>NC_143519.1:48298465-48650965 GCF_031878675.1 Megascapheus bottae | reverse complement strand
AAGAAAAAAGTAAAACCTTTTACTAACTTAGGTAAACTTTTATGAGTTCTTTAGAAGAAAAAAAGCCCTGGAAATGTTATTTTCATCACTTTTATTGAAAAGGCCAACTCTTTTCTCTTAGGTTGAAGTCTTTGATGCAAGTTCAGTAGCTTTGGGGTGAATGTGAATACAGTTTTCAGAGCACTGAGGGAAATCACACAGAGATGAGATCTCAAGCTTCCTCCAGGAAATCTTTTGAAAATAAATAGCATTGCTCTGAATTCTTGTGTGATATGGCATTCAGAGACGTTAGGGCACTTTTCTGTGATTACATACTGTCAGAATCTGAAATGTGAGTGCAAAAGCAACCAAATATATTCATTTTTAACTCATTGCCAACAGAAAGGCATATATATAATCTAGATCTCCAGTTTCAAGGTAAGTGGTTAGATGATGTTAAGGTAGCAAGAGATTTTGTTGGTTGAAGTTACTGAGCACAACGATGCCACTGCCATTGGTACTGAGCAGGGAAATGATTGTCTACCTCAGTGACCAAAGGTATTTGTCAAAGATGTACCAAATACTAGAGGGGAAAATGAGCTAGAGCAGAGACAATTATATCTCTAGAGCCCAAGAAACTAAAACTGGTCCATGATCCATAATAGCACAAAGAAAGAAACCCAACCTCAAAACAAGAAAAAATTTGAATAGTAAGGGAGCTATGGGCATTTGGGACAATAGTGATTTCTTTATTTATCTCAGTTGCAGCCTGACAAGGCAACATTTTATAGAAAGAGCTAAAACCCCCCTATCATTATCTACCCATAGCCATTTTTTTTTGTTTTACCAATAGGCAAAACAAACCCAGAAAACCATTAGTTATTCAATTAACTGGAAAAAGTCTTGCCTTCTCAACCACCTTATTTTTACAACTTCATCCAGTACCCGATTCATACAAATAGTCACAGCTCTAATGCCTAATGTGGAAGTGACTCCTTTCTTGGACATTGAAGTAGCTGCAATTCATAACATATTTTTGAACTACTCAATACCTTCAGTAATGATGATTTTTGGTCAACAAAATAAATGATTTATAGACTTAAAATTAGGCCCTATTTTGTTTATATATTCATATTTTATAGACTTATTAAATTTAGTATCAGCATTCTAATACTAAGAGACAGACTTTGAAAATTATGTATAAAACAATATGTATTTTTTTTTGGTGTTGGTGTTGGTTGGGCTTGAACTCAGGGCCTGGGTGCTGTCCCTGGGCTTCTTTGTGCTCCATACTAGAGCTCTACCACTTGAGCCACAGGGCCACTTCTGGTTTTTGAGTGGAATTAAGAGTCTCCTGGGCACTTTTCTGTGAGGATCAAATCATGATCCTCAGCTAAGATAGCAGGCGTGAGCCACTGGCACCTGACTAAAAGCATATATACTTTTTAAAAAATTATAAAAGTGAATTCTTGAATTTTATACATATTCTATATTCAATGTCTTTTTGACTATTATTTACTACTATCATGTTTTAGAAAAAGAATCTCTTGATATTTGAACTTTGCCATTGGCCATGTTTTACCTTGCAGCCATTGTAATGAATTGCATTTAATGTGGTCGTTCCTAAAAGCTATTTTAGGTTTTTGGCAGATTTTTACAGGGTCCTGCGGAGAAAAAGATCATGGCAATCTGCTTGGAGAGTGGCAATAAAAGGTGGGAAGGGGAAAGGCAGTAGGAAAAAATAACTGTCAAGCAGAGACAGGAGCAAAGTATTAAATATGCTATAATTTTCTCAACTTGATTGGCTTCATTTAACTTCCATTTTACCTTGACTTACCCTAGTTTTAACTTTGATGTTAGATGCCAGTAACTGGTGCTTTCTCCAGGCCAGCGCTCTACCACTGGAGCCACAGCACCACTTCCTGGAACCCAGGAATCCAGGAACCAGGGCTTCGTGCATGCTAGACAAGCATCCTATCACTAGACCACACTCCTGGCCTCAATAATTTTTTAAATGTGTCTTACATGTAACTTGTGGGTGAGGATAGGAGGGGGAAACTTGGGAAAAGTAAAAGAAGGAATGACATTGTCCAAAAAAAAAAAAAAAGAAATGTTGCAGGTGACTCACATCTGTAATCCTACTCAGGAGGCTGAGAGCTGAGGATGGCCATTCAAAGCCAGTCTGCACATGAAAGTTCATGAGACTCTTATCTCCAATTAACCACCAGAAAACTGGAATGGCGCTGTGGCTCAAGTGGTAGAGCACTAGCCTTGAGCTGAAGAGCTCAGGGACAGCGCCTAGACCCAGAGTTTAAAGCCTTGTGTTCGACAAAGAAGAAAAAAAGAAATGTACTTAATGTACTCATTACCTGTCTTATGAAACGGTAACCCCTCTATACAACACCTTAATAATACAATACAATTACTTTTAAAGTGTAATATGCAATCAGTCATTCATTTAATAGCAAAATCCAGTACATACCATTTTTATAGAGAGCTACCATCACACCTTACAGTTATCATGCCACTATAATCTTTAAGGATCGGAAATAGTTTCTAGCCTCATTTTATAGTTAAAAAACCAAGTCACAGGGAAGTTAACTTTTCCAAAGTTACACAAGCAGGTGGTGGCAGTGTTTGGACTTCAGCCCAGTTAGTCCAACTAAAATTCAAAGATCCAAACCACTGGATCAGTCTTCATCTATGCTGTGGTTCCTACTACACATATCTATTAAGATCTTCAGAGAATGCCAGTATTTGGCTAGTTTCTGCAGATGACTGATGTAAAAAAAGAAAGCATTCATAATGTTAATAAACCAAATTCAGTATTTTTCTGTTTTCAAAAATCATATCCACATATTCGGCTAGCATTCTGCTCATGTGATCCTTGGAAATATCTGAAAATCCACAAAATGATGGAAAAGAGTGACAATATGATGTCTAAAACATCCGCTCCTCACTATCTTCCAGGGATGCATTCCAGGATTCTCTGTGGATATCAACAGCTATATATGCTTAGGTCTCATATAGAATGGCATAATATTTGCATATAACCTGCATACATCCTTCCCTGTCCATTAAACCATTTCTAGATCACTTATAATATCCAGTACAATACAAATGCTAGGGAAATAATTATGCTGCATTGTTAAGGAATAACAATACACCCGTGGATATACAATTTACATAGATAGTCAGACATAGATAAGCAAGAGAGAGAGGTGCTGAGCATAAAACCTAAGGATACAGAGGCCTGGCCAACTCCCTCCCATCCCTCCCTGGATCAGCTAGATCAAATGAATGATTCTCTGCATTAGAGGCTTGGATTTGTCTAAGGTATCAGTGATGTGACAACAGAGAGCTTCCCACATTTTCATATTTAACTCTCCCATCTCTAGGAGACTAACACGAGGCAAGTCGGGTCATAGCCACACGTAGGCCTGGATTGCCTTTGAATTAACTTTTGTTAATAAGTAAAGTCTGGTGAGAAAAATAACAAGAATGGAACCAGTGCCTGCTGTGGTCTGGGTGTGGTTTGTTCTCCAAAGGCTCATGTGCTGGGAATTTGGCCTCCAAGTGGAAGTGTGAAGGGATGGGGCCTAGTGACATTGAGTAGGTCATTTCACCACAAGAAATACAATCAGATGCCAGCTGCTAGCGCCTCACCCTTGCTACTCATGAGGCAGAGAGCTGAGGATCATGGTAAGGGTAGACCAGACAGGAAAGCGTACGAGACTCTTATCTCCAATTAACCATTAAATAAGCCAGAAGTGGAACAGTGGCTCAAGCATTAACGTTAAGCAAAAAGTGCTCAGAGACAATGCTTTGAACTCAGGTTTATAAATCTGTGCTTAGAGATATACTTCACTGCCTTGTAAGTACAGGCAGTGAAAGTGAAAATTTAAATATATGTACATGTATCAATAGTGCACTTTAGTCTTAACACCTCTATCAGTGAATTTCAGAGCTGGCAGGCCCCTGACACAAAAATACTAAGATAAAAGATCTTTTGATCAGTATACATTGGTATCAAAGATGTACGCTAATTAAAATTTATTAAGAAGAACTATTGGTTCTCGGCTGAGTTCCAATATGCACTGACTGACTATCCCTAGTCATGTATATAACCATATATATTCACCTAAAGACATTCACAAGAATGATGAAAGCAGCAGTATTTGCTATTGTCCCAAACTGAAGACAGCCCACTGGTATTGGCAAACTGAATATAAATTGTGATTATAAAACAAAAACAGTTTGTTTCATCTGAATGTCCCCTAAAGCTATGACCACTTTTCTTATTTTCCTATTAATTTTTATTTTGCAGATACTAGGTCTTGAACTTAAGACCTGGATGCTCTCTTTTAGCTTATTCACTCAAGACTGGTGCTCTATCATTTGAGCCATACCTATATTTCTGGCATTTTGGTGGCTAGTTGAAGATAAGAGTCTCTCAGATTTGCCTATCCCAGCCCCGTCAGTAGTTAGGATTACAGATATAGGCCACACAGCACTGGCCTCCTATCTGCTAATTTTAAGCAAAAATATTTTTAAAATAAATATTTTTAAATAAATAATATTGTTTCAATAGTTTAGAAATTGTTCTAGCCTGGGCAGGAGTTTCAACATTCTGTCAGCTTCGGAAGTTTACTCTTTTTCTGCTTCATTGATCTCCCTTTATCTCTGATACCAAAGTTGAAAACTAGAAATCTCTTTATTCTTGATTTCTTTTTTCAAACATACCTAAGTAGATATTTTATTGCCTATATTCCAAGTGTATAATCTTAATATCTTGATTTTTCCTCAGTTGATTTTCTTCCTGTTGCTATCTTCCAGGGTCTTCCACAGCCAAGAGGCTATGGCCATTTCAGGTCCATCTTGAGGCCTTATCTCTGTGCATTCTGAGTAATGGGACTCCACCCCAGGATTTCAGCCACATCTTCGTGTAGTGGTGGCAGGTATCCTGACATGACTGAGCATAAGCATTGATGGGAGACAGATAACAATCGAACTGTGCAAATCATGTTGACTGATTCCATCCTTCTCTAAGCTTTCATCAGAGAGATACTAAAAATCAACTTGACTCAGGTCATATGCTGTGAGCCAGTTTTACATCCCTTCAAACCCATCAATTATGGCAATCCCATATCCTGTTTCACAACACCAGGCCCAGTTTAGGAGCTTCTCAGATTTGCTTAAGTCACAGTTTGCTGATCTGTTGCTATGGAAATGACCCATCTATGGAAATGACCTGTCTCTGGAAATGACCACCTGGTAACAAACAGCTTCTTGTCCGTATAGTCTATCCTTGCTGAAGGAAGGCCAGCATTGACACTGAGAGAGCAGCAGCTCTTCCCAATACTTGTCTTGGTGTTAGGGTAACACCAGACCATGCCTCCCTTCACAGTTCAGCCTTTGTATCACTGTTAAAGTGTAGATCCTTGGAATTTGCCATGATCCCAACCCAAGGGCTTTCAGGATGAGACTAAAAAGCTGTAGGTTGCAGACAGCAGACATAAAATGCCTCTGGTACATGTTCTTTACTTACTACCATACCCTCATGAAACCATGAGCTAGAATTGTAAGGAAATTAGCATCCTTGTGAGGGAAGAGAGCAGCTTTGACCTGTGAGTAAAAGGAGATCAAAAACAGTCAAAAGGGGGCAGGAAGCCTAGCCTGGTGGTAGAGTACTCCCCAAGCATGCACAAAGTCCTGGGTTCGATTCCTTGGTACCACATACATAGAAAAAGCCAGAAGAGCTGTGGCTCAAGTGGTGCAGTGCTATTGAGCAAAATGTGTTCAAGGACAGTGCCCAGGCCCTGATTTCAAGTCCTATGACTGGCAAATGAAAAGTCAGACGGTATGTTCTTCTCATTTCCTCTTCCATGAGGGACAGTGATACAACTTCATGTTCTATCTGTTCTGTGTCACTGAGCAGCCAGCCAGCATTTGGTCAAGTCTAGACAGTTCTGTAACATACTATTTTGTACTTGCTCCCTCTCTTCCTCCACCTCCCTTACCCTGGACTGTGTTTTATCATGCAAGTTTTGGCTCAGGATTTGCTTTGTGGAGAAGCTGTGCTAGAATAAGCATCTATCAAGAAAAGTGATGGAGATAAACCCTGTTGATTCCCTACTGAGGGATAGTGATTTCCCCTTCAGAAAATGATGGAGCAGTTATTATTTTCTCTATTATATAGTGAGAAAGTGAGGCCTAAGGAAGCTTTAATGCCTTGCTCGAAATAACACAGCTGAGGAGGGACAGAGATAAGATGCCAACTCCAGTGTGCCTTGATTCAAAGCCAGCAGTCTTATCACTTTTCACTACTTTGTCTAATAGGGAATCAGTGAGGCTTACAAAGTCTATAAAGTGGTGTGGGGTTTTCAGAAGTTGTGGGTGATTTAGTAAGGAACATTTTAAGTAAGTCCTAAAATGGCAGCATGGACACCAATTAAAGCCCATGCCTAAAACACCATTATTATCAGGCATTTATATGTCATCTTTATGTAGTCATTTCTGAATGGAATAACATTGAGGAACCAACTAGTGATCATAAAAGATAGAGAATGAGGGACCAATAGGTTCAAAAGAAAATTCCAGGTGCCAATAATTACTGCGTTTAGTCCTAGCTATTCAGAAGGCATAGTCCTGAGGACCAAGTTAGAAGCCTAGGCAGTAAAGCCTGTGAGACTTTTTTGTTTTGTTTTGTTTTGGTTTTGTTTTAGAGGATCATTGTATCAAGCAATTATTGTAGTATTTTATTTTACATTTGTTTCATTTTTATTGTAATATATAGAGGGGTTACAGTTATATTCGCCAGATAGAGGGTACATTACTTTTCACACATTGATACCCCTTCTCATGTTTTTGTCCCCATTTCCCTAAAACTATGGAATGCTTCACAAATTTATGTGTTATCCTTGCACAGGGGCCATTCTAATCTTCTCTGTATCCTTCTAATTTTAGTATATGTGCTGCTGAAGCGAACACAAGACTTTTAACCATCAAAAGTCAAAAGTGAAAATGGGGTTCAACTGGGTAGAGCACCAGCTATGAGGAGAATAAGCTAAGGGAGAGCACCGAGGCCCTGAGTGCAAGTCCTAAAACTGAAGAAAGAGAGAGACAGAGAGACTGAAACACAGAGAGAAGAGAGAGATACAGAGAGAGAGAGAGAGAGAGAGAGAGAGAGAGAGAGAGAGAGAGAGAGAGAGAGACAGAGACAGAGACAGAGACAGAGACAGAGACAGAGAGACAGACAGACAGAGACAGACAGAGACAGAGACAGAGACAGAGACAGAGACAGACAGACAGACAGAGACAGAGGCAGAGAGATAGAGACAGAGAGAGTGCAGGCCCAGTCCAAGCCTACCTCAACTCTTCATGCACAGAATGAAATCCCGTGGACACCTGAACCTTTGCTTTCCTGTACCACCTATATCAGTCTGTTCTCGCTATAAAAAAATCTTATGGAACACAAAAGTATAAAGTATTAGTTTGAAAATTAATTCTGAAACAAAGTATCAGACCTCAGACTGTCAGACACTGAAACTGGAAAGAATTCTTCATACTGTACAGGGTGTAACTGGCAGCCTCTTAGGGACATCAAAGATTTGGCCAGCCAGAATCTCATTTTGGAAAATTGGAGCAAGGCTGAATTTTGATCCTACTACTTAACTCCATCATCACCTCTCTAGCTCTTAGAATCGGCAGCAAACCTTTTCACTCTGTGCTCCTTATGTGGAAGGAGAGAGATTATCTTATGCAATTAAAAAATCCAGGTTGAAATATTGTAACAATATGAGATCACTTTGTTATCTGATATATTTTATATATGCTTAATTGGTTATTTGACATCACATAGGGAAAGGGGGAAATCAAGATGAGCAGGGGTGGGGAGGGAGGAGGGAAATGGGGACCATGGCATGAGAAAGGGTATCAATGTTTGTGAAGTAATGCACCTTCTATCTGGTGAATATAATGTAACCCTTCTATTAATTACAGTAAAAAATATATGGAAAAAAATCCAGGTTGTCTGTAGATCCAATCACTATCCTTTGATTTAATCAAATGGTGAAATATTTGCCGCTTGAGGATAACAGCATAACTCCAAAAAAACAGATGGATTTGTGTAGTTATGAGGGAAGCATTGCTACCACCTGCCTGATAGGGAAAACCACACCTATGAGCTTGATAAAACATCCTCCAGGAACTGTGTGTGCCACTTCGTGGGTTGGGTCCCCTGTGAAGGCTTGCCAGCAGAGGCTCTGTTAATCACAGAAGTCTCTCCCATCTCTGCATTTTCCCCATGTAGTATATTCAATTGCATAGCTGCAGTACAAAAACTTTGTTCCAAAGAACCAATGCTTGTTCCTTGAAATATGGCATCCTGACACCCTCCAACTCATCCTTTGGTCGAAACCCCTTTGAAATGCTTCAAACCAATCTTCATCATATCTCAACTAGGAGTTGCTGGGGTTCTTCTAAGCATTCTGGCTGAGTGGGAACAGGTAGTATAGAGGTGGTGCATGCCCAACCATCTCTCATTGTTGGTGGTCCAGAAACCAAAGTTTGAGTGGCAAGGACTCAGAAGAGCATTTGTTTTCTTTTGAAAATCATGAAGGTTACAGAGTTCCCTCTTGGGAAATGTCTCAGCAGGGTCTCCAAGGTTTGCCTACAGACCACTGAAGAAATTTTCCACCAGATGGGGCTGAAATGAACAGCAGTGAGGACATCAGGGTTTTACAATTCTTGAGTTTGCCATTGCTTTAACTCTTGTCACAAGCACAAATGCAAAACATTTAAAGTGGATTTTACTAGCGCTAATCCTCTTGTCTCTGAGACCACCAGGCTCATTTGTTTAGTCTCTGGCCCTTTTCCATCAAGTAGTTTCAATCATTACATGAGATAAGAAGAATTAGATGTTAAGGTATATACAAAGAAGCAATTTAATTGTATACTTAAATTCTGTATTTAAATGAACAGAAACAATGTGTGTTATTCTGCTTCTATTTCAAGGTTTTCATTTTCTGCTTGAAGAATTTAGTCATTTCAATGACCCAAAGAACTATTATGGAAAACACATCACGTCTATGGGATATTTAACTATCCAGAACACATGAGGGAGAGAAATTTTTTAGATGCTTTACAAATATTAAGATACTTCCTTTTATGCAAGAAGCATAGCTTCATATTATACAGAAAAAGCGTCTTATTTGGAGAAAAATGAACATAAGCATCACATTATATATAAACTATGTAAATTCTTCAGCTCATCACTTGTGTTCATTTTATAAAAACAATTTACCTAGCTCTACCATGTACACTTCAAGAATATCCTCCTGGCTATTATCCTTATCTCTGTTTTTACCCTGTAAGAATATGTCTATTTTAAAGCATATTTTCTAGAATAAGGTGTTTTATTTACAAGGTATAAGACCTTAAGAACCATCTACTATTTTCTCCTATCTAAGGAGACATTTGCGGAATCCAGGCACTAATAACCCATGCCTGTAATCTTAGCCAGTCAGAAAGTTATCAAGTATCGCAATTTAAAACCAGCCTAGACAGAGAAGTACACAAGACTGTGATCTTCAATTAACCAATAAAAAGCCAGAGATAGAGGTGTGGCTTAACTGAAAGAGCACCAGTCTTTAGTGCAAAGCCAAATGAGAGCATGGGGCCCTGAGTTCAAGCCCCAGTACGATATAATAGATAAAGACATTTTTCTGAAAAACACATAGAGGGTGAGCCATCAGACAGAGGCCAAAGGAGGATATTTACAAGAGTGGTTGACAAAGGCTCAGTAGCTATGTGCATATGGTCATATAAAATAAAAAGGAAACAAGAAATACTTTTAGTTGCTGTTGTTGCTGCTTTGCTCTCTTTTCCTTTTATTTGCTAGATTGATTGTATTGGGGAGGGAAAAGGGGGCACAAAAAATGAAACAATTGAGTGAATCAGTCCAACAGTGGTACTCACTGGACATGATGTGGAAAAGGAACTGTACATCTTGTGGGTAGGGTGGAAGGGAAAAACCAGGAGAGAACAAGGGAAGGAGAGGGAAAGTAAAAAAGAGCCATACTCATTACCTGATTCATGTAACTGTAACCGGTCTGTATGTCAACTCCACAATACAATAAAATTATAAGAAAAATAAAAATGAATAGGAAATTCTCAATTATTGCTTCTTCCTCAAGTGTATCAAACAAACACTTACACATGGATTATTTCACAGTGAGAAAGATCAGGTCTAGTAGAAAGTGACCTGCACACCAAATAACTAAAGGAATAATCTCATTGAAACCACTAGAAGAAGCTGAGATAGCTATACCCAGTGTTACATCGAGCACAGCTTCTTCTAATCAAGAAGGAGGGCTTACTACTTCCTGAGAAATGGAAGGATTATAACATATGTGCCACCTCATCGTCTGTAGTCTGTGACAAAGGATTCTAATCATAAGTCACTTTTCACAGGAAGCTGAAGGGTTCAGCACTGGAGATTTTGTCTGAATGCAAAGAACAAAGAGGTGGTTTGAACCACACAAGCATTCCCAGAAGCTATAGGCTTCAAGTTGAACCCAGCTTCTAGTTTCTCTCTTGAAAGAGTTCGTCCTCTTGCTTCTAATAGGACAGATAAAAGATACTGCATGAGGACTATGTACCTTATTATTTTTTCTAGTCTGTTCCTGCAATAAATACAGGGCTTCACATTTCTCTCAACAGAGTTGTGAGAACTCTGTGAGCCTGGACAAATCATAGCATCTTTTCCCAACCTGCTCCAGCAACAAACCCAAGTTACTAGTGGGTCCCTTAGTATCTGTGAAAGTATCGACCACCTAACTTTTGTAGCTCCCACTTTAGGGACTGGCTCCCAAAACACCCGCATCAGAGACCTCCTACTCCTTTACATTCCTAGTCTGTCTACATAGCAGAGAAAGAAAAAACCAGTCGTTTTTAAAGTTTTGCCATTAGCAAATATCTTCCCCCAAGTCAGAGGCTAAAGTCTGAGTGAGTGCAGGTATCTGTCATGGATCCTTTCCTTGGTGCAAAGCAGGGTAAATAGGAGATAATTTCTGAATCTCCGCTTCTCATGTGGAAAGAAGGAACAAGAACACAAAACTTACAATCGAGAAGTTTTTCCAGCTGCATCCCAAGGAATTGGTTTGTACCTTACCTGATTCCAGTCTAGCCTGAATTGACACAAAGAATAAGGACTACAGGTTAGACAAACAAATATACTTGGGAAGGTACTAGATTTTCCAATTTTATTAATGAGGACCATTTTTTCCACAAGAGGCTACTCTGACAAGATGGTAGATGTGAGTCTCTCTCATCTAATGCACAGAAAGCAACCCAATCAAGGAATGCAGAAACGGAAATGCTTATTAAGAAAACTAAAGTTGGATTCTTATATGTCACCCTGCACCAGATTCAAATCCAGATGGATCAAAGTCTTTGAGGTAAAACAGATACCCTCAAAATTGTAAAGGAAGGAATAGGAGATAGAGTAGGGCTCCTTGACACAGGTTGAAACTTTCGTAATAAAGGCCCAGAAACACAACAAATCAAAGAAAGGTTGGAGAAATGGACTAAATTAGACTGCAGAGCTTCTGTATGGCAAAAGGTATAGCTAGCAAGTTAAATGGAAACCCCACTGGCCATACAACAGACAAGGGCCTCATATGTAAATATATCTACAGCTTAAAAAATTAAATCTCTCCAAAACAAATCCTTAAAACAACAACAAAGATTTAATGATACACTTATCTGAAAAAGGAAATAAGAATGGATAATAGATAAATGAAGAAATGCAAATCAAAACAACCTTGAGATTCTATCTCACTCCAGTTAGAATGGCCATTATCAAGAAGTCTAATAACAACAAATGCTGTCAGGGATGTGGCCAGAAGGAAATGCTACTACACTGTTGGTGGGAGTGTAAACTCGTTTAACCACTCTGTAAAGCACTATGGCAATTCTTCACAAAAACTAAACATAGAGCTCTTCTATGACCCAGCAATCACACTCCTAGGCATTTATCCAAATGTCTATAAACAAGGGCATACTAAAGCTACCAGCAAAACATGTTCGTGGAAACATTGTTTATCATAGCTAAGATATGGAACCAACCCAAATGCCCCTCAGTAGATGAATAGATTAAGAAATGTGGTACATCTACACAATGGAATACTATGACAGAATGACATCGCCCCATATGTAAGGAAATAGAAAGACTTGGAAAAATCGTATTAAGTGAAGTAAGCCAGACCCAAAGAAACATAGGCTCCATGGTTTCCCTCATTTGTAATAATTATTATATGCCTAGGATTCTCCTAGCAGAGGATCACAATAGCTCAAAAGTTAGATGCATATGGCTATATAGGATTATGATAAGAACTCCAGGATATGGAAACAGAAGGTTTAGCTTTTTTTTTTTTTTTTTTGCCAGTCCTGGGCTTGAGCTCAGGGCCTGAGCACTGTCCTTGGACTTTTTCAAAGCTAGAGCTCTACCACTTGAGCCTCAGCACCACTTCCAGCTTTTTTCTATGTATGTGGTACCAAGGAATTGAACCTGGGTCTTCATGCATGCTAGGCAAGCACTCTACCACTAGGCCAAACTCCCGGCCCCAGGATGTTTATGTTTGTGGGTTTTTTTTCAATGCACTATTTGAAGTCATTTTTTTCCTCTTTTGATTTCCCCCTATGGTTTATCCCCTGTTGTTACTGTATCTGACTTTGGTACTTGGCATATTGTACATACCTTTATTTGTTTATTTGAATTAGGGAACGGAAGGAATGGAGAAAAAACAAGATGATGAGACAAAGGACAAAGGATGAACCAATGTAACAATGATATTCACAAGAAAGTATGTTGGAAATGAACTTTACTACATGAAGTGGGGAGGGAAAGTGGGAGAAAAATATGGGAAGGGGTAACAATATTCAAAAAGTAATGTACTTACTAACTTATGAACGTAGCTAACAATAACATAAAATTTAAAAAAGAAATGGTTATTAAATAAAGGAATGAGATAACTTCTGAATCTAACCTTAATGAAACACCTGGTGTGATTTACCTAATATGAAAGCAAAAAACATGGGAGACCAATGCGAGTAACAACTTAATATTTCAACAGAGACAGCATTTTAAAAGACTCATAGAAAAATAATACAGCTGAAAAGTATGAGAACCAAATTGGAAATTCAGTAGAAGAGTTCAACTGTAGACCAGATCATACAGAAGAAAGGATTTGAGAACTTGAAGACAGGTTATAAGAAATCCCATCAGAGGAGCAAAAATGAACTTCTTTAATTATACAGGAACAGTGAATTAATTATCTTTTAAGCAGAAAGCAGAGAAGTGATACTTTTGGAATTTCAGAAAAATAGAAGAGACAAAAAACCATTGAAAGACATATTGTCAAAAAAGCTTCCAAACCCAACAACTGAAACAGAAACCCAAACCAGATAGTTAATGGATAGTAAATAGAACGATTCCAGGGAATTATGCCAAGCCATATTGAAATCAAATTATGGAATACTATATTCGGAGAGACAATTTTTAAAGCAGGGAATGAAAAGCAACATGCTTTGTACAAGGAGATTTCTATAAGATTATGAATAGAGTTTCAGCAGAAACCTTGCAGGAGAGAAAGGAATAAGATGAGATATTCAAAAATCTGAAAGGAAAAAAAGTTACCAAGCAAAAAATAATATCTTAGAAATCCTACACTCTTAAAATAAAAAGGACATAAAATTATGTGATACACAAAAGCTAAGAGAATTTATTGCAGCTACACTTGCCCATTAAAAGAGAGTTCTTCAATGCAAAGAAATAGAATGTTAACTAATAACATTAAAACCTATGAAAGTATAAATTCACAGGAAAAAGTCAACTTCAAAGTTCTAATACTGTAATTGTACTGTATAAATCAATGATTTCCTTGGAATTAAGGTTAGAAGAGGAATCTTTTACAACAACTATTAGTACAACATATTATTAAGAGACACAAAGGATAAATATTATGTTTTTATATTATGTATAAAATAGTAAAAGTGTAGAATTTGTATATGAAATTAAGTTTAAAAATTGCTCAGCATGATGACATTTCCATAATCATAACTGCTCAGGAGGTAGAGGCAGGGGGATCATGAGTTAGAGGTTAGCACAAGCAAAGTTATTGAAATGTTCTCATAAATAATATTTTGTAAATAAAAATAGTTGAGGATATAGGCAAGTGATAGATCTTATACTGAGCAAAGGGGAGATCCTCAGTTTAGTCCCCAGTAATGCCAAGTAAAAGAAAAAGAAATAATTAAAAGGAAAGCAGATTGAGTCAGTAATACAGTATTGTCCATCAAGACAATCTTAGATGAATTTGCAACTGAATTCAACTCAATATTTAATAAAACTAATACTGGCTTTGCTCAAACTCTTCCAAAATATTTAAGAGCAGAGATTATTTCCAGAGTCATTTTATAAGGCTAGTATTATTACCCTGCTACCAAAGCCAGACAAGAATATTAACAGCAAAGAAAATTATAGTTCAGTATCTCTGAGGAATATAGATTCATAAACTTCAAAAAATACAAGAATCCCAAATTCCATAGTGCATCAAAAGAATTATTCATAAACTTCAAATGAGATTTATTTCAGGATGCAAGGAAACATGTACCATCATTAAATGTGAGTCACTTTATCAATAGAATAAATAACCAAAAGAAAAGATCATCTCATAGAGGCAGGAAAAAAAGCACATGACAAAATATATCATTCTTTCTTGATTAAAAATAACTCTAAACAAATTATTTATAGAGATAAATTTTCCTTAACAAAATAAAGACCATATGCAAGTGCACAGGTAACATAATAGTGGAAATTTGCAAGTTTCCTCCCAAAGATTAGAAGTAAGGCAAAGATGTCCACTGGAAGTCCTAGCTAGGGCAATTAGTCAAAAGAAACTTAAAACACTCAAATAGAAAAGAAATAAGATTCTTTGTGGATAGCATGATCTTACCTATGAAAAACCTCATAGACTCTATCAAGAATAGGCAAACAAATGCATTAGAAAGAATCAGAAGGATTTTGGTTCAAGGCTAGGCTTGACAAAACCTGAATGAGATACCTGGTCTAACAGAAAACGTTGGGATAGTGACTCAGACCTGCCATTCCACTTAAGAAAAAGGTGCATGTATAATGCTCAGGGTCCAAACCACATAAAGAACCCCTTCCCACTAAAAACAAACAAACAAAAAAACAAAACAAAACAAAAAACCTGAGTCCTTGCCTGAAAAGCAACTAAAAGCTAAAAAAAAGAGGGGGGGCGGGAAGCATTACTCAAGTACAGAGTGCCTACATGGCAGGTACAAGATCCCAAGATAAAACCCCAGTACTGCAAAAGATAATTTTTTGAAGATCTATAGTTATTTTACTTCTTCCCATCATGTGTTTATAACTCATCTTTATTTTCATAGTCTTTGAAATCAAAGTAGTTCTCCAGGCTCCACAGATTTTTACCAGTGAACTCACAGATGGTGATTGGATTTCATCAGAGGGTCAGCTCTGAACAAATCTCGCAGGAGCAGTAGGTAGCCTACTCTGGCTCAGTTTATAGAAAATCATCTGTAGATTATAGGAAGCACAGGGTGGCCCTCTTCAGGACTGTGTTCAATCCCCAAACCACAACAACATAACATGAAGTCCGTGGAAACCTGTAGCTATGAAAAAGGTAGAGCCATATACACCATCAGAGATAGTGAATGGGGTTTCTAAGTATTCTGATCCTTGAAGGATCCTTGAGGAATTCAAACACTCTTATCAAGACTCTCTCCAAATAGCAAGAAGGTTATCCTCCCTTAAGTTCCCCCCAAGAACTGGAAGAACTTTCATTTTCTGCTTGTCAACCAGGAATTCTGCGTCAAGTGTTTGGATTCTTCAAAAAGGACATTCAGAAAGAAAGGGAAGGCAGATCTTTCTTACCTCAAAGTAGAGGAGCTGGAGCTGATGGATGTTGAGTCAAGTACATCAAATGAATGGACCTGAAGATTTAAATAAAGGAAATGGCCTATGAAAACTGACTTATTTACCAACAAAATATCACCTGTTTTCCAAGGAGGAATAAACATAAAAAACAGGCCACAGTTTATTTTTTAAGAAGTTGAATCATGGCAATGTGTAGATATACACATACATTTTTGTGATCCCACAGTCTAAGAATAAACATGCAAGTATGTAGCTTCAGAGAAAAGTGGGCAAGTTAGTGAACTAAGGGGAGGATAGCAGTAAAAGTTTAGTCAGGTGGTAGTTAGAGGAAATTTTAAAAACACCAAATCTTAGATAAGTAAAAGAAAGAGAGAAAGAGAATGGGAGAAAAGGAATTAGTCATGCTTCTACATGATCACAATAGCCCTAATATCACCAGCCAGCCTAGTGACTACAATTACACACAACTGCCCAGAAAAGGTTTCTAACAGAAAACAGACTAAATGCCCACACATCTGGGACAAGGCTGGCCTTGGAAAACCACTGGGCATCGGAGCCTGCATGGCAGTGTGAAAGAGACAGAGCTATGCTCCTTTTCCTTGTCCAGAATTCCTTAGATCACTACCTAGCCCAGTGGATACAAGTAAACATAGCTTTTCTGCTAAACAATTTCAGTAATTGCATTAACTGAAGGCCCACATAACTGGAACCATAGGTTGGTAAGTATTGTCTGAGAGAAGGCCAAATGCCCAGTAAATAATAGCAAGAATTGACAAATAAGGCTGCATCAAAATATTTCTCACATCAAAAGAAATAATCTTGCTGGGCACCAGTGTTTCACCCTGTAATCTTAGTTATTCAGGAACTTGAGATTTGATGATCATGGTTCAAAGCTAGCTGAGGCAGAAACATGTGTGGGAGTCTTATCTCTAATGAATCCCCCATAAAGCTGAAGTGAAGCTTTGGTCCAAGTGGTAGAGTAATAGGCTTGAACAAAAGCTCAGGGACAGCACCCAGGCCTTGAGTTCAATCCTCAGGACACACACACACACACACACACACACACACACACACACACACACACACACACACACAAAGACAAAGGAAACAAAAGAAGAATTAATCTTCCCCAAACAAAAAGTTATCCAGAGTTCATTTCAATAAACATCATTTGTACATGATCATATGCATATAACTATCGAGCCCTTGTGATCCTCTGCTAAGAATATTCTCCTTTGGTCTCCCTATGTGAATGATTAACGTCCTGTTTATTATGTCGAAGTGTAATTTTTGGGGGGTTACTTGTAGATTTGCAGGCATGCTCTAGTAATTACAAATGAGGGAAACCATGCAACCTATGTTTCTTTGGGTCTGGCTTACTTAATTTTTTCCCAACTCTTTCCGTTTCCTTATGAATAGGACAATGTCATTCTTTCTGATGGAAGCATAAAATTCTATTGCGTATATTTGCTCCAAGAAGTAGAAACAAGTTTTTATTTTACTTTTTGTGGCTTTTTTCTTTGTTCTTTTTCCTTTTGTCACTTTTTTTTATTTCTATACCCTTTGTCTGATATGTAAGTTTATCTGATTTTGGAGGAGAAAGGCAAGTACAGAAACAAAGGGGTGGGACAAACGGTGAACTAGACACTATGTGTCTAGTTCTTTCTCTCTTTGTTTTACATATCTAAGATTTGGTGTTTTTAAAATTTCCTCTAACTACCACCTGACTAAACTTTTACTGCTATCCTCCCCTTAGTTCACTAACTTGCCCACTTTTCTCTGAAGCTACATACTTGCATGTTTATTCTTAGACTGTGGGATCACAAAAATGTATGTGTATATCTACACATTGTCATGATTCAACTTCTTAAAAAATAAACTAGGGAAGAGAGAGGGAGAGGGCAAAAAATTAGAGGAAATGAGAGAGAAGATTACATGTTCAAAAAGAAATGTATTCAATACCTGACTTATGTAACTGTAACCCCACTTTACAATACCTTTATAATTTTAAAAAGTTAATTTATAAAATGGTTTTGTGGGGGACTGGACATGCTCTTAGGGGAAATACTGGAGGTGGGGAGGGAGTAGGAAGAGAGAAGACTGAAAAATGAACAAAACTAGGTGAGCATCTCAATACATGGTTCTCTCTATCAGTATGCATGTGGGAACATTTTCCTAATAAAAAAGTAAGCTCACAAAATATTCAGCATATACAAAGAACTCAAATAACTAAACAACAAAAGAAAAAACATTCCATTTAATAAATGGGGGGAAATGAACAGACAGTTCACAGAAGAAAATAAATAAATGGTTACTATGCACAAAAGAAAATTTGCCCTCTTTAATCATAAAGGTACTGCACATCAAAACTACAGTAAGATTCCATTTCACTTAAATTAGACTAACAATCATCAAGAAAACAACAAATGTGGATGAACCTGTGGGAAGAAAGAAATTCTCACACACTGTTGGTGTGAGTGTAAATGATTCCTATGGGAATCAATATGGAGATTCCTCAGAAAACTAAAAACAAACATATCTTACTGCTCTGCCACTCCACCTCTTAGGCAGATATCTGAAGGAATGTAAAACAATTCACAAGTAAGGAATCTGCAGGTTTATGTTTATTACACTTTTTTCACAATACCCAAATTCAGAAATCAATTGATGTGTGAAAGTATATAGTGTGTGTAAGTGATTATTAATTAAGCATAAAGACAAGTAGAAGTGGATATAACCAGAAATCATCATATTGAGATAAGTCATGTTCAAAAAGTCAGATGTTACCATATCCTCACACATTTATGGTAATGATAATGGGACATGCATGCAAAAGTGCTTGAGAAGAAGAAGGGGACAAGGAAAGGAAAGGATATTGGGGGTTGAAGGGGAAGGAGGGAGACTAGAAATATAAAAGAGGGCAATGCTCAATGTACACTACACATGTATGGAATTATCACAATTAAAACTCTTTATATTGCTTGTTTTCTCTTTATTGTCAGGATAATGCATAGAGGAGTTACAGTTACATTCACCAGGTAGTAGGTGCATTATTTCTCACATACTGATACCCCTTCTAAACCCCTTTTTATTGTTAATGTATGCTAGCTATGATAGTAAGCAGTGAGGAGGGGAGAGAGCAATGATCTTGAAGAGAGCCACAGTTTCATCTGGGAAGGAGCAGAAAGTTCTGCAGGTCAATTTTGGCAATGGCCATTCAAAAACATTAATTTCTATTGAATTTAGAATGGCCAAAAGGCTAAATTTCATGCCGATATGTATGCACATGTAAATATACATATATATACACATGTATAATTTGTTTTAGAAAGTAAATGCATCAACTTAAGGACTTTTAAAAATAAGATGAGATATGTACAGGGTATGGACAGCGAATATTTTCTCAGAAGTTAAAAATCATCAGCGAAACGTACTGGTGAGGATATGGCCAAAAGGGAATGTTAATATATTGTTAGAGAGAGGGTAAACTTGTTCAACCATTCTGGAAAGCACTATGAAGGTTCTTCAAAAGACTAAACATAGAACTTCCTTATGACTAACAATCACACTCCTGGGCATTTACCCAAATGACCACAAACAAGGCCATACTAAAGCTACTAGAACAACCATGTTCATTTCAGTATTATTTACTATACCTAAAAAATTGAACCAATTCAGATGACCATCAGTAGATGAATGGATCAAGAAAATGTGGTACATATACACAATGGAATTCTATGCTACCATCAGAAAAGATGACATTGCCCCATTCATAAGGAAATGGAAAGACTTGGAAATAATCATATTCAGTAAGCCAGACCCAAGAAAACATGAGCTCCATGGTTTCCCTCATTTGTAATAATTCGATATACGTCTAGGATAGTCCTAGCAGAGACATACAATAGCTCCATAGCTATGTACAAATGACCATATAAAATGCTAACCAAAATGAGCTTCAAGATATAGAAACAAGAGCTTTTTTTTCCTTTGTTGTTTTTAATGCACAGTGTGAAGTTTTTTCTTTCATTTTTCCTCCCTTTGATTTATTCCTGTTTTCATTGTATTTGATTTTGATACCCTGTGTCTTGTATATACATTTATCTGATTTGGGAAAGGGAAGAGGAACAACAAAATGGTGAGACAAAACACAAAGGGTAAACCAATGCAAGAGCAATACTCAAAAGACGATATGTCAGAAATGAACTTTACAACTTGGTGGGGGGAGAGTCAGGGGGAGGGAAAGTTGGAGAAAATGAGGGAAGGGTTAACGATGTTCAACAAGAAATGTATTCATGTAAAGGTACCCTACTCTGTACCTCATGTTTACAGGAAAATAATTTTTAAAGCTATGGCAGAAAAAAATTGCGTAGTATGGAAAAATACTTGCCATCTTCATTGTAGAATATGATAGATTCAACATAGAATGTAAGTCAGTGGCAATCCATTCTTTAGTTTCTAACATAATACATAAATAAAACGACTTTTTATCCCTTAAGGACAGATGATGCAAGAGCCTCTGTCATTACACGTGGTAGCTTATTTTCAAAGCCTTACACAACTCACTTTTAAAAAGGATGGCATTCATAAGAGCTAAAAGCTCCCTGTTAACTCCTGTTTGAGATGCTCTTGAATGTGGTCTCCAATCACGATGCTTCCTGAACAGACTTCCTTGGCAACTGATAGTCAGTGCTCCATTAAAATGACAAGCCAAGAGCCACAAAGTAGGCTGAGTGCACTTAATGTAATACTAGCAGCAGGGATGGCAAAAATGCATCCTCCCAGTCCTCTGTAAAGATGCTCCCACATCTAAAAAGAGAGGGAACTTTCAAGCTACTGTATAATCTTTGAATCACCAGGAACTGAAATAGAATTGTGAAGTGATGGTACCAGTTAAATCAAAGTGATTTTAAGTTGGTATTAGGAACCTAAGAATACAAAGCTTCTAAGAGGATTTGCTGGCAGAGTGCTTTATTACTTCCTGTGGGTGGGTTAATATTTAATTATTTTTATAAAGCTCTTGACTCATGAATGAGTAGGTGACATCCTCCATCTTTAATTTTAATCCAAAGGATTGGATAGGGGTTTGATTGAGTGGTAGACAAAGCATGAGGCCTGTGTTCAAACTCTACTACTAACAAAAGAAAAGTCAGTAAACAAAGATTTTATGCTAATTTAGGACATAAATGGTTGACATCAAACTCTGTAACTTTCTTGAGAATTTTTGGTAGCCAATAGTTGTTCACACTTATACATTCTACTAATATGGAGATCACATTCTGTAGAGCAAAGAAAGCATGAGGATTATTAACAGGAAGATGATACTTTCTTTTAGGGACTCCATTGCTACCTCATGTGAAGAGCATTGGATAGACTGACTTCTTCATGTTTTATGTCTGTACGTAGTGCACAGACACAAGTAAAAATAAATAAAATGAAAACAACAGTAGGAGAGTGCTCATACCTTGCTTTGCTTTATAAATTTGCCACAACAAAAATAAATTAAATGAGATTATTAGTGGAAAAGAATTAGCCTTTATTCTTTAACATTAAAAACATAATTTTAGAGCTATTTGGCCAACTTTTTCATTTTCCCTTCTCTGTCTTAGTGTTGATTTGCTGCCACAGTAGACATTCTGTATGTCTGATAAAAATCTTTCAATTATTTTTTGTGGGTTAGCCTTTTAGTGACTTTTACCTAAGGCAGACTTGGATCTCCCTTGAGACACAGTTTTCAAAATAAAATTCCCAGGATGAAAATGTCAAACTGTCACTGAATAATCCTTTTACTAAAAGAGCTTTTCCAAAGTTCACATGATGATTCAATTTGCCTAACCTGATTTGAGTTTGCTTTGACAAAAAAAAAAGGTATGGTATCTCTTTCAAAGATACCATAATTAATTTAATTAGCCAGGTGCAATGGCTCATGCCTGTACTCCTAGCTACTCAGGAGGCTGAGATCTGAGAATTACAGTTCAAAGCCAGCCCAGGCACTAACGTCACTAAAGTCCGTGAGACTCTTAACTCCAATTAACCACCAGAAAAACGGAAGTGGCACTGTGGCCCAAGGGGTAGGGAAACACCCAGGCCTAGAGTTCAAGTCCCATGATAGACAAAAAAAAGTACCATAATATTTATTTCTGTGGGGAAAAATATTAACGCATCCATTAAAAAACCAAACATTAAAGTATAATATATAAATAAAATCAAATATTTAAAAATACTATAAATCCTCAATAATTACAGCTGGAAAAGTATTAAATTTACTCTTCATAATCCATTTTCAACTAGTTGAATATAGATATCTCATGTGATGCAACCTAACACATCTTTTAGGTTGAACACATATGTTTCAACACATAAGTTGAAAGACTCTTCAAAGTTTGGTAGGACTTGCCTGTAAAACTTTATGGATTACATTGGTACAGTGAGTTTGTATTAGAATTGAAGAAAGCTGAATAAGATCTACAAAATAGTCAACAGAATTGTACCTGAGTGTTTGCCACTGAAGAAAGACAGGCATGATAGCCACACAGGATGCTGTGTGCTTGGAAATGATCCTGCCTCTAAGACTAAGAACCTGCTAAACCCTAAACAAAAGAGGCTATAAAATGAAAAGGCAAACCAGATCAGCAAGAAGGTATTTATAACTCATATAATTGGTGGCCCGTAGGGAGAAATTTACACACAAATCATAAAAGGTCTTACAAATAGATTTATTTGTAAAAAAAAAAAAAAAAAGGTAATCCATCCAATGGGGAGAAGAAATAGGCTAAAGATTTGAAGACGTACTAATTTTTCTAAAGAGATCATGTTAATAGACCTTAAGTGCCCAATGTCATTAGTAAGGAGAACTGAAGATCATAAAGAAATTCCAGTTAAAGTAAGACATCTGACAATGATATATTAATAGAAACTGCATGTCTTGTTGACAGGTGTGTGAATTGGTTTGAATACATTGAAAAAGTCTGGCATTTTTCTGGGAAAGCTGAATACATGACTACACTGTACAGAAATCATTGGCTTCCAGCTGCACACCCTCCCCCATTCCTCCTTCCTCATTTTCCATATATTTACCTTCCTTATAGGAACAGAAGACCACCCCCAAAGGTCTGGCTGTCTCTAGAGATGAGTGTGACTAAAGATGGTGATAGTAAGAGATGTACGAAGTAACTCTCAGAACTTCCAGGTTATCTCTTCAAAGACATTGGCTTTAGCTTATGCCTTCTACTGTTCTAGCATTGTTCATTTGTGAACTCTTCTTCATGATATGTACTGTTTAGTACACGGCAAGTACTGAATAGTACCAAGTGGGTACAAGTACGAGTTGGTATATGGGGAGGCTTTCTCTCTGATTTCTGTAAAGCATGCATATTTACCTGCACAGGGAATGTCGTTTCCGTTCAACCTATCAGAGACATACCCCAGCTCACACTGGAAGTCTGGCTTCAACCATACTCCAGAGAAAACTGGCTTTCTCTAAGGAAAATAGCCCTTGGCTTTTCCTTTGTTTTGTGGAGCTGGGAACTGACCCAGGGCCTTCTGCATTCTAGCCAAGCACTATAACACTGAGCTGTATTCCCAGCTCCAAAAGATAATCTTTGTGCTTGCAGGAGTCCAAGATGTGGCTCTTTCCTTCTTAGTTATTTGAGCTCCATTTGGCAGGTTTGATGGGAGCATTTCAGTTCACAACTTCTGCTTCGGCTGCCACTCTTTTACTGCACTTGTTTAGTAGTTCCTGCTTTGTTTTTACAACTTTGGAGCTGAGAAAGAAATGTTTATCCTTATTCTCTTCTCTCTCTTGAGACCTTTCTTAACATCTAAAAGAGAATTCTCTTTTTCTTCCTTTACTTGCTCAAATTCTTTCACCCTCCTATTCTGAATGTAAAATTCTTCCCGGCTAGCTAGAAGGAAATATAAAATCTCATTCACTATGATTTTTTCTAAACATGCTAAAAGTATATTAAAATGCTGGTTTTCAAAAATAGTTGGAATACATTCTATCAAGTACCATCAAGCTGCTCAACAGAAGAGAGATGTCATTTAAATTGAAGCTGTTTCTTGACTTCTTAAAATGTAGGTACTGGCACTCAAATATCCCTTAGTATCCCTTAATACTATTCATCTACTTGAGAGGCAGATAACTCCTTCTCTACTGGATGTCAAGTTCAAGGTCTCTATGCCAAAAACCTGTAGGGATTTCACATCTCATTCTTCCTCTACAGCCTTGTGCTGGTCTTTGTTTTTTCTCTAGTCCACTCATCTGTCTCTGCCATCTTGGGTATCCTAGCTTAGTATCATGTGGTATCTAGTAATTTATTTATTTGTCTACTTCTGCTGTACCTTAATTTGGGAGTTAACTCTTCATTTGAGCAAAGAAAAAAATCCTATACAGATACTTATTTCAAGATTGTTTTCCTCAAGCTACAAGGGATTCTTTTTCCTTCTTTCTCTGCATCTCTTTATAGCCTGACAGTCGGGGATCTGGTCTAGTATTCTAGGTATATACACTTAACATATCCTGCTTTTTGACCTCTTCTTTCCTGTTATTAAGCTAGCAAGTGGATTCACTGAGAACCTGTTGAGATATTTCAAAAACCTGGGCAAGACTCATTCTTTTGTAGTCAGAATGTTATCTCTATTGTCACAAGTAAATATTGGCAGCCACCACTTCCTATATTCTTATTAACTTTTCAATATCACAATGATTATCACAAACTTTTTGCTATGCATTTAACAATACAAGTATTTTGAATTTATATAGCTCAATGAGAAAGTACTAACATCTTTACATGAGTTGACTGAAGTTCAAAGAATTTATCACAGAGAGAGAGAGAGAGAGAGAGAGAGAGAGAGAGAGAGAGAGAGAGAGAGAGAGAGAGAGAGAGAGAGAGAACACAATCACCAGGTGCCAACGACTTACACCTATAACCCTAGCTATTTAGGAGGCTAAGATCTGAGGACTCAGGAGTAAAGTTAGTACATTAACCCACCCAAAAGATGCAAGAACTTGATCTGTAGCTCAAGCAGTGGAGCAATAGACGTGAGCACAAAAGCTCAGGAACAATGCCCAAACCCACAGTTCAAGCCCCAGGACCAGGTCGCGTGCTCGCGCACACACACGCCCACACACACACACACCACATACAAATTTATTACAACACTAGGGTTTATTATTTCTGAAAACCTGACACCTGACAAAATAGTCACATGCATAAAAGGAGAAAAAATTATACAATGATCATTATAACAGTTCTAATTGAGAAGTTAGCAGTCCTTCTGGAGCTGTCAAATTCTCACCTCTACTTAAGATATTCATTATAGTTTGTCTTATGAAACAATCTTTATTCTTAAGGATACAAAAACACTCTTAAAACTCACTTAAATTTGGAGTGTAAGCTTCACTTTATCTTATCAAAATTTTAGATGTTCATATGCATTTTAATATACATTATGCATATTTGTAGAAAGATGTATAGTTGTAAGCTAAACCATAAAGG
Organism: Megascapheus bottae; assembly: GCF_031878675.1. Lineage (NCBI taxonomy): Eukaryota > Metazoa > Chordata > Mammalia > Rodentia > Geomyidae > Megascapheus > Megascapheus bottae. The sequence continues at coordinate 48,625,507 of NC_143519.1, read as the reverse complement.
ACAATCATAGTAATCACTTCTTTTAATATACTCTCAATTCTCTTACCTCTGCCTCAGGCTTCATGATATTCACTAATGAAAATATAATCACCCTGATTGGTTGTACTTTATTCTTTTGCTTGTTTATTTCTTTTTTTGTTAATTATCTTTAAGTAGTTGTAAAAAAAAAAAAAAGGAGGTTTCAATTGAACATGAGTACAATCATCTTGATCGCCAGGTACAGCTCTCTAAGCTAAGAAAGAAAGGTTTTGCTCCACGTCAGCTGGGAATTGCACAGTGGGCAACTCAAATTTTCTGCAGCTTTGAGTCTGTACACTTCTATGGATAGCCATTAAAACATTGCCAATGTTGACCTGGGAGTCACAAGCTAACTTTCACAAACTGGTGAATTTGCACAGATAATTTTCAAGAATAATGACATATATATGACGATATATATTACCTTCAAACTTTAACATCTTCTCTGGAACTCTGTGTGGCCTCATTTTGGGGGATAAGTCATGGGGCTTGTACCCTGGGCCTGGGCTCTTCAGCTCAAGTCTACAGCCCTACCCTTTGAGACACAGTGACACTTCCTCCTCTGGAACTCTGGAACTCATGACTTTGTCTCATAAGTCATTAAGAAAACTTTATTTTCTTTGAGGCTATTGCAAAAGGTGTTGTTTCCTGATTGTTGCCTTGTTCCTCTCACTGTTGGCATAGAGTAAAGCAGTTGATTTTTGAGGGTTAATTTTATACCCTGCTACCTTTCCAAAGTTTTGAATCAGCTCAAGGAGCTTGGGAATGGAGTCTATAGGGTTCTTTAAATACAGAATCATGTGGTCTGCAAAGAGGGAAAGTTTCACTTCCTCTTTCCCTATTTGGATCGCTTTATGCTTGCTTCTTGCCTTGTTGCTCTGGCTAGGAATTCTAATATTATGTTAAAGAGGAGTGGAGAGAATGGGCATCCTTGTCTCGTTCCTGATTTTAGAAGGAATGGCTTTAGCTTTTCGCCATTAAGTATAATACTAGCTGTAGGTTTGTCATACACAGCCTTTATTATACTGAGGAAGTTCCGTGGATTCCTAGTTTCTCCAGAGCTTTTAACATAAAGGGGTGTTGGATCTTGCCAAATTCCTTTTCTGCATCTATTGAGACAATCATGGGATTCTTGTCCTTGCTCCTGTTGATGTGTTGAATTGTATTAATTGATTTGCATATGTTGAACCAGCTTTGCCTCCCTGTGATGAATCCTGATTGATCATAGTGTATAATATATTGATGATTTGTTGTAGACAGTTGGCCAGTATTTTGTTGAGAAGTTTTACATCAGTATTCATCATAGTTCTCTTTCTTTGATGAATCTCTGTCTGGTTTTGGGATGAGGGTTATAGTGGCTTCGTAGAATGAGTTTGGCAAAGAACCTTCGTTTTCAATTTCATTGAAGAGCTTGAGGAGTATTGGTGTGAGCTCTGCTTTGAAGACCTTATAGAATTCAGCTGTGAATCCATCTGGCCCTTGGCTTTTCTGAGGTGGGAGTTCTCTTATTGCCATTTCTATTTCAGTGCTTGAAATAGGCCTGTTTAGTTGGATTAGGTCTTCTTGGTTGATGGGCCAAAGACTTAAAGAGAGTCTTCTCTGAAGAAAAAAATAAGAGTGGCCTATAGACACATGAAGAAAGCTCAACATCTCTAGTCATAAAAGAAATGCAAATCAAAACAACTCTAAGATTCCAGTTAGAATCACTCCAGTTAGAATGGCCAGGATCAAGAAAACTAGTAACAGATGCTGGAGGAGATGTGGCCAGGAGGGATCACTACTACACTGTTGGTGGGAGTGAAAACTCGTTCAACCACTATGGAAAGCAGTATGGCAGATCCTCAAAAGGCTAAACATAGAGCTCCCCTATGACCCAGCAATTCCACTACTTGGCATTTACCCAATCATTCAGAAACAAGGGCATACTAAATCCACTACCACAATGATGTTCATTGCAGCCCTATTTACCATAGCAAAGATCTGGAACCAACCTAGATGTCCCTCAATTGATGAATGGATCAACAAGATGTGGTATTTGTACATAATGGAATTCTATGCTGCTGTCAGAAAAAACGACATCGCCCCATTTGTTAGGAAATGGAAAGACTTAGAAAAAATCATATTAAGTGAAGTAATCCAGTCTCAAAGGAACATAGGCCCAATGGTTTCCCTCATTTGTCATAATCAGTAAAAACCTTGGGTTCTCCTAGCAGAGATTTACAATAGAACAAAATCTAGAGACATTAGGCCAAATAGTACGACACTAAATGTAAGGAACTCCAGGATAAGGAAACAAAAGCCATATAATGAGTGACTGTTGTCCTTAATGTACTATGTTAGCTCTCATCTCTTTTGCTGACCCTTGGTTATCTCATATTGTTACGGTATTTCACTGTGTTATCTGATATATTGGATATATGCGTATTTGGTTATTTGAAATTGGATAGGGAAGGGGGGAAAACAAGATGGGGGGGGGGAAATGGGACCAAGACATGAGAAAGGGTATCAATGTATGTGAAGTAATGCACCTTCTATCTGGCAAATATAATGTAACCCTTCTATTAATTACAATAAAAAATATATGAAAAAAGAAAAAAACTGCTGGACACCTGACACCACTCTTATCTACCATTTAGAATCTACAAAGAAACATCCTTCATATGAACAAAATAATCAGCAACAAATAGTATCTGCATGGTTACTAATTGCAGACTTATAATTGAAAGACCATAAAGTTAAGTGCACACAAAGTATTATCCAACCACTATGAGCTATAGATGAATATAAAAATATTTATGACACATGGTTTGGAAAAATGTAGATTCTGGATCAAATTAGAAAATCTGGTCTTGTTTCATAAAAGGAAAAGATCACTTGGCCTATGTAGGCTTGCACACTGGTAATCAAAAGAATGTAATTAATGATGTAATCATCATGATGTAAGAATGATGTAATGATCGGAATAATATTCATCATGTAATCCACATTTAGTCTGGTTTGCCTAACTCCAAAGCTCAAAGTCTTCTCCACTCTGCTGATTTGGGTGTGGCTGCTCTCAACCAAACTGTTACAGAGATCACAGGAACCACCGTATATCTCAGCCCAACAAGTCATACTGAAGATATACACATCATTCAATTCTTTCTCTCAAGGTTACATCACTTTTCCCTTAACCAATGCAACAAATAGTAAAATGGGGAAGAAAATAAAATATGGAATGATCTAAGAAAACCTATCCTCTAAACGATGAACAAATCCAGCACATCCTGGTAGCATTAAAAACAAACATCCCTTTGATAGTGAAACTAACAGAGAGGCATCTCCTGACCCATACTTCTGGGAAAAGCAAAAAGGAAAAAAAAACCCACAGAGCAAAACCAGCTTTATGTAAAATAGGTGAGGGATATGTCCATAGTTGGTAGAAAAGTTCAAAGCCAGATTTTCATCTTTAAAATCTATTAAAATTCTCACAGCTACCCTTCAGCCAATCATCACCAGAGGTTATGAGACGTGACAAAATTTTCTCACACCTATCTCAATTCCCCCCGAATAGTTGAGATCTACCATCAAATTCCAAAGTCATCTTCCCACAGAATTACACAAGAACGTAAGAATAAGCCTGGTACCTGGGGCTTATACCTGTAATCCTAGCTACTCAGGAGGCTAAGCTCTGAAAGTCATGTTCCAAGGAAAATCTGGGCAAGAAAGTCCATGAGAGATGTCCCTCAGCTGATGAGTGGATCAACAAGTTGTGGTATTTGTACACAATGGAATTCTATGCTGCTGTCAGAAAAAACGACATAGACCCATTTGTTAGGAAATGGAAAGTCTTAGAAAAAAATCATACTAAATGAAGTAAGCCAGACTCAAAGGAACTTAGGCTCAATGGTTTCCCTCATTTGTCATAATCAGTAGAAACCTTGGGCTCTACTAGCAGAGATCTGCAATAGAGCAAAACCTTGATACATAAGGCCATATAGTATGAAGCTAATTGAAAGGACCTCCAGGATACTGAAACAAAAGCCATATAATGAATGATTGTTGTCCTTGTACTATGTTATCTTTCATCTCCTTTGCTGTCTCTTGGGTATCTCATATTGTTACCGTATCTCACTTTGTTATCTGATATATTGGATTTATTTGTATTTGGTTATTTGAAATTGGATAGGGAAGGGGGGAAAACCAAGATGGGGGGGTGGAGGGGAGGGTAATGGGGACCAAGACATGTGAAAGGGTATCAATATATGTGAATTAATGCACCTTCTATCTGGCAAATATCATGTAACCCTTTTATTAATTACAATAAAAAATATTTTAAAAAAAGAAAAGAGCATGAAAAAAAGAATGAATGACATAATCCTAGCTACTCAGGAAGCTGAGATCTGAGGATCACAGTTTAAAGCCAGCCCAAGCACTAAAGTCAGTGAAACTCTCCAATTAACCACTAGAAAACTGAAAGTGCTGCTGAAGCACCAGGGGTACGGCAGTAGCCTTGAGCTAAAGAGCTCAGGGACAGTGCCCAGGCCCAGAGTTCATGATCCATGACCAACCAAAAAAAAGGAACGAATGATATGCACATACTATAGTATATCCAATTACATGAATGTTATACTATCTCAGCCTTTAAAGAACTAAAGGAAATTGTTTTTCATGTTCAGAAAAATCAAGAGATAGAAGGTCCCATTACTTTGTGCCTTTGTTTAACCTAAAAGAGAGCAAGACTGGGAGGGAAGGCATCTTTTTCAATCACAAGGATAAAAGACCAGGGCAAGAGCTCATCTTTACTATTCCCAGAGTATGGAGTGCTACTTCCTGGCCTCGTGCCCCTCTAGCACATGCCTGTTTAAATGCCAGTACATTTAAACAGCTATATAAGCCCAGAAGACACAGACCTCAGCAGCTCCTCCTCCCTGTTTATCCCGTCCTGCCCAGCTAATTAGCATTATTTTTCTGGCCTATATTTGTTAGATTGTTCTTGAGTCCTTCTCCTGGGTTCCCCAGACCCCTTTGCTCATGGTTTCTCTTGTTCTATCCTGTGGCAACCCCTCCATACCATACAGAAACAGGAACAGCCTTCACAAGAATTTGGTTACTAAACTCTAGGGTTCACTTGGAAATACAGTATTGAGACCCATCCAATCCAAACACACGCACAGCAAAAAGAGTTAAGTTAGAACAACAAATCAAAAGATTTCCTGACAATAGCTGAATACATACTTTACAATCAAACTTGTACCTATTTTATACACTTGAATGGGATATTTTGTATGTAAGCTAGGACTTGTGACCTCTAACTCAGAGGTCAGCTTGAAGATTCCAGGCAGATCTGTTTCTTAACTGTCACAGAACCTTAGGAACATTCTTAACTGCCACTGGCAGCACAACCAGCCCACTCGGCCATAATTCTTGATGTACCTGAAGGAGCAAGATCCCTGAGGGACCTTTGAACCCATTATCGATTCAGATATTTCTGCTGAACTGAGTGTCCCCCTCCCCAAAGAAACCAGACTAAGGGGGCAAGTATAGGAATCCTGAGAGAAACTATTCGCAGTAATATGTTCAGTTGGTTGGATGTGATGGAATAGCAAATAGCCTTCTGTTAGTCATGCTGTGGGGTTGGGGGAGAGGGAACTGCATTTGATTATGGCTATCCTTTCTGTCTTCTTTACCTTCCTCTTCCCCCAAAGGAAGAATAGACTCAGGAGAGAGTTGAGGACTCAAGGGAAAGCTGTCACAGGAACAATCCATGTCGATGGAGTTGTGAGCCACAGAAGACACAGCCTGTGGGGTGGGATGGAAGGTTTTGCTCTTCGAATGGCAATGGCCGTGAGTCTCTGCAGGTACTTCTGTGGAAGTGAACTCACCTAACTCCTATTTTGAGTGAAAACATCCTGAAGAATGTTTTGAAAGCAGGATCATGAGGGAGTAAAATAGGATTTTGTACCAGGAAAAGAAAGAGGATCAGGAGAACTCCAAGGTCACTGCAAAAGTTGAGTGTACATGCTCCCTGGCAAGTGAAATGGGCTACCCACTGACAGGCTAGGTGCTAGTGTTGAGTCTGGAATCATTTCCTTTCTAAGAGATCAATGGTGACAAAACCAGTGTGGATAATTGAATGAGCCTGGCTTCTTTTCCTTATGGCCCAGGAGCCTATGTCCCACAGATTTGCTGTTTTTGCTTTGGTTCTTTAGATCTGAGAGCTAGACTTTGCCCAGACACTTGTTGAAAGAACCCCTTAAGTATACGTAATGTCTTTGGAGCTTACTGTATGGAACATTTTGCTTCCCCTTGCAAGGCAACTACAGCAATCTGTCATCCTCTGGCCAGTCTCCTTTTGCTGGGCCCCTTTCTGTGTTTTCTTTGGCAATTGCATTCCCCACCGCCTCTCTCTATGAGACCTTGCTTCTGCCTCAAGCTGTAGTAATCAGAGGAATGTTTGAAACCCATCTTAGAAGCTGAATATCCTTTTGAAACCCCAAATGGTAATCTACCACACAAAAAGTAAGGATAAGTGGATTGTTTTGCTTTAGGCACTTAACAAAACTTTAGCATAAAGTATTAGTTCTTGGTTGAAGTTGGAGGTGAAAAAATTACTCTTTCTATTCCAAGATTTAGTCCTTGTGCAATATTTGGTGGTAAGGAAACACCTATACCTGCATTATGGTAGCGAACGGCAAACCTATTTTGCCAACTCTGTTGCCATGATAAAAGCAGAGAAGGACCAGCCTCTGGTCAGTCATGAGACTTCCCTTGTAGGATCTCCTTTTGTTTCTTGGTTTAACTTGCCATCCAGAATCAAGATCCCTGTTGCTAACTACAACCATCTTGTCTAGCTGCCTCTTTCTGTCTTATTCATAGGGCCAGCAGGACCCAGATAAAAAAGTATGTTAGCTCACAGGAAGAAAGATCTGGAAGGTGTAGTCAAGATGTTGAACTCCAAGATCGGGGGGGGGGGGGGCAGGGGACATATTAACACCCCATAATTGTTCTGAGATTGGTCCAGAGTTTGGAAATTCAGGTTTCCTGTTGAGTCCATGAGTGGAAATCTATCCCATTTGGCAGAGGGCCCTTGACAACTTAAAAGAGAGCTCATGTTTCCAGTTCTTAATTGGCAGTCATCTGTGAGAGGTTGAGGCAAGCACTGACCTTCCCACCTCACTTATTTATGCCAATGAAATGGGCATAAAGAGGCACATAATGAGCAAAGAGAGGGAACAGTAGAACCCTGGATTTGCAGAGGTGTGGGCTCAGCAAGACATGTTCAGAGGGCTGTGGACAAAGAATGCTAGGAGCTGTCCCTGAGCATGGATTGATAATGTCTCCACACTGACTTTTTCCTGTGTCTCCTGACTTTGGAAGTTCATTATGCTACTTGCTTGTAACACATGCATGAGCTCTGAAAAAGAAAAGAGTCAGTGAACTGCCATTTTTCCACATCTATTTTCTTCACCTTCACATCCCATGGCCCATTGAACAGCATGGTGGGAAAAACTTTGAGCTTAAAAAAAAATCAGAAGGCTAGTACCAGAGCAGCCTTATTTTGGCCTCTTTTTCTCTATTGATTGTTTTCAATTTGTTTTAGACTTGTTACTCAGTGCATATTCAATGAGGGTATCTGACATGCTCTACATACCTGAAACTTTATATGGCTGCTTGTTAGCAGCAAAGTAAACTTAGCATAAAAGGTTTGATTCTTCACAGTCTGGCCTAAGCCTTTCTCTCCAATGTCACAATGTCATTTCCCATCATCTCCATTCTACTATGAGTATAGGCTCATCACAAAGTTCCCACACTAAACACTGCCATGCTTTTGTGCTTTCTTTTCTCTCCTGAACAATAGCTTCTCCGCTTCTAGAGAAGCCCTCTCCCTCAACAGTAACTTGGGGTGCTCCCCACCTCATTCTTCCTCTAAAGGGGCCTGCTTCCTCTCCTCCCACCCAACATCCCACCACATACCCTCAGATGTCCTAATTCACATTTTCTTGTATGTAACTTCTTACGGTTTAACTTCCAAGCCTTGTCCTCCCAACGATTGTTTTCAGGAGATAGAAATGATTCTTATACAAAGCATTCCCAGTGGCATCTGACTAAGTGGCCACAGAAGTACCTACACAATAGTTATTCAATAAAAACACATGAATAGATGGATACTATACTAAACAACCCCTTGGAAGATAGACCGGCTTTAAGTGTACTTGCTAAACATGCCGTATCAACTTCATATGTCCAGATCTGCCTTCAGTGAGTGACTCAGTTGCCCAATATCCCTGTGCTGCTGAACATCCAGTTTCTGGGGAGGGGGTAAGTGAAGACAATATTCCAGACATAAACCAAAGGAGAGCAAGAACTTCCTGAACACAGCTTTTCAGATGTTTGACTCAGCCACTCTTAAATGTTGAAAGGATTGGCAGAATCTGGGCCAAGAACAGGCTCAGCCATCTTAACTAGAACTAAGTTCACCCTGCTAGGTAAAACTAATTTTCCAGAGTTGATGAGTCTACTCATCTTATTTTAGACAAATGATACAAAAATTGACGGCTCAATGTCATTGTTTTCTGAATGTCTCTTAGGTGCCAAATTACCCTAAACATCTTGATTTAACTGTCTTTTTTTTTTTTGGTGGGGGGAATACACCTGAGTGTCTGGTGATTTTCCTAAGGAACAAGAAATCTTCAAGAAGAATTTATTGTGGGTGATCAAGAGCTAAAAGCAAACTGATCTTTAAGGCATAAAAATGAGACACTGATGGGATCTTAGATCATTCTTACCAACTCTTCCTAGAGGAAGTGTTCTTAATATGATGCGTCCTAGGAGTGTACAGCAGAATGCAAACACACAGTAGACTCTAAAATTAGGGGAAAATAGCCTTTAAATGAATGCCAGACTCATCCTGACTGAAGAAAACCTTCAATCTCAAACTACAATATTCTAAAATTAACATTGTACTGGGATGATTGTTCCTGATTCTCTCAACATGTTAACATTCAGTCTTTCAGATTGGGTGAAAATTTACGAGCCATCTTAGATTAAACTTAAGTTCATCCTGCCAAGTAAAACTAATTTTCCAAGGCAAAAATGGGCCATGAATTCAATTGCTCATTGAGGGCGGCAGATGATTGAAGGTTCCTAACTATGGAACTATTACTTCTTTTTGTTGCAGCTAGGCATCGGCATTCATTTGTATTAACCTAATTAGAACCTATTGGATTCACAAATACTTTGAGGGGCAGTCATGTCATACACATATTATCCTACATCCATTTTATTCTAGATAAACAGCATTTCAGATAAAAGTGTGATAGGGGATTTGATACTGAAGTCAAGATCCATTGGCTAAGAGTTATTAAAATGGCATTAAATTTATCATTTCTATTTTACTTTTTTTTCCTTATTGGCTTGTGATTTCCAGACATGTAGCCATTGAAGAATAGTCCATATTGTCTCATGATCCCTACTCTAAGTCTCTTACTCCTCTAACACAAGCTCTGCAGAGCAGACTGAAGCATCGCTCTAAAATACAAGTCTCATATCATTCCCCCTACTAGAAAATATTCAAAAGAGCTCTGTTGCTTCTAGGAAGAAGTTTGATTCTTCATCAGGACTTCAGAAACCCTGTAGGATAGATGCTAGCTTACAGGCCACTCCAATCTTTCCATGTACCACACCATCCATCTCCTCTGAACATGGCAATTTAAGGGACCTGTTCTTTGTCCTCTGTGTCTTCAAAATCATGTTCTTCCCTTCTCTGTTCCAACATCCTCCTTTAGAGTTGACTGCATATGCATATATGAACAGATTGACACACACACATACACACACACACACACACACACACACACACACAAATGTGTAATGCACAGTGTGCTGAGTTGGAGTGTCGTCTTCCTCCAGTACAATGTGTCACATCTGTACTTCTCAGCACTGTTCTGTTTGTGTCTTGGTTCGTACCTCTCCAGGTCAGTTTGACATACTATGAAACAAGTTGTTTCAGATGAAAAGCAGCTCCACTAGGGTGAGTGTTCTGAGCCCTCTCTGCTGTTACCTCTACTTGTATGCTAAGGAGATTCAATGGGATCGCTCCATCTGTCTTTGTTTCATTTGGCTTGGTCTAGACTAAGTACAAAAATGTTAGTCATTTTGACAAGATGTTTCATTCACCTAACAGGCACTTGGCTGTCTCATGATCTTGATTAGCAAGAAGATAGATAATCTGGGAGAAGAATAAAATGTAATTCCCCTACTTTATTTTTAATAGATCTGACAATTTTCCATGAGCCCTTAGCATAAAAGCATTTTTGCACTTTTTTCTTGTTTGGGATAATGACTTTATACCCTGACATTTCTCCTCTGTAGTTTATGCTTTCAACTATTAAGATGTAGTCATACAGATGCAGTCAGAAGCCATAATTTTTGCTGGCTATTGGTTATTGCCAAAATAACTGGTTAATGCTCTGAATTCTATTTAACAATATCTTGATGTTAAAAGAGCATCACCCTATAAATTGTGCAGATTTCTGCCTTTCTCTCTATGCTCATTTATTTTGCAATGTTCAAAAAGTGCCTAAGATTATCCATGAGCCTGAAGTGCAAGCCTCTGCTTCCTTGCATCTTAGTAACTGTAGAACTTTGGGCAGATAGAAGAATAAACGTTGTCGAATGGTGCATTACCTGACTTCAGTCTCCAGGATTAACCCACTCAGAACTGACATATCACTCTTCTTCCCATGGCACAGGGGAAGCAAGTGCTTCAGCAGGGGCAGGAGCTGCCTCCCCAATATCCCACGGCCCTTGAGAGGGCACAGTTAGTTTGGGACATGCATCTTTGAAGGGGTTTCCTCCAAATCTGTTCTTCTGCAACAATGTTTAGCATGCTTTCTGGAAACCAGCTCAGTGCTGGAAGGGATGCCCCCAGACAATCACACAGTCCTGTTGTTTGGGGACCCATCCAGAGGAAAGGTCTTCCTGAGACTTATCAGGGTAAGCTGTGCTCTTGACGACACCCTTTAAAAGGATGTGTTGGGAAGTAAGCGTGATGGTTGTAATTGCTCCTGAGAGAAGGTTTGGAGCTGACATAATGTCTCTGCCAGGTTGTAGAAAGGGAAATGCCAGTGAGTTCTGCTGCCTGAAATACAATGCGACAGGAAGAATTTGGAGTGCTTGAAGTGGCTTTTGGTTTTGAAGGGCGTATCAAAATACGGGTACCTAACTGCTTGCCTCCCTCATTTGGTCATACCTGAGCATCTTCCAGCTCTTGATAGGCGCAACTTGAAGCCCCCTGTGTGACTGTCACTCTGATAAGGAGGAACAGCAAAATTCAATAGACCCCCTAGGTCTGATGACCCTGGACTAACAGCTGATGGGACTCAGCTTCTCCCAATCTGGAAAATGTGACTCCACAGCATGGGGCTAAAGACTGAACCATTCTTCGACTGCACAGCCATAGGGGACCTTCCACATATGGGGAGTCCAGAGTGTAGAGCCAATGAGTGCCAAAAGTGAACCTCTGTGTCTTTGAACGCAGTCTATGGGTCCGACGGAAACTATGCCCCCACAGGATCCCATCTGGTTCCTCAGAACCCCTATGCTCATAACCCTGGTACTATAATGCCATCTCCATGCTTTTCAAGAAAAACAAAAAAAGGAAGAGGGATGGTCAGAGGAAGTGGAGGAAGACAAAGCCACAAGATAGCGCATACACCTTTTAGTATCCAGTGGAATGTTAAAATTCCAGGGTTGTGCCCCTCACATAATTTGAGAGGAGTCCTGAATATCAGAGCTTGTTTGGAGTTAATAGATCCTAAGATCAAAAAAGATCTCAGATGGTGTGCTGAGAGCTGGGGGAAAGAGAGGCTGAGGATGGGGGATTAAAAGAATGCTTGGGGCTGGGTGTGATTTGTGGCCCCTCTGCTGTTATAACAGTGATGGTGGGGTGTGCTCCTGGTAGGGGAGAGTTCCCTGGCACACACACACCCCAGACTCTGAAGGCCAGTCTTGAGGCCAACTGTGTTGGGGGGCTTGGCATCTGTATGGGGCCCTGGAAGTCAATGGAGGATTTCGATGTTCTCTCTGCTGTCTGTCCCACTTGCCCAGGCTTCCTCTTGATCCTGCAGAGAAGCAAGTCTTGTTAATAGGCCTGTGCTCGGCCTATCAAAGTGCATCTCTGATTGCCATTTACCTATAACAGAGTAGGAATACTCAAATAAGTATGGGTATGATATGGATTAAGTTGCTAAGCTGCCTGATGTTTCCAGATAAAAGATTTCAAAATAGTCAATGCTTTAGAGGTGGGGGAGGGGTGTCGAATATGACCCAGAAGGGTTTGGTGGGTGCCATAGTGAGAAGGGTAATGTAAGCTCATTGTTCCTTAAACACTTGTTCCCAAACAGTCCCCGAGTCCAGATTCTCCAACTCCAAAACCTCCCTGGAACCCCATTTTTCACAGTGAAGGCTACTGAATGGGTGGTGACGTCATGAGAACCATGGGTTCTTCCTTTCTGGGCTCACGACCTCAACTCTGGTATAAACTGCATCTTCTTGACATTTGAGTCAATCCTATGTAAAACAGCCCTGGGCATGTTTCCGCCAGGACCTACCCTCATAGAGTTGTTGTGAAGATTAAATGGTTTAATTCGAGACCTTAGGAAGTACGCAGTATAGAATATATACTCAGTGATTGTTGGCCAACAGCAGCAGCAAGAGAAGGAACAGGAGTGGGGCAGGGAACAGATAGAGGAAGGAGGAGGAAGAAGAGAAGAGAAAGGAAGAGGAAGAAGAAGGAAGAGGAAGGAGGAGGAGAAGTGCAGCTGAGGAAAAGCAGCCATCATTTGAAACATGTCAGTCTGGGTCTGGGATAGGCCAACTATTCCCTTGTCAGCCTCTTTGACCCGAGCTCTATTTGCTTTCAGTGGCTTTCAGCCTTATCTTGCACACGCGATTGCAAGGACTTCTTGAATAAAAACAACCAGGGTACCCCCGACCCTGCTGATTTTATAGCAACTTTGCATCTCTTTCTTGGAGCACATAAGTTCTATATTGACTGAGCTCAGGTGAACAGAGCAGACATCAGCTTAGAAGGAAGGGCAGCTGGCATCCAGTTGCCACCCTATAGTATCTTCTACTATATTCCCTTTCAGATTCACACTTCAGAGGTTCTCAGTGTTAAGTATAAGAAGGAAAGAAAAGAAGAAGAAAAATATCTCTTTCACTGGATCATGAAATGAATTCCATGAGTGCTAAGCAGGTGGCATAATTCTGGCTCAGCACGGTGACTAGCCATTGAGAGGCAGGACATTCTTCCCAAGGGATCCTTGTACCTACTTTTTAAGTAAAACTTCAAAACTTAGTGATACCTCCTAACATAAGATGTTAGTACTGATATTCACAAGCAGAAAGGGGCTGGGGTGCTGAGCAAACACTCCCCCCACCCCCTTCCCACACACACCCTGCTCCATTCAGCATTTAGACTTGAAGAAAAAGTATTGGTCAAGATTTGAGATTATATATGAGACTAAACCAAGATTTGGGAGTAAATCTTTACCCTCTTTACCCTACCCTTACTCTTGTAGACTCTTACTGCTGGGAATGGGAAGAACGAAGTAGAGATGAGGGCTGATTTATGTCTCAGGAAGATACCCTATGCTATAGGTCAAATCCTGGAATATTGGAATATTCAATGCTGCAGGTCAAGCCCCAAGAAATCTATAGAGGCCATGAGAACTAGAGAACTGTGCCTTATTTCTTAGGGAAATCCTAAGACTAGACTCAAAAAAATGGACAAAAGGAGTACCCACAAAGATGGGTGCTTAAATAGCCTTCAAAAACTTCTATGTAGCTCAGACTAGCTGAAAACCCGAAGCTGATTCTTGGATGCCTGGTGTATCAGTGGAGCTACAAAAGCACTAAGGACTGGGTCCGGGGTCAGCTCTGAAGTTCCCTATGCTATTCATCTGTGTGCCAGTGAAACAATGGACAGCACAGTGAATACTGTATGGACAGGTAACACGGGTCACCAATCAGTGCCTGCTTGGCTTTTCTGCAAAACCCTGAGTCTTAGCCAAGACCCTTCCCCTCCCCCAAGTAGAAAAGAGTAAGAGTCTGACTGGGTTGAGATTCTTTAAAAAAAAATCCATCTCCTTACCAAATTGACACAAGTGGAGTTTTACATTTGAAGACATAGTTCTGCCATTTCCGAGTGGAGATCTGGACACGCAGCGCTGTGTAAATCATTGAGTTTTGGTTACCACTGCTGAAGACATCTCTTCAAATAGATTAGTAAGCTGAGAGAAAATAAGGACACTATGCTAAGGGTTGAATATTCCAAGTGCTTACTGATGTTTAGCATGGCCTTGTGTAGAGCACGTTAGAGCAGGGGAGGAGACAGACACAGAAGAGGAGGCTGAAGCGGGGAGGCCTGCATAAGCCCCAAGTCATCAGGAAAGTTGATGGCTGTCTCCAGATCCTGGAGGAGACTTTGAAACTCTGAAAGGAAGAAAGTCCTTACAGTGATTTGTTGTTTCAAGAGCAAAGTTTGAAACCAGTATGGCCTTTGGCAGCCATCAGAATATCCATGTCCTGGTGGCTCCTAGCCTGGAATATGCGATGTCCAGGCCATCAAGCCATGCAGCAGCAGATACTGCAGATTCGCCATGCTCACAGACAGAGCAGAAGGAAACACCTCCTAGAGTGACCAAAAAAATGTTTACACACACACACACACACACACACACACACACACACACCTTTTCCACTCCCCTCCGGCATTTAGGTCACTTCCAAGAGTAAAGGTTAAGCAAAAAAAAAAAAAATTACCCCAAGAAATAGAATTATTTGTTCCGTAATGATAAGTTGAAGGTTTTACAGTAGTTCCTTTTTAATGACATTGTGGTTTGAAAAGAAAAAAAGAAGGTAATAATCCTGGAATGGATTTGAATAAGCCAGAAAGGGAAAGGCTGGGTTATCAATTCAGAACGGTCAGCCAGAGATTGCCAATGCATGGCAAGAAAAGTTGAAGAAAAAAATAGCTCCTGGAACATTCTAGGGGCACAAATAATAACACAGGCTGATATAGTCTTAGGAACCTCACATAACGGAAATGTAAACCTTTCAGGGGAAAAGGTTTATGGCAGGAAAGCACTGTCCTGAGGTTAGAAAGCCACGTATGAAATTCACAATGGAGGCAACAAAGATAGGTGGCAGGGGAGCCAGAAAATGAAGCAACTTTTACCTATCCAGAATATAGGAGTAGCAAGATCAGAAGACAGGATGAATTTCAGAGAAATTGGGAGGGGGGTGCCTAAAAGCCAAGAGGGTTTGCTGTATAATACCTGATTGAAGAGAAGGCAAGGGTCTCAGGGGGACCCTCAGCTCATTCAGATACCCGCATGCATGGGAGTGCAGTCTGCTAGATTTATCAGGAAAAAGAGAATGCTGCACAGACAGCAGACTGAATAGTGAGAGGAAATAAGGAAAGTGATGAATCTGAGGTACCTGGAGAGTGTTCAGATGTACAATTTCATTAGTCAGAAACCCCAGGGAAGAGCTAAGAGCTCTGAAGAACAACTATCAGTCGCTATCACATATTGACAACAGTACATGCACTCATGCTGTGTAAATGTTCGGTAGGTCAACTCAGAATATGTAGAGTGCAAAAGGAAAAAGGAGCCCCCCTCCCCAGGTGGTAATCAGGGATGGGGGGGTAGTTTAGGAAGGATGGGTTTGGACAGAGCATAAAGAAGCCCATAAGAAACACTGGTGATGATAAGCCAGAGGTCTGGAATGCGAACCAGGAAAACATGAACTCCAGCCAGAGGAATAGAAAGTCGTTATCACTTTTGGAGGCACCTGGTGAGCTTGCAGCTCTGGGTGACATGTTTTTGCACTCCTTGTCTCTTCGAGGGTTTCCAGAGTCTAGCCAGAGATCAGGGTGGTTTGTAGAATAGCTCTAAGTGAACCATCCAAGGAAATGGGGTTTTGTTTTTGTTTTTGTTTTTCTCCCACTGCTCACCTGGTCTAGGTGAAAACAAAGTTAACCAAGAGGCACAGTAGAATGGCAAAAGGTATGTTGTTACAAGTTCACCTCCAGCCTGCTGAATGGAGCTTATCCTACTGCTCAATTCTAGTGAGTCTTTATAGTCAGTTCAGCATCTTCCCCTGGAGCCCCAGATGCTGGAGTCTCTTCATTGTCTTCAAAATATTTTGGAGAAATATGAAATGTGTAGGTCCAGAAATAGGATACAAAGAACTAAGAATTGGACTAGGCTTTGGAGGGCTCTTTCCTTATTAACCATCCCCCCACCTCTGCATTGCAGGGCAGGATAGATACAGAATTTTTGAATTATTAATTTTTTCATGGCCACTCATCTCCTTAGAAGGTAGAGTACACTCAACACTAACTTGATTTCTAGGCCTGTGCAAGTAAACTTCTGGTCCATATTGAACCTTCCACATGGGTTATTTACACCTCACTGGATCATTGTTCTCAGAATGGGATCAATATGGGTTCACTCAAACTCTCCACCTTGACAGAAGATGGTCCTGGGTTCTGGTCTTAACTTCAGCTCTGGCCACACATGCTGATGGTCCAATGCCCCCTCAAACACACACACACACACACACACACACACACACACACACACACGTGCACATGCACACACTATGACTCCGATGTATACTGGGATGTTCTAGGATCCAAACACATTAACTTATCCCCTGCACTGACCTCTACATAGCCATCTCCTTTTTATTTTTAAGGGATTCTTAGAAAGCACTGAGCCTAGCCTACCCACTTCTTTCTATTGTCTTAAAGTGTATCCCTATAGCCAAATATTTCCAGGATATATCCTGAGAGAAAATTTAAGTCCTTATTCTTATGGGACTGAGAGCCTCATGATGTAGACAGAATAGACATCATGATACAGGGATAAATGGTAGGGTGTAGTGAGAAAGATGTGTCATTTCACATCAGAAGCTGAGAAAGGGTTCCTGATGGATACAAAAGTGAGGACTGAAAGAAAGAAGAAGAAAATGTACAAGACAATGGGTGGGTGTGGAAGATAGCATGCTAAACAAAAAAGAAAAAGTCAAATGGAAATACAAGCACGGTGTGTTTTCTCTCAAATATGGGAAGTAAAAAGAAAGATGGCAAAGTAGAAGAGGTGATAAGGTACTGGGAAGAGTGCTGGGAGAAAGAAAAGAGGAGAGAGGGGTAGTAGAAAATGGGTGCACAATGCCTGCATGTATGAACATAGCATAGTGAATCCCATTAATTTGTACAATTATTATGTACTGATAGTTATATATTTCCTTGGTAAAAGAAGACAAACCCAAAACAAAAAAAAGGGAAGGAAGGAAAGAAGGGAGGAAGGAAGGAAAGAAAGAAGGAAGGAAGGAAGGAAGGAAGGAAGGAAGGAAGGAAGGAAGGAAGGAAAGAAGGAAACGTCCATGATATACAATTCCAAGTATATAAAACCATAGAACAGGCAAACTAATCTATAGTGACAAAACAGGAGGTATGGTTATATGGAGACTGGAAGAGGAGCATGAGGGGTCAGGATTGATAACCAAGTTATACAAAGGAATTTGAGGAGGTGGTGGGTACATTTGTTCTCCTTGCAGTTACGGTTTGTGGGTCTACTAGCATCAGAACTATGTGAAAACACATTAAACAGCACATTTTTAAATGTGCAGTATATTGGATGTTATGCCTCAATAAAGATGTTTAAAAAAAAAGAAAAAAGAATGAGGATTGGGTAGAGTAGAAGAGGAAGATAAAGCAAGTTATGACATCCAAAACAGAACTTGCTTTGGAGAGTGCAGTTCTGGATTGTGTGATTCCTCATGAGTTCAGAGTCCAGAGTGGAGAAAGACAATGAAGCCCTGGCCACTGAAGGGCATCGCAGGTTCTCTGCCCTGTGGGTAGTGAGGATCTGAGGATGTGAGTGTTGTAAAGTCATTTGCAAATCCTTCCCTGATTTGTTCAAACATGGTGACCCAAGCAGGGAAAACACCTTCAGAAGGATTAGCCAATCGTGTCTTTGGGACATTTCACTTCAGTACAACTGTCCACAAAGAAATGTATCTCTTGTGCTTTTCTTTCTTGGAGAAGAAACTGGGGTTAAATATCTAAAGTTGAAATCCAAGTGATCCCTTTTTAGGTGGCCTATTTGGAGAAGTCCTGAGTTCTGGGCTGATTTGGCTCATTCCTTCAGGTTGGGGCCCTTTCATGTTGAAATGTTTATGTAGATCACATTCGCACCCCTGGTCCAGAAATCTAATCACTGTCAAGATCTTACATTGAGTTTTCCACTCTATGACTTGGTCTCAGGCCTCAGTTGAGTGGGATGGGACCCCTTTCTCAGGACCCATAGGGCACTGACCAAGACAAGAGGAATATTTAGAAACTTCAACTCGGTTTGCAGAACACTTGTGCCTGTTGTGAAGAACTTCTAGTGGCTTGCGTTGCTGATGGAACTCTTTTATTTTTCCCTTGACCCACCATCATCCCTTTAAACTCATTAAAAATAATTCTTAACAGGATTAGGAAGCATAGCTCTGTAACCAGAGGGTCAAGATGTCTATGCTAGCAGATCCAGGATCCAGGAGCCACTGTTAAAGAGCAATCCCTCAGAACAACAGCAAAGGGTGAACCTCTCAGAACCTCCATGAAAGACCAAATTAGTTCACCTGGAAGAGATGACTCAGAAAGCTCCAAGCTTGAGCAAAGTGGGCTATTGTTAGTTTTATTTTTTGGTGTTTTCTTTTTTTTAAAGAAATGACATATCCATGATCCTAACCTTACATCAGAAGATATCAAAAATACATAATTTTTAAATGACTGTTGCTTCAAACTTCTATAGGTTTTAAAAGCAAAGATAAAAGCCCTATGAAGATATCATGGAACAAGAACAAAAATTTTCAGCTAACAAAAAAGCAGTGCAATGTCCTAAGAATTTAGCTTTCTGTGGTAACATGGGGTGCCCAAATCACCCCATTCTTGACAATTCTTTCTTTGTAACCTATGTGTGGTAGGTACAGTTATCTGTCTAGAGAATGGAGGCATGTGGAAAGACAATAGATAAAAGAAAATTATTTAAATTCAAAGTAGGTCCAAGGGGGAGTCAAATATACTCTTTTGTGTAAGAGAAAAATGACATGCCCTTGTCAGATGTTCACAAGATGGAGATGACCGTGTGGTCCTTTGCAATAGAGTCGCCAATTGAGACAACTGTGCCACCCATCCCTGTGCTTCTTTTGACAATAACTGGAAAGCTCTGGAGGGTCAACAGAGGATCCAACACATTGTTAACAAGGAGTAGGTGGAAAGGAGAGGAAGGCTAAATAAAATGGATTCATGATGTGCGAAGATGCCCATGTGGCAGGAGAATTACCATCTAGGGGACATTTGATGGTAGTTGTGGAGGTAGAAGAGATGGTGGAAATGTGATAAGAAGGAAAAGAAGTGGTTTGGAGGTGAGGTGAGGTAGATGAGAGAGAAAAATGTTGACAGGGAAGTAAAGAAGTTTTCCAAGGGAAAAGGAACTTGTGGCAGAGGAAGAGATCATGTGGATGAATTAGGCTTAGGGAACTTCAGATGGAGATAATGGAAGAGACAGGAGATTTCCAAGATGATGGGGAAAAAAAAAACAAGTTCCATGACTGTCCTTGTCATGTTACATGACTTCAGGTATAGTGTTGCATGTGAGTGTCATCTGTGAAGTAAAACTCCTGCTATTCTTGAATCTGATATATAAGAACACTATTTTACATTGAGCTGACTTATTCAAAGAAGTAATCTCCCCCGCTTATTTCACATATCCTGAGCATGGCAAGACTTAAACAACAACAACAAAAGTACTTTAAAATATTTGTTACCACAAAAGATAAAAGTAATTTTTTTTCTTCATTGAATCTAGATTTTTTTTTTTTGCTGATTGACCCTTAAGGTTAAAAGACAGAAGTTGCTTTCCTATAGTCAGTAGTTTCAAAATACAGCCTTCCTGAGCAAAAAAAAAGGGGGGGGATATATTTCTTCTTTGGTAGTTGCAGACTTAGCCAAAAGCAAGAAGAGGGTCTGGCAATAACTGATCCCTCTGGTAAATAACAATGTTGAATGACAAAGTGAACAAACACTGCCACATTGCTTACATTCTCTATGACAGTCATGGAGGAGGGACAGAGTAGAAAAGAAGAAAATACAAGGGCAAAGTCCAACAGAGGAAGAGAGTGCTTTGGCACAATAAGCCTAGTACACAGGGGCTAAGCCTATGAAAGCATTTGGCTGGGCTGCCATCTTGACTTCCTTGCCCCTTTACACATCCCCATTTTATTCATTCAACAAGTGCTGGGCATCCCCAGCACACATATAGCTACTCTGTGAAGGATTTTCTAAATGTGGAGAGCTTGTGTTCTGGTATGGAGGAATTGAAAACACACAGTTTTGATGACCCTACCATAATGTATAAAATATGTAAATAAGCATGTGTAAGACCCCTATGGCCCTTACAAATATGACAGCAATGGGTGTTGGGAGACAACTCAGGCTGAATCAGCAAGGAAGATTTCTCTGAGGTAGAGTACTTTTCTCCTGTGTACTCCCTAAATGGAAATCTGTCTTTCTTGCCCCAGGCTATAGCATAAAGTGAAGGAATTTCAAGCTGCACCCTCTTGGCAGAGGTAAGAAAGACTATACCAAACTAGGGGAAGACTTGCATACTGTAAAAGTCCTCCAAGAGTCCCTAGTAGATGCATATTTTAAATCCTTGCTCATAGCTAAAAATGGCAAGGGAATTAATTTACTGATATAATCTTACAAGTTGGGGAATTTTGAGGACTGAGGAAGAAAATAAGAAGGGAGCCCAAAATAAATGGCAATCATTATTTTCCCACAGGGGAACAAAAGGAAAATTTGGATCCAGGTTTCTGGGATCAGTAGAATTCTTCAGAAAAATCAAGAATTGTAAAGAGTTAGTATACATTTCCTCAGGGATCCTCACCCCTAGACATACAGCATACTGTCAACTTGACAAAGAGCCCATGCAACCCAAATGCCTCTGCTACTCTAGCTCACCCCCCTGGTATTCAGAGCATATGGTCCCTGGTCCAAACCTGAGCTTATAATACCCATTCTGACATACCCCTTATTTTTATTGGATGTGTCCACATTCGTTTGTTTTCCAGATATAAGATGGGCACTGGTAGTAATCAGAACATGTGTGTGTGGTATGCATACTGAAAGAACGAGGTACAAGCAATGTACATCCCATTTTCCATCAGAGTTCCAGTGGAAAGGGAAACCCAAAGCCTTAAGGTTAACTAGCTAAGTGTACATGAACACAACACCCTGTAATTCATCTGTAAAAAATAAAGGTTATTAGCACAGCTTTGGTAACAAGCCAGGCAAGGAAGAGAGGAAAGATAAGAGGGAAAATAAGAAGAGGGAAAGAAATGGGGAAGGGAGGGAAGAGGAAGAAGAAAGAATTGGCACTCTCATTTGGGGTGGAACAGATGAAATTCAAACACAGGTTACTTGGCCATCATTGTTCTTCACTTCAGAGAGCACACAGTAAAAGGAAATAAGAGCACCATGTGACGATGGTTAATAGTTATTGAATGCTTATCATGTGCTAGGTTTTACTCTACCTACCATGTAGAAACCCTTCATCCTCAGCACTTTGTGAGTCTTGCTCTGTCATTATTATTCTGTCTTCATAAATGACAATTCCAAGCTTGGAAGGGTTTAATGACTTGTCCAAGATCACATAAAGAGGGACCAAAATGGAAACCCAGACACTTGGCTCTCCTCATAAGCATGAGCAAATACAGTCACCACCATGTGCATGGAGTATTACAGGAAAATAATTAGAAAACAGGATGCCTGGGGAAGTGTCCAGGGGAGCCGTGAGTTTCATGATGTCTGTGAAGTGGTAGCTGACTTACAGGAAGCAACAGACAGTAGAGAGGATGAATGAGCAGAGCTTTGGGGAAAAGATAGATCAGCAGGTGCTGGTTACTCTAGAGCAAGGTTAGAGGACACGGGCCATAAGGCCACCATGATGGGACAGGGCAGAGCTTGGACTTTATCCTCTCCATGGGGAGTTAGAGGGAAGCAGATGGATGCTAACTGCCCCTAGAAGGTTACTGTAGAGGCGAACTTAGAGGAAGATGACCGAGGACAAAGGTCAGTCAGGAGACACAACTCTGATCTTACCAGGTATTCCCAGGATCATGGCCAAAGATATGGGTAGACCCATGTCTGATAAAAGACAGAACTGGGAGGGGGAAGGAGTGCTTATTGAATTCAAGACAAAGAAAGAGGGGAAGAATTTATCTTTCAGATTTCTTGAGGTGGAAGCTGGGGGAAAGGTGGATCTATCTCCTGGGCAAGAAATGTGGCAAGAAAAGTTTAAGAAGCTGCTTTCATTCCAGAGTCAAGGAGTCCTCTATCCCACCCCCACACCTGTTTAGTGTTGATTTTGTGATGAAATCTTTTAAATATACAGGTAGAAGGAACAATGGAAAGAATTTCCATCTAGACGTAATAACCCTTCATGAATTGAGAGTTTTCTACATTTGCTTTATATATATATGATCTCTATTTACACAGATACACCATATTTTATTTGGGATTTTACTGTGTTCAAATCACTTTAAGTCATCTATTTGATGACATTTACCCTTAAATACTTTAGCCCAGATTGCCCCAAAAAATTAGCCCATAGCATTGTGACACCTCAAAAAATGGAAATTGCAATTTTCTCATATAATTGTCTGTGTTGACATTTTCCTGATATTTTCAGACCTTCATAGTTAAAAATTTTTTTTCAAAACAGGATTCAGTTTAGTCTCTGTAAATATACAATAGTGTTCCTCATGTTAGTTTTGGTGAGAAAGAGAGAACGGGGGGGGGGGGGGGTGGGGGAGGGGAGACTCATTAAAGAAACAGGGTCAGGTGACTAGACAAGGTCTCAATATTGAGACTTGTCTGCATGTTTCCTGCCTGGATCACCCATCATCCCTCAACAACCTGCATTTGCAAGGAGCTGGAATCAGGTTCTAGATGTCTGATTTGAGTTTGGAATCTGGGTCAACATAGGTTGTTGGTGTTACATCCTATCTATGCCAAGCCATTGGCTTCAAATTATCATCTTATCATTAGGGAAAACTAAGTGAAACCTGACAAAACACCAGGTCTGGGACAAGGAATGAAGTAGATGAGCCTTTTCCAGAAACCATAAAAATCCTCAGATACAAATGGATCATGTCAAAAATGACATCGCAACCAGTGAAAGAAAAGGGCCTTAGTCAGGTTAGGGACAGTCATGAAAAAGCATTATCAGCAGAGCACTAAAATGCATTGAACATATAAAAGTCTTGAATGTTTGATGCTCAGTCAAGACTCAAAGCTTTTTTAAAAAAATCCTATGTCTCTTTTCTTTAAACCATGAGTGTCTCAGATACTGTGGAAGCCACTTGCTCTGACTAGCACTTTAGCCTGCAGTCTCGAATCCAGAATACTCTGGTTTTTAAACTTGGACCAAGAACACAACTAGCCTTCACGTGCATCTGGATCCATCAGCAAAGAGAATATTAACAATCAATTTCCCTTCCCTCCACTTAAGTTTCATTAAAAGATAACCTACAGAAACATCACATCGTCATCTGAAATTTCATTCACAAAAATCTTCCCATTACTGCACAATTCTTCATATATATAAAAGCAACAAAGGAATACCCTTATTTCAGATTGCAGCTAACAAATATGCCTAGCTAGTAAATACTGTTGCAATACTGGTCCCTGTCTAGTTATTTTCTTAAAGTTTTCGTGCGTACTACTTCAAGAGAAGACAAATGAGCTAATTTTCTTCACATCAATAAAAGCAAAAAGTAAAAATACCCAACAAATTCCTAGTCCAAAGCCTCAAGAATGTATGTCCCTTAGCAGTATAAGCTAGCTCATGTAAGAGATCACAGGATGGGGGGAAAAAAACCTGCTCAAATAGATGCAAGAAGAGAGAGTCCAAAGACAGACATGGAGGAGCTAGGCAAACATCGAGGAGAAGCCTGAAGTAAATTCATCTGGATTTGAACAGAGTCATGATTAAATCCTTGTTTGTGGGGCCCTTCTTTCTTCCTTTAGGTTGCTTAAACATCACCCCCATATTTCTCCTGGGTTCTATATTCTAGAAAGCTATCATCCCGAACACCATTCTGTTTCTCTGTTTCTTCACTGGCACTAGAAAAACTTTTAAATTTAACAGCAGCTTTGAAAGCCGGTCCCATTGGGCAATGACCTTGAGGCAGAAGCTCTTCCAACTCACCTCAGAAAAGCAGTTTCCAATCATGTCCAGGCCTGAGTATGGAAACTTCACTAGCTGGCTTCATGTTCAACTGGTGTATAGTCTGAATACTTTAAAAATACTTCTTTTACACAGAACACATTACATGCTCTCATCCCCACAGATAGATAAGGAAAGGAATGGGAAACATAGAGTGAAGTAAGAATGACATAGAATCTGCAGATTTGGGCCTCTTCTATACCTTGTGCATTAAGGGAAGAGATTTCAGTTTAGCTTCCAACATAGAGTGGGAGCTGCTTTCTAAAAATGTATCTTTACTTGATATAAACTAGAAACCTTTTTTTTCTCCCTGTACCAACAGTCCATTCTCGCTAAATGTAAAAAAATAATAATAATAATGGAACAAAACATTTGGGAAGGTTTCCTGTTGTGTGATTCAAAGACCAAGATCAAAAAATAATCTTTTTCAAAGTCACAGTGGATATTTTTGTAGAAAAGAAATAGTTTGACTTTTTACGACACTTTCTACACAGAAGAGCTCTTCCTGAGAAACGATAGACTTCAAACCTGCCAGCCCCAATGGTGCCTTAAGAGTTGAGCATAAGCATTCATGATTCCTTTACTCAATAGAAGTGTTTCGGCTTTGTGGTCAATTGTTAGAACACCAGGTAATGGTTTTTTTAATATAAATCCGTGTCTCTTATCTGTGTACTTTCAGCAAAGGATTCATTTATCATTTTCCAAATCAATCCTAAACAAAAACTCATGTTGGTGGAGATGTAATGTCTTAATCCCCCTAAAGTTATAAATACTGTGTTTGGCTGGAATAGATCTTCCTCTGGGTTAGGCCTGCCCACTCTTGCCTCTGAGTCACTTCCTCTCCCAATCTTGTGTCATTTGACATTAAGTAAACACATTGACTAGGCTGGTGTTATCAATTTTGCAAGCAGAAGCAAAGAACAGAACTAGGATAAAACAAACCTTGAAGGGACTGGAAATTTTTTCATTGGTATTTTTTTTACCAAAAGAGGTGAGCCACCATTCTCCTGAGCATTTCTTGAGCTAATACGCAAGCTCCCGCACCTACAAGATTTCTTTTTGCCTTCTCCCCAATCAGATTATTTCATCTATACTGTTAAGCAGAGCTCCAAGATGGAAGCCTATAACTCATCAATCAGGGTTGCCTTTCATATGGCAGACAACAGTCTTTGTGAGCTATAATGGTTTAGAAGAATGTAAGGAGCTAAAGTCATCCATCTAGTTCCTGTGCACACCATTGCAGAAACAACAGGATCTGACACGTTGGCAATAATCCTTCTAGGAAATGGCTTTTCTTTTGATACAAGCTTCCTTGGCAAAAGTTGAATTCAATAAATTACCCACACATATTAAGATTTCCCGCCCCCTGCCAATATCACAGGCATCATTATCACATCCAGATCATAAAATTCTCAACTCCCTCTGTCATTCTGATAGACACATGCCACCTACTGGAGTCATCCACAATCTGCCTCTGTTTGAAATTTGTTTCTTGAGTCCCATCTCTTTTGTGCAAGCACTGCACTATCACGAGGGTATCCACCTAGGCTGAGGCTGCACTGAAACCTCTCTAGAAGAGGTCTATCACAAAGCAAGAGCATTGGTCTTTTTAAAACCCAGGGGGGAGGTTCCAGAGCCCAAACTCCACTGAAAACAGTTTAGAAACTCACTTTTTGAATAATCAAATTCACCCTTTAAAGGTATAAACCTGGAGGTGGTATTTCTACTATTCCATTATCTCTTCTTTCAAGTTCAAGGAGCTACCCCTGCCACAGCCTTTCTCACTCTGTCCCTCACATTTGTGTTATATCCTGAGAACTTCCACTGCTCATTATCTCAAAGCTGGGATGGATGGTCTTCTGCTGTAGGAAAATTTAAGTTACAAACATTTCTTAACTTTCACAACAGAACGTCAACCCTATCCTTGCCTCTCTTGGTTTAGATCTATATGGAATTACCCAGTAGATCAAAACTGGTAGGTTGGAGAATAATAGGCAATTTGCTAAGCACTGTTCAGACAATAGAGTTGCAGTGCAAAGAAGGTAGACTGAAGCAGTCTCTCTTAATTCACTGTACATAAGAGCCACTTGAAAGAACTGCAATAGTTACTGAAGTGTTGATGCTTGTTTCCCAATTATTTTTCCTCCCATGATGAGCCCTAAATGTAAAAATGTGGTTATACTGGTAAGCCTCATTGTGAATTTCTTCTGGAATAAAAACAAGTGACCTGAACTCAAAGCTTGTCCTTGTCATCTGTGAAATGCTCAACTCACTCAAGAAATGACATTAGAAATCTCAGCGAGATGATGACAGAGCAGCATCATGATGGGTCGTTCCAGGCTAAGGAAAGAACAGAGTGCACAAGTCTCACCAAGGCAGACACCTGTGCCAAGTTATATGGCAGGCCTCTGAAAGAAGGTGACAAATCCTCAGCAGAGAGAGACTCATTATAAGTGTATGTAGGCCCTGACTTAAGTCCTGTGATTCTCATCGTGGCAAAAATTCATGGGTCCCAAACATTAGTGCTCAGTCAGAGAAACAGAACCATAGAAGTTACATAAGTATCCCAAATGAACTGACTTAAGATATATTTAAAACTTATTAGAAGGGAGTCAACGTAGTAAACATTCATAGGACTTCCTATGCTGTCTCTACAAAGCTGGCTTCACATCTAATGCTAGAGCCCTGAATCCACAGGCTAGCCTGTCAGAGAAGGGGAGGTATGAGCAGGCTTAGAACTCTAGAAGCATAAGGCCACAAGGCCAGGATCTCATGGCATCCAATCTTGATAACAAGGTACGAACCAGAGGCCAGGGTAACTTGTTAGGTGCTACACACACACACACACACACACACACGCACACACACACACACACAGAGGTGTCTGAGAAAATAAGATCCAGAGGGGGAAAACAAATCAGACTAAGCTGCTACTTTGTACCATTAGTTCAAAAACATGATTGTATGCTACAAAATGGCTACCAGCTAGCCTTCTGCCTTCAGCCATCTTGTGGCCCACAGGAACAGGAAACAAACAAAAGGGAATTCTGGGAAATGTAGTTTAGCCTAATAAAGTGGACATTTGATAAATACATTGCAGGAAGTTTTTTGGGTCTCTCTAGTTTGGATGTCATAAAAAAAAAAAATATGGACAAAGATAGTGGCCACCCTAAACATTCTGTTCTTGTGTTAAAAAGGTTGTATACCCTTACAACATCCTGTGATAGAATCTCAATAATGATAAGTGCTAAATTTTCCACCAGTCCTACAGGAGAAGGCTAGTTTAAACTTATGTTGATTCCAAGAGAGAGAATGAGATAACATGCTTAAATGTAATCAAGTGAACCCAGAAATTTATAACTTAGATCATCTTAGATTCCTTTCCAAACTGCCTTCATCAGTTTTTACCTAATGTTATAAGGTATTTATTAGCAATCATTAGAATAAAGGACAAAATTAACATTTCTGTGTGTATTGTGTGTGTGTGTGTGTGTGTGTGTGTGTGTGTGTGTGTGTGTGTGAGCACATGAACCAGCATACACACTCAGACTATGATCAAGGGCATTATTTATGTTTCTGTCCCTTATGTATAAAATCTGAGTGGAAGATTTAACATCAAAATGACCCAAAGATGCCACAGGTTAAATAAGCAAAATATTTACCTGCCATTTGGATTTAGTCATCTATTTCTGAAGATTTCTGAGTAGTCCTATAATATTATGATATCTTAGTAACCATAACAATTCTCCATAATCTAATAATTGAAGGATTGACCCCCCCATCCTGTTTACCCAGGTGCATTTAGATGTCAAGAAAGCCATGAAAGATATATGCAGACTGCCTGGCCCAGGCTGGGCAATCCACCTAAGCCTGGCTGTAAACATTCCATTGTGAGCCCAACCATAAAAGCCTTCCACCTCCCTAGACCTAATGGCTTTTTCATTAACCCCTTCCTCCTTGCTCAGACCTCATAGAAACCCAACAACTGTCCTACATCTTTGTGTAGTCTCCAAGCCAGCTGGAAGTCTGTGCCCCTCACTGCTATATCTCAATAAATAGTCCTCACCTGTGGAAGATCAAGTCTGGCCTGTTTCTTTCCTTTCTCCTCCATTTTCCTAACAATAATTATTCATAATAATTCATAACAATATTAATCTACATGATTCCCTGAATTTGGCTAAAGCTATTTACTTTGCTGGATAGAATCTGCCCCATTACTTTTCTATATCAATTCATTGGCCTACCCTGTTTCAGAGAGTCCATACCTCTGTTCTTGTCCCCATATAGCATCAAAACAAGTCCTTTCAACAAAGTGCTGAAATTTAAATCTTCTAGAGTTCAATTGTTGAGAGACTGACAACATTGGCTTAGGTTCCAGGCCCTTCTGGAAATTTTTTTAATCAATAGCAAATTCTAACATCCACTCCTCAAATCTCCAAAGAAGAAATAAGTTTACTTTCCTTCCTAGGCATATATTGCTATACCATATTGCTGAGGACATACCCTATTCCAATCTGACTCTATAATTCATTAGAATTTCTTGGGAAAAGATGGAGACCCTGCCCACACTGATTGAAGATTTTACGAAGAACTCTTCATTAAAAAATAGAAAAAAAAAGAAAAGAAAAAGTTAGCCAACCATTAAGCCAGGGGGGAAACAGAAAGACTTGAGAGGTGACGAAGTAGAGACTATAACTTAACTCCATCTAATACTTTGGCCAACATTGACCAGTGGTGACCTATGGTCAAACCTTGAGCAAGTTACTAAATCTGTTGAAGAACACTTTCTTCAGCTGTAAGAGGGAATTTGTTACACTGCTCACAGAGCAGAGGTACAATTTAAACCAAGTACTACCTGGCAAGTAATAATTTTATTGACTGTTTATGGTGAGTGCTGTAGACACAGGTATATGTGCTCAGTGTCACAAATATCATTTCTTCCAAAGAACTGTGGATAGGGGCCACTTCATAGAAACACCCATAGGTAAAATTAATACTTTGTTATTGAATAGCATTATTTATATCTTTCCATTATGGTGATGTTGAAAGACATATTTCAATGTACTACTTCATGGAAAGCAAGCGAGCAAGCAATTATCTCTCAAGAGATTAAAAAATAGAGAAGATAATATTCTTCTCAGAGAAAACATATCTATGCACACTGCCTGGAAACAGGGTGCTCTCTGCACTGGTAGTATTCTGTATAGTCTTTTCAATAATTAACATCCTTTTTTTTCTTTTCTTTCTTTTTAACAAACAATTACAACTATTCAGTAGTGGTGAAAGTTTGTCTGGTATTAGCTGGCTGTATTTTGGAGATAGAAAGAAGTGCTCACATATAATGAGTGATTGTTGTCCTTAATGCACTATGTTATCTCTCATCTCTTTTGCTGTCCCTTGGTTATCTCATATTGTTACAATATTTCACCTTGTTATCTGATATATTTTATATATGCTTAATTGGTTAATTGAAATTGGATGGGGAGGGGGGAGGGAAATGGGGACCATGTCATGAGAAAAGGTATCAATGTTTGTGAAGTGGTGCACCTTCTATCTGGTGAATATAATGTAATTACAATAAAAAATATATGGAAAAAAAGAAGTGCTCAGAAGGAACCATAAATTATATTTGTATTACATTGTCTTGCTGAGGATTCTTTCCATTTTGATCAACAGCACACAAAAGCAGGAGTAGAATGGAGAGAATGATAGCCCTGCTCCTCTTCCTACACACTCTGTCCATGAAGATGACTAGTCTACTAGAGCCACTGGATGAAGGCTCCTAAACTGAAACTGAGGAGAGCTGAGGCCAAGAGCTGGTCTGAGCTGTGCCCAAAGTATACTCATCACTGGATTGTAGGGAATTGATCTTCCCCATGTGGCCCAAGCACCATCTAGGGGAGAGGTGGGGAGGAAATGAAGGATGTAATAAAGAACAAATAAAACTAAAAGATATTTTTCACTAAAAATGACTTTATGGCCTTGAGGACTCAGAGATACACTGTCATGCAACTTAGAACTAAGAGTCTAAAACAGGTGAAAGTAACAGGTCTTTATTGTTTTCACTAAGAACAAGCACAGTGTCCTGAGTAATAAGCCATTTGGTACTTTGAAATTAGACTAGACAAAATAATAGGATTAAGTGTAAACATAAACCAGATGCTTCATCAATAAACAACATTTCATTTTCTGGTTTGTTCAGGAAGCCCTCGTATAGTGTCTTCAGTGTGTATCAGGCCTTGTTCAAAGCACTTTACAAATAATAACTCATTGAACTGCCAAAGTGATCCTATGAAGCCATTATTATCTAAATCTCCACTTTGTGTGGCAGTTTGTCATTTTGTTGGTTATTTAGTAGCCTCTGTAAACGCTGGATCTTTACAGAGCTAAACAAGGAAGAAAACAAAGGTGGGTTTCTAGTACACACAACTGTCTCCAGAGGGATCCCAAGTCCACATGAGAAGAACATCTAAGGTGACAGATTGGCCTATGTGTTCGGAGTATTGGTTCCAGAGGCTCTGAAGAAACTCAAATTTCATAATGGTGCCTGAAAAGTTGACCTGAAAAAGATCTAGAGTCATCTCAGTATTGATTCCCACAAAGGCATCATAGGACAAGTGGCAAAGTCAGATCTCTGTAAGGGCCAGGCAATGTGAGAAAGGAAGAAGCGATTTAAGAGTTCCAATCCAGGGTGAGTCATACTTCCCTAGCAAGGTGCAAAAACCATGGAGATTTTGTTCCCTCTCTGGATTTCTTTCCAGATGTCTCAAAAGCACTGCTCCAAAGACAGCAGCCTTCTTCATTTGTGGTGGAAAAAAAATCCACAAGAGATGAAATAAGTAGTAAATTCCATAATTTTCCCCCAAGAGCCAACTACCTCCTTGAAGTAAGACATCAAGAAGCAAGATTATTCTGAAGTCTCTAGTTTGTCTATTGTAGCCATTGTGTTTGTGTTCCTTAGCCAAAATTTCTTGGCATTCTTTTGAAACCTATCATGACAAAATGTCAGAAGACTGCAGTGCCCTGCTAGCTTTGCTGGAGGCGTCTCATCCCTGGGGAGGGGTGGGGGCCCTCTAACACCAGGGTGCCAGCACAGGCCATCACAAAAGAGGAGCTAGAGCTGTCTTGTTCAGTGCTACTAAAATAGCCCAGTGTCCTACACAAATCACAAGGCTGTGCTAGTCAACAACAACAAGAAAAAGTTTGTTTTAGGACAACTTGATATAAGACTAAACAAATTCTCTTTGATGTCCTGGGGTATTGTATGTGATTAATCACTTTCAAACTGCCAGAAGGAAAATAGTTTTGATGGAACTAACTCCATCTCTATTTTCTCCGGCCTGTTTTCTCAGTTACTCCTCAGTATTCTCTCCCTTTTCTTGCTATTCCTCCACATGACAAATGAAGGATGCCCATAACCTAAGTTCAACCCAAAAGCCAATCTCAATATTGGCAATATAAGCTTTGGAAGATGCTAGCCTGACTTCAGTTCCATGTTTCTTTACAGCAAGGCTTTCTCAGAGCTCTCGGCTCTGTGCTAATGTGTTCTGAGAACCTCTAAATATATATATTTTTAAAGTCACTTCACCCTGATAATCTTCTTTTGAGAAATATCTTAAAGGTCAAATATTAGGAGACTAATACTTGGAGAAAATCATTCAGAAGAAAAAGAAGCCAACCAAAACAATTTGAGATTATATTAAATTGAGGCGAGAGGACCTGTACTTATCTAGTGAAAAAGAATGAGTAAGAGTTCTCATTCTTCAAGCCTATAAAGGACTCAGAGGTTCCTAAGTTAACATATCTCTACCAACTTGACATTATCTTGTTTACTCTTCACAAACCCCACCCACATTCATCCCCCAAAAGCAGGGTACGGGTGTGGAACTGCTCAAGCTCATACAGCTAGTAAGGAGATATGATGGAGCTGGGCTTATCTATCAGTGCATTCCATAATTGGGTGTGGAGGAATATTGGTTGGGGGGGGGGTGGAGTGTTGAGGGGAAGGGAGCTTCGAGAAGGCAGAAACCTGGCCACTAACATCACTCATACAACTAAGTGAAGACTTGGAAGCATTTTGGATTTGGCTGTTAGAATGTTTGGCAAATGCACCTCAAGTTGGATGGAAGGAACAGAAGCCAGTTTGCTGGTAAGGAGGCAACGATGTGACAGAAGGGACCTTAAAGTCGTTGCAAGGTGGATCTCAAAGGAAACTGAATTTTCTGAAAGTATTTTTAGCTACCTTTCCTCCATGTGCCAGTTAAAACCAGTGAACTAAACAGGATGTCTTAGCTGATCTCACAATCTCTATCTTAATAGCTTGAAAGCATCGACATGGAGTGTTATTTTTGCCGTCAGTAGTTTTCAATGAAAAGAGAGACATTCTGCTCCACATAGCCAGCCATGTAGAAATCCCAGGCTTCTCCTAGCATGTAGCTCACTCATTTTCCAATACTTCAATTGAATTTTTAAAAAAACTTTTTAGGCAAAGGGGGAAAAAAATGGTAAGTAGAAAGTATGGGGGGCGGATGGGGAATTGACAAAAGAGGAAGAGGTTAGGCTGAGAAACAACATCTTACCTGCTTCTAGAAATGCTCTAGTGACTCTGCTCTCTCAGACAGCATACTCATAAAGAAAATGAACCTAGGCCCTTTCTGTCCTCCCTCTGACCTCTTGAGTACTAGGTACGCAGTAGAACAGAGAGGTCCATAAACGGAAAGACCTTGGCTCCTCTTCCACTTTTTGTTTTCAAAGATGAACTTCAAGTCCATTTTTGGTACAGCCTACCCACTTTACTCTGCTTCTTCTCCCTCCAATGGCCCCCAATCAGCATTCCCATTTATTGCTTCATTCTCTGAAGACCCCAGTGGTCTTATGATGACCCTAAAAATAAGAAGTGTGATAATGGGACCAAAGGAAGTGCAGAGCAGAATAAAATCCTATGGTTTTCTCTCAAGGCAGACCCTCTGGGAAATCTCTGTGCCTCAGTTCTGGGAAAAGTCTTCATGGAGAATACCAAGGAGAGATGAGGTCAGGGAGCAATGAGAACCTAGAAAGCACGAGTCCCCTTTGTGTGAGTAGAGGTCCTTTCTCATCAGATCTTTCTTTTTCTTCTTTAAAAAAAAAAAGGAAATCCTGGAATTTGGATTTTTTTACTTGGAAAAAACCCAGAATTTAAAAAAAATACAGCTCAAGCAAAATTTTTGTATGAGGCAAATTCAACAGGTTACCTATTTACTTTCTCTAGCTTGCATTAAGGAACCCTAACTTTCTCTTCATTGTGTTTCTGGGAAGAGAAAAAGTAAGGCAAGCCTCTGGCACTCCCTGAATATCCAACATCAGGAGGAGGGAAAGAACTAGGACCCCAAGTAGGGGACACCCTGAGGGACATCTACGTGGTCTGACCTTGAAACAAGTTATGAGATGTCAGATGTTATTAAGACCTGTCAGAAAGTGGGTGGTGCCTCTTCCTGGAATCTGTAAGTATGCTCATGGAATCTATAACTTACAGACATTAAGCTGGAGATTGGGCATAAAGAATCCCTGCCTCCCGTGGAACTTCAGTGTATTACCACCTTCCTAAAAGCTTTCTGATCAGGTCTCTACATGGATAAAGGAAATCACTCTACTATTTCATTCAACTTAGATGTACTGGTATTAACTCAGGATTTGTTTTTAATGAAACAGTATGTGCAAATATATAAATAGTTGCAGTGTTCATGTGTATGTATCAGTCTACACATGGATATGTGTATGTATACAATATATTCATTCTGTTCTGAAGGGAATTTGGAGCAATAACAGTTCAGGAGCAATGAGCCCACTGAATACTAGAATTTGGTTTCTAACTACTTTCCTTCACTGAAAAGATCCAGAGGTCCTCAGAGAAATTGCCAGTTCTGTAGTGAGTTAGGAAAAACACACTTGTAAGGCTGCAGCAGAGTGTGTTTATGGGGGGAGTGGGGGAGGAGGTGGAAACAGTGTCTTGAAGAAATTATTCAAGAATTTAAGTGTAGTACTTAATAACTTAGAAATGTAAAACTACTTAAGCAACACAAGGAATTGTGAGCAAAAGAGGTCAGTAAGAGATCTGAACAGTCATTGGAATTCTCACTAGCTGTATCAGACAATAATGCAGTTACAGTGGCTAAAGAGCCACATATTCCAAGGAAGAGAATGAAGACAAATGACAATCTCTCATTTAACCACATACAGATTTAGTTCTAGTCTGTCAATTTTGCTCTCTATCTTTATTGTAATATATGTATAAATAGGAATATATATATATATATATACTTTTTTGCCAGTCCTGGGTCTTGGACTCAAGGCCTAGGCATTGTCCTTGAGCTTTCTCAAGGCTTCATGCATGCTAGGCAAGCACTCTACCACTAGGCTACACTTCTAGCCTATATATACTTTCATATATATGTAACTTTTTTGTCAGTCTTGGGGCTTGAACTCAGGGTCTCGATCCGGTCCCTGAGCTTTTGTGCTCAAGGCTAGCATTCTACCACTTTGAGCCACAGCACACTTCGATTTTCTGAGGATTAATTGGAGAGAAGAGCCTCATGGACTTTCCTGCCTGGGCTGGCAGCCATAATCCTCAAACCTCAGCCTTCTGAGTAGCTGGTATTACAGGCATGAGCCACCATCACCTGGTAGATGAAATATATATACCTGTATATATTTTTAAGTGCATGAGCATACCTGAGTGGCCACTGACCAGGGACTTTCATTTCTTGTTCGGACCTCATTGACTTCAGAGGTGACCTTCCCACCTACTAAGAAGAAACAAAAAGCCTACTGCCCAGGCTGAAAATCGGATCTGAAGGTTTTCAAATATACAGTGTGTTCTACATTCACACAAAAAAGAATCCAAGAGTTCATTTGGAAAAAAAAAAAAAAGCTTTTTATTTTCTGCCCTAAAGCCAGAAGTATATACATTGTCTACCACCCCTCCAGAGTCCCTTCTGCACAGCAGGTGCCCACATCAGACTAAAAGCAGTGATGTAAACAAACTAAAGATGAACATAGCCTGTACCCACTACATGCTTCTTGTCAGACATGCTCCCCCCTTCCCTCAAGTTTCCTGATTCAATGTCAATACTAGGTAGGATTGTATAGCTACAGGTTGGGAGGAGGAAAATGGTCTGAACTGTTTGTTGTTTTCTCTATTTCCAAACATGCTATTTGTTCAAAAGCAAAGCAGTCTTGTGGTAACTTAATAGATAGGCTCACATTATTGGCTTGAATTGTTGAAATAGCTTCCTAGTTACCAACTATAAGGTAATTTGGAACATATGGGTGGCCTTGCCTTTTGACTTGTCGGAAATGTGGTCATTTCTTTTTAATTAACCAATAGATGTCTTTGTGCAGATACTGTGTCCACTCCTAGACCTAGTTTAGGAAAAGTTTTCCTTGTCTGGTGCCATTAAGTGCAATAAGAAATAATTATTATTGAAAATTGTGGTTTTTTTCTACCTTTGAGTTGGTTCAGTATTGGATGAAACTTCTGGAAATGGTTGGAGCCAAGAGGCATCAGACATGCACCTGTCACCTTCAAGGAAATTGGTCTGCAATGTGCAGTTTCTGATAACCTTTAACTTCGTTCATTGATAAATGAAGCAAAGCATTTCAGCTTTTGAGATCATCCAAATCTATCAATTTCATAAGTACTTTCCTGGCTCCAAAGGCATACATAATATGGAATTATAACCTATAGACCTGTATTACCATAAATAGAAAGCGAAGAAGAGAAAATTTTCTATAATATAGGATTAGCATACATTATTAGCATGCATAGAAAAAGTGAGAATAATTCACAGAAGCTACTAATAAGTTGTGAGTAGATGCTACACCTAATGAGTAAAGGGTTAAAGGAAGAATGAAATAATCCCAGGTTGTTTTAAATGCTAATTAGTTGAGGGAAGGCAGTGGTGCTGGCTGACGCCAATGTCTCAGGTTTTCAAAATGAGCATTGTGGGAAGAAGGACCAGTTAGCATCTTGTACCCACTGAGGTGATGGATGGAGAGTCCACTATCCTTTCTGTGGCCTGAGGTATATCAGGAGGAGAGAGAGGAGACTCAATCGGCTTAGATGGCCATAATATAGTCCCTGGATTCTTGAAGATCATCAAAACCATGAAGATATACTAAAAAGACTAACGAGCCCTTTTCAGTTGAAGATCATTGATGTGGCATGACGAATGAGTACAACACCTATTCTTGGGATCCTGAGCTGGGGCAGTTAGTGTCAACTATCTGTTAGCGTCTATTTATTATCTGTACACAGTGTTGCTACCAAGGTTGATTTCCTGGTTTTCAAAAGTTTGCACAGCAGTATCAAAAACATCTTGGCTCAGGAAAAGTAGGCCCCTTAGTCTGTTTTGTAATAATATACTGTATCACAGAACAGAAATGTATATCTCAGAAGTCTAGAGGGTTGCAACTCCACTCTCAAAGCTCTGGCATCTGTTCCAGACATTTTACTGTGCCACCCTTTGAGGACATGAGCATTCAATGGGGAAGCTCATTGTTTCCAAGGGAATTACTCCCACTCCTATGGGGATATTTGCTCATTGATGAGGGCAGAGCCTTTGGGAGCTACTCATTCCTGTGGTTGCAACAGGAATGAGGTGGGGGAGGGGTGGGAATTCAGTTTCCAACCTACAAAGTTCAGGAAAACATGGACAACACAGATCCTGAAATAGTTCATGGTAATGAGAACTCTGAGTGAAAAGGCAAACAGAATTCTTAAGCTTCATGATTGCCACTTTTCAAGAGGGTTTGGCACCATGAAAAACAAAACGACTAGAAGAGCATTAAGAGTAGTTGTCCTCTGAACCCGGAGTAAACATGGCCTGAGCATGCCTTGTTAAACTGTTCCGGGTTTCCAAATATTATACAATCAGCACGCATTTTTTTAATTGAGGGACATTATTATATATGTATACAGTACGTAGCTCGATAATTGCTTATTTGTGCATACACACTGATGTCGCCCCTTAGGGGGTCACCATGACTATCCACCACACTCTAATTTCTAGCAGCTATTTTTTGCTGATTACTGAATTTCATATAAAGTGGAATAAAATAGTATGTTCTCTTTGCATAGTTTGTTTCTTTTAATTGCTGTGAAGCATGCTAATGCATAGGCACATCACATTATATTTTTATCCATTCTCTCCTTGGCACCAACTTAGGTGGGTTGTTTTGGATTTGGGGCTTTTTATTCCTAGTTTAGGGCTGTTCTAATTTAGTTTGATGAACTCCCTTATATAATCCATTTTGCACTTGGAAGAGGAAGTGCTGAGACATTGGAAGTCCAGTCAGGTGACAGCCTTTTGGCAAAGGACACATAAGTTCCTCAGGGTTGTTTTTGTATGTGTCCTTGGTTTTCATTTTTGTTTTTTGCCAGTCTTGGAGCTTGAACCTCAAGGCCTGGGCACTGTCCTTGAGCTTTCTCTACCACTCTACCATTTGAGCCACAGCACCACTTCCCACTTTTTCTGTATTTGTGGTGCCAAGGGATTGAACCCAGGGCTTGGTGCATGCTAGGCGGGCACTCTCCCACTAAGCCACATCTCCAGCCCAAGTACTTCAGGTTTTGCAAGTCATAAATCAACTCTGCCACAGACAACGTTTTATTTACAAAAACAGGTGGTGGGTTGGGTTCTGCTCATTGACTGAAGTTTTCTGAACCCTAGTGTAGACATTTGATTTGCTTTAAATAAAACTAACACTTTATGAGACTTCCACAGTCCCTTTACATATTTTGTCAGCACTTAGAATTGCCCGTCCTTGTAGTTTTGGCCATTGGGGATGTGGTTTTAATTTAGAATTCTATAATGTTAATGATGTTGCACATCTGTTAGCCATTTACATTCCTTCTCTGATAACATGTTGGTGTCATTTGAACACATTTTACGGCACTGTGTTCCCAATTTGGAAAACATCTTGGCTATGAATGCGTATCACTTATTGCAGCATAAAAATGTCACCACGAGCCTTGTTGTACTCAACAACATACACTTATTATTTGACAGTTTCTGTGGGTCAAAGGTGTGTACTCAGCCAAGCCCTGTATTTCAGGGTGTCTGACAAGACTGCTGCTGGGAATATGGCTAGGACTGCAGTCTCATATGTGGTTCAAATGGAAAAAAAAAACTGCAAGTTCACATGGCTAAGAGATGTCTTCAATTCCTTGTGGGGTAACCGCCGATGAAGCTCAGCTTCTTCTTGCTGGTGGTAGCCTGGAGGTCACCCACAATTTCTTGCTACATGAGTTTGTTCAACAGAGCCACATGTTTCTGAAAGATAGATAGCCAGGGAGTTGCAATGGTCGAGGCATTACGGTTCCCAGAGCATAATTGCATAGCCATAAATATACATCTTGTCTCCTTTGCCTATTCTGTCAGGTAGAAAGGAGTGTGACAAGCCCTACCTACAATTAAGGGGAGAGGATTACACATGAGTACAGTTACCAGAAATGAGGGATCCCAGGGACTATTTTAGAATGCTCTGAATCACAGTCAGTTGTATGGATCACACAGAACTTCTCCAGTCTGTAACTTGCCTTACCCCCCCAAGAAAGTTTTATTTAAATGTATCCATTTTTTTTATTTGATGGACAGTG
Source organism: Megascapheus bottae (assembly GCF_031878675.1). Taxonomy (NCBI): domain Eukaryota; kingdom Metazoa; phylum Chordata; class Mammalia; order Rodentia; family Geomyidae; genus Megascapheus; species Megascapheus bottae. The sequence continues at coordinate 48,586,522 of NC_143519.1, read as the reverse complement.
TTTTTCATGTCCCCTTTAGTGGTTGGTTTCTTGCCTACAAAACTTGATGAATGTATTCTCCTAGTCTGTTTTCTTCTGGATCTTGTTTCTCAACATGAGTGGCACTTATGTTGAGTTAGGTAACACTTTGTTGCAGGAACTCTTCTGTGTGTTGTGACATGTTTCATAGCTGCCATGGCTTTTGCCCACAGAGTTTCCACAGCACCTTCTCCAAGTGAAAAATCTTGCATTGAAAAAGAAAATCCTGCAGCCGATAGCCACTGTCCTTTACATATTATTCTCTCAACATGATGCCTCAATCCATTGTTTTATGGCTCTCCCTAACATTTCATACCAATGTTTGCTTTCTCTATAACGCATATCAATGACACCATCATCTCTCATGAATTGCATTTGATTCCTTTGTCTTAAATTCGGTAGTTTCTATATGGACTCTGCTCTGGTCAGCCTATCTACTTTCTAAAGTGAATGTGCACAGAACAGCTTCTTGGTAAGTTTTGAAATCTTTTCAGGTAAATGTTCAAACTTTGCCATCAAGACTGGCCTGGCTACTCTAGGACCTTTGCTCTTCCATATATATTTAAAAACCAGTTTATCAATTTGTACACACACACACACACACACGAGAGAGAGACATATATAAACACAAAAAGTCCTGAGATTTGGATGGAAGCAAATCTATAAATCAACTGGAGATTATAGAAGTAAGACTACTGAATATTTCCGTATTCTTTCATCAGTATTTCCTTTATTAGTATTTCTCATGAAATGAGAAAACCCTTCCAGCTCCTGTTTTAGTACTTCTCAATATTTTCTAGTTTTCAGTGTGCAAGCCTTACAATTCTGTAAATTGCTTCTAGATAATCACTTTCCAGCCTTATCGTGATATATAATGTGATGCTTTTATAGGCACATGCACTGTGAAATGATTACCGTACCAAGCTCATTAATGTCCATCTCTTCTCACTTGATCCTTTGGGTTGTTTTTCTTCATTTGTTGTTTGAGTCAAGGTGTCAAGGTCTCGTGCTTGTTATGCAGCTGCTCTATCATTTGAGCCACATCCCAAGCTTTTTTGCTTTTACTTATTTATTTGCCTATCTTGAGGTTTGAACTTGGGTCCTGGGCACTGTCTCTGAGCTCTTTTTGCTCAAAGCTAGCACTCTTTGCTTAGCTGGCTTTTTTATTTTGCAAGTCCTGGGGCTTAAACTCAGGGCCTGAGCACTGTCCCTTGGGCTTTCTCAACGCCTAGTGCTCTACCACTTGATCCACAGCACCACTTCCAGCTTTTTCTATGTATGTGATACCAAGAAATTGAACCCTGGTCTTAGTGCAAGCTAGGCAAGCATTCTTACCACTAGGCCAAAGTCCTGGTCCTACATTTAGTTGTTTTTGTTTTTGCTTTTTTAATAAGACTATAATCCTTCTACGTACACTTCCATTTTACTTGAATCACAGGTACACAGCAATAGGACCAGTAGTTGGTTAAGATGATATCTAACTAACTTCTTCAATAATTTTTGCCCAGACTGCCTTGATCTTTCTCTTCCTGATCTCTTCGAGACCTCTGCTTACTGCTCCTTCTGCATAGCTAGGATCACAGGTGGAAGCCACTGTTTCTAGAGGGCATCTCATATTGCTGATGCATTGATACTATACTAAGAGACAGCATTTCCCAAATGTGTATTGCTGGCATGTAAAAACACAACTATTTTTATGTCAGCCTTGTCTAATACTCTAAGTAAACTCATACATAAAATAAGGCCCTTTGGATTTTCTCTGTGTACAATCAAGTCATCTATAAATTACATGCATGCATATGTATGTATGGGGGCTTGAACTCAAGCTGTGGATTGGCTGTTTTTCTCAAGGCTGTCACCCTCCGACTTGAGACAAGCCTCCACTGCTGATTTTTCTGCTATATAATTGCAGATGAGGACTTGTCTGCTAGGGCTGGCTGGAAATTTTGATCCTTAGATCTCAGCCTTCTGAGTAGGATTCTGTACAAGAGCCACTAGCTTCCCTGCTCTGCTTCTGTTTAATTTACTTTGCCTTTTGGCCCTGACTTAAATCTAACAAAGTTTAATAATGTAGCGATCATTAACCTGAAGATTTTCCTTCCCCCCCAAAAAAGTAAAATAAGCTCATTCAGGAAGCATTAAGTATTTCAACAGCTGTGGGATGTTTGCCAACACACTGTATTATATGGAAATTTTTACCTTATGTTCTCACTTTTCTGATAAAATGTTGGTCTTGATTGGCTATTCTAGCAAGTATTTTCTCTCTTTTTCATTACAGCTATTAAAATGATCACAATGTTTCTTTTGTTAAAGAGGTGGATTACTTGATTTTTTTAAATGTTCTAACAGCAGAGTATATTGGGAATACTAGCATTTATGCTTACTCTTTTAATATGTTGCTAAATTCCATTTTGTTTAGCATCATTGTCTTTATATTCATGAAAGACATTAGCCCATAATATTCTCTTAATTTGGCGTTTTGTTTGTCAGGTTTTTTGGTTCATTCATTTTTATTTTAGTGCTAGTCCTGGTGTTTGAACTCAGTGCCTGGAACACTGTCCCTGAATGTTCTCATTCAAGGTTAGCACTATACCACTTCAGCCATAGCTCCGTTCCTGACTTAGTAGTTAAGTGGAGATAAGAGTCTTTTGGACTTTTTTACCCAGACTGGCTCTGAACTATGATCCTCAGATCTCAGCCTCCTCAGTAGTTAGGATTGCAGGAGTGAGCCACTGGTACCCAGCTAATCAGTCTGGTTTTAGTATTGGAAATTCTGGTTTCATACGTCAAATTGGAATGTTTCCTTTCTCACTTTGCAAGTTTTTATGAACTGAGTTCTTATTGTAGTACGTTTCTTCCTCCAAGGCTTGAGAAAAATCACTGAGGAAGCCTCTATAATTTTTTTTCAATTCTATAATCATCTTTTTAAGTATGTGTTTATTGTAGCCTATTGTTGGTTGATGTTTCATATTTTTATCCACTTGAAAAGGATCTGTATTCTGCTACTATTGGATATGGTGTTTCCTGAATGTCAAAGTATCTCAGTTTGCTTATATATTTTGAAGCTATATTATTAGATGCACTCAAAATTAGAGTAGCTGTGTCTTCCAGTTAAATTGTCTCTTTAAAATATTGCCCTCTGGTAATAATTTTTACTTCAAAGTTTGCCCTGTGGATATTAATATAATTAAAACAAAGTTTTGTTTTCTTGGTTAACATGTGCTTGGCATATTTTTTTCATCCATGTGTCTTCATTATTTTTGCTAGTCCAAGAACTTGAACTCAGAGCCTATGCATTGTCCTTGGGCTTTCTCAAGGCTTTGTGCTCTACCGCTTGAGCCACAGCACCACTTCTGGATTTTTCTGTGGAATAGAACCCAGGGCTTTGTGCATGTTAAGCAAGCACTGTCCCACTAGGCCACACTCCTGGCCCTTAGCTTCATTTAGGTATGGGTCCCTACAGGAATAGAGAACTTTTGTTTCTGCCAAGGGCCATTTGGGTATTTATAGCATCCTTTGAGAGCAATACAGAATGAAAAAGAATTACATTAGTATGACATACAGAGGACCAAACAAAGTTACCAGCACAGAAAGATGGCCCTGAGCAGCTGACAGAAAGCAGACCTGTGTGTCCCTGTCAGGTACCAAATGATACCTCCAGCCTTATATGACTTGCAGACCAGATGCTCTCCAAGCCCTGTAAGTTTAAAATGAGAATTGGGAGTTTCATTTTAATCACCTGTAATCATCTGTATCTTTTAATGGATGTTTTCAACTGATGTAGTGATTGCCATAGTCACCTTATGGGTCTTTTATTTCTATTGTGTGACTCATCTATTCTTTGTTAATATTCATTTCTTATGTGTTTTAATACTTCCCCTTGTCTCCAGCATTAACTTTCTAGTTTTAGTGACTACTTGGCAATCACAATATGCATTTTAACTTATGAAAGTTACTGTAAATGAGTACTTAAAACTGTTCTGTTTCCTCCCTTCTGCCCTTCAAATTTTGATTACCAAGTCTTTATTTCTACAGAGATTTTAAACGACATCTTATTGTTGCATTAAACAATGTTATTGTGCATATAGTTTTGTTCTTAATGCCATTTCTTCAGCTCTTCTTGCTTCACAGGTCATGTGCCCCAGAATTTTCTCTTTAATATTTTATGACTGTTGGTTGCCTGGCAAGGATTTGTCTAGATTTTTATCAACCAATATCTATTATGCTTTCTTTTCCAATATTTTACTGAGTTAAAAGTTCCAGTTCCTCCTTTCATCATTTTCTCCTTCCTTCATTATTTCCTTCCCTCTTTTTCTCCTTCCTGGTTATCTACTTTCCTTTTCTTCCTTCTTTTGGCATCTTTAAAGTATTGCAGTGTAATCTAGATTCCAGAGGTTCACTGAAAAAAATGTCCACATATAAACCAATATTCTTTTGAATTTAATATCTCCTAATTCTTCTGTCTACTTTTAAGAAAATTTTCCTTTCTGTCTTTAGTTTTCTGCATGTTTAGCCATGTAGCTATTTTAACATATACTCTCCTTTGCTTGGAATGCACTGATATCCTTAAATCTGTGCATAGATGTCTTTCCATCAAATTTGAAAAATACAAATGTTGTTCTTGCACAATGTTCTCTCTCCTTTGGAACTTCAAGTGCTTATATTCATCATTTTCCAGCATTCTTCATATTTCTTGTATACCAATAGTCATGTTAAAATTTTCGTCTCTACATTCAAGTCTGGATAGTTTCTACCGAGTGATTTAGTTCAAAATGAGTAACACTATCTTCTGATATGGCTAATCTGCTACTTAAGCCCATTAAATAGGTATTTTGAAATTTTCAGAATTGTAATGTGGATGGATGAATGAATGAATGGATGGATAGACGGAAAGAAGGATACATAATTGATCCTATTTTTCTATTGAAAATCCCCCCCCCCTTTTTTTTCTTTGGCGCCAGTCCTGGGCTTGAGCTCAGGGCCTGAGCACTGTCCCTGGACTTTCTCAGGGCTAGGGCTCTACCACTTGAGCCACAGCACCACTTCTGGCTTTTTTTTTGCTACGTATGTGGTAGCGAGGAATCGAACCCAGGTCTTCATGCATGCTAGGCAAGCAATCTACTACTAGGCCAAACTCCCGGCCCTGAAAATTCCCCCTTTTACTTCTGTATTCTTTAGCAATATAGAGAAAAGCCTATTTGATAAATTAAACACCTAGGACATCAGTTTATTGCCTATACACTTTACTTCTCTCAATTCCAGTAACATTTTTCCTCCTTTTTTCTTGTATTGTAATTTTCTGTGTAATAGTGTATAAAGGTGTCATAAAGACCTAAGTAGACAAGATGTGTGGTACATGTCTGTAATTCAAGCACTTGAAAGCCTGAGACAGAAAGATCATAAATCAGATAGTGGATTGGGCTACATAGTGAGTTGGAAGCTAGCCTGGTCTACAGAGTAAGATCGTGCCTCAAAGAAAGGGAAACTAAAGACTAAAGCAGACACTGTGTCTCCCCTGACCCCCCCCAAAAAAAAGCCTCACTTCAATTCACTTCAATCACAAGGGAATTAAAAAGACCTTGCTTAAAGCTATAGTTACTATTAAGCCTTGTTTATTGGTTCTTCTCTCTTTCTCTCTCCCTCCCTCCTTTCTCCATCCCTCTCTCCCTCTCTCCACCACCCCCCTTTAGTAGCACTAGGATTTGAACTCAGAGCCTTAGGCCTGCTAGACAGACTTTCTATCTCTTAAGTCATGTCCCACTGCCCTTTTCTGCTTTAGTTATTATTACTATTATGATTATTAGCATTTTTTTTAATTTTGAGTAGGACACCTCATTTTTACCTGAGCTGGTCTGTGATCTGCCTAACCACGTCCCCTAGAGCTTGAATTACGGGTATTTGCAATCCTGCTCGGATTGTTTGTTGTGTAACTGAGATTACACGCATGTTATACCATGCCTAGCATGGGCACTTTTCTCTAGAATGATCTTGCATTCTAAGCTCTCTAACAGTGCCATAGAAGAAAAATAAAAACATAAATATAATCTTTATTCCTCCTTTCAAGTCTAGCTTGAAACAAACTCCCCATTGAAATTCCCATGAGGAAAGATAAGAATAAATCTTTGCATTGGGTAATTGCCCAGAATTTGAATTTTTTACACCAGCCCCTAAAGTTTCTTAAGTTTGTCTTTCCCTAACAGAGGTCTTCTGAAAATGATGCATCATTTTCTCAGATCACACCCACACTTCTCAAAAGCCTGAAGAAGGAAAAAAAAATCTACATTCCCATAGGAGGAAATCTTTCTGCTCTGAAATTCAGTTCCTCCAGATATCCTTTTACCTGCAACACCAAAAAAATGTTCATATCTCATTCATTATTTTCAATGTGCTGTGACTGTGTTCTAGTTGTGTTTTTTAATGTTCTCCAAAAAGCCATGGGCTCAAAACTGAAGTCTGCAATGCCACAATGGTCAGAGATGTGGTTTGTGGGAGGTGGAGCTCTCACCTCATGAATGGATGAATCCGTTGGAATCATAGCTTAATGGGGAGGGGCAGTGTGATGAAAGGGGAGCTATCGCACTCTCTCTCTCCCCCACCCCATATTTGTCAGCTTCCATTAAGTAAGCCCACTTTGGTTTGCCACATACCCCACATTCAGCAGTACCCTAAGTCCAAAGCAAAGGAGTCAGGCCACCATGGACAGAAACCTCTGAAACCATGAGCCCAAATGTGTAAAGTCATTCATGTCAGGTCTTTTGTCACAGTGACAGAAAGCTAAGTTACAGAGAAAATGGGTAATGAGAAGTGGAGTCATTGCAAGGACTGTGCTTGACCGTCTGGCTCAAAAGCCCTTGGAACTGCTTTGGGAGTAAAGTTGGGAGACTATTTCTGTGAGCTGGCTAGAAAAGTTCTAGAATCCTCCCGTCTGCAGACGTCTTCTGAACAGAAGACCTCAGCTGACAGAAATGCAGAAAGGAGAGGTTTCCGCTGGAAATGAGAACTCTTATTGGGAATGAGCCTAGAGGCCATTCACACTATATGGTGGCAAGGAACTGGTGCACGCTTTTGTCTGTGCTCCGGGACTTTGTGTAATAGGCTGATTTGGCAGGTAATTGCAAGGCTGTCAGGATGTGGTGCATTGCTGGCTGACGTACTTTTTGGGGAACCAAAAAAGCAGAAAGCTTTGAAATATGTAGTTTGATTGGAAAGCTTTGAAATAGGTCATCTGACCAGAAAAGAAGCTTGTACAAAGCATATGGAGGCAAGTAGACTATGGTTGCTAAAGAGATTAGCACCACTGAAAAGAGAAGCCCAGTGCCTGGCACCAGGTAAGCTGCCTTGAGGGCATTTCAGGAATCAACAAGACCCTACCCATTGTAAGCTCCAGGGTGTATAGACGTGTCAATGCCTTTCAAAGCCTTTTCTGAGAAGAGATCCATGAGGTGTCCGGCCCACATCAGGCCGAGTGAGGGACTGACTCCCTCTCTCCCGAGGCTGGACACCTTGGTACTAGCAAGAGACCCTGGCATTGTCCACATGATGCTGGTTTTGCAGGCGTGCAGAATGTAAGAGTTGTGGAGTCTCAGAGGTTTTCACTGAGATCGCAAAGGAAAGCTTGGAGGGCCAGTCACTGTGGACGGGGGTCCCTGCAGGTAACACCCCCACGCCTCCCCCCCAACAGTTACATGTGAATTTCTGAGAGTGAAGCTGAGGCTGTTCTGAATAACTGAAGTTGATAGATGCTGAAACATTCACTCCAAGGTTGCTTTTGCTAAAAAAATTAAATTAAAAATCAAAAAAATGTTTCTTAAAAAAGAGATATTCTCCTTACTTGAGCAGACAAAAGGCCTGGCATCTGTTTTCACTTTAATATCTGCCTTTGTTCTGAGCCTTTCACCTTCCAGACCCTTTGACACCCAGGAAGAACAGGTTGTTTAGCATCTTCACAATGAGGCCTGGAGGAAACTTTGTCCAGAGTAAAGAAAATATACTAGAACCTTCCCAGGGGGTCACATGACTTCCTTTTCCTGACAAGATGGCTTCTCTCAAGGGACCTCGAAGACAATGACTTCTCCAGAATCCCCTCCATCCTGATCAACCAGGCCATACGCTGGCCAGTACTGTTGAATAATAATCATGGCACGCTTTTTCCCCCATTCATTCTCTAAATCTAAAGCTCATGGGAGGATTGCCGTGCTGGCTTTGCCTCTTCCTTCGAGATGTCCCACAGGAAGCTGTTCACTTTCCTGCACCACTACTCATCTCTTCATTTGACTTATTGGGGAAAGTGACCAAACCTGACCATTGAGACCTCTCAGGTTTGGGCCTGGAGCCTCAAAAACTCCAGTTTCAATGCCAGGAATGTGCAATGTCTGCTGAGATATAAACCAAAGGCAACAGGCAAAACCAGCCTGACGAAGAGGTTCCACGGTCTCCAGCTGACGAGGCAAAGAGAGTTGGGGGCTTTCCGATCTCTCAGAGCTCATACTTTCACCAGAGTCCCAGGTGAGGGTGACAAAGTCTGACCATTCACCCCCAGTTGACCAGATGGTAGAAAGCAGCAGTGAGTAGGAAAGGAATTTAGTCATACTGAAAAGCAAGAGGGGAACCACTGTCCTCAATCCTGGCTTTGGGAACTGACAAGAGCTTTTAGGGTTTGCTATGTAGAGTTTTGTTAACCATAAAGTCTGATAATGGCAACTCTTGTCACCAAATGGTTTGTTCAGGAGACCTGTTGTTCCTAGAATCTAGGAACAATTGCAAAGGCAAGATGGGGTTCAAACTATTACTGAAGCCTCCTCCAGGTTTAAGTCCATCACTGGAGATTTCTTCATGCTGCTGCAGTGGTCTGGGACAGAACTTTACTTCCATGACTTCTGGTAGTTGAAAGTCCATTGATTAGGAAGTGTCTTCATTTCCCTTACCTTCGTTTCTTCAGAACTGTAGGGGGAGAATCACCAGTTGTGGGTGAACACACCTTAAACAAGAAACACGTCTCCATGCCTAGTTGAGAAGGACTCTGACCCAAAGCTTTAAGGTGGCACAAGAGATATACTGTAACCTAAAGAAGAGACTTCAAGATTTTATTCTAGTTTTAGTTGCTCATCAGACATCTATAGGCACAAATGAAGGGTAAGTATTCTTTAACAACACAGTGTCTTAATTCCTCCTTTCCTGGTGGCAACTTCGGGTGTCCAGGTGTGACTTCCATGCCAGATATTGTATAGAGCCTTATTACTCCTGTGTCCCTTAGCTTGGTTTTAGCCTTACTTTGGTCTGGGTTCTCTCCACAACTCCCTTTTTGAAATCAGAATGGCTACCTTATGCCACAGCTATCTTTTGAAGTACAGAATTCTCTTTTGCAATTTGCAGAGGTTGGCAAAGTTTGCCTCGGGCCTCAAAGGAGATTTGTACATTGAGCGTTTTAGCAATGCTGCAACATTTGAGACTTTGAGAACCTATAGGTGAGCTGTATGACGTGCATAGCTGCAGTATAATGAAGAGCTATTTATTTGACTTACAACTTGGGAGGCTTAAAGTCTAGGCCGCATGGTACTGGCTCTCTTCCCGGGTACATCCATCACACCATGGCAAATGTCACCAGAGGCATTGGATCAGTGAGAAGAGATAACGAGACAGGAAGCTTGAGAGCCAGGAGAGCCCGGGCTCTCATAAGAATTACCTTCATCTCTTCCAATGACACGTCACCAAATGATCTAACCCTTAAAAAGGTTCCCCAACCAGTCCCATCCGCACACATGAGACCAAGCAGCCAGCACAAAGAGTCCTTTGGTGACACACTCAAACCAAGCCATATCCACACCACATTGGCTTCCACTTTTTTTCCCCCCAGATCTTTTCTATGTCAGTTCTTTCGATGGCTCCTGCCAGTCCATCTGTGTTCCCAAATAGCTTCCATCTTAATATAGTTTAAAAAACAAGAAAAAAGTATCTCCATCTGTTTTCTGGTCCCCATTAGCCTATTCTATGCATATTCTCCTTTCTCTGTTCCTCACCATGGCCAAACTTCCTGAAATAGTTGCTGGTTTTGGTTTCTCAACTTCCTCAGACAGTCTAATTTGTGGAAGGTTTTTTGTTGTTGTTGTTGTTTTGGTTTTGGTTTTGTCAGTCATAAGGCTTGAACTCTGGGCCTGAGGCCTGGGCACTGTCCCTGAGCTCTTCAGCTCAAGGCTAGTGCTCTACCACACGGAGCCACAGCACCACTTCATTTTCTGGTGGTTAATTGGGGATAAGAGTCTCACAGACTTTTGTGCCCAGGCTGGCTTTGAACCTTGATCTTCAGCTCTCTGCCTCCTGAGAATCTAGGATTACACATGTGAGCCACCAGCACCCAGCTTTTGGAGATTTTTGTCCTGACCATTTGAAGTGAACTGTACTTATCCAGGCCCTAGTAACTCTCACTTTGCTAATGTCAGTGATAGTTTCTCTGAAAACTGCCTTACTTGGTTAATTTTGTATAATCTTTGACACTGACTACTTTGAGAGCTTTTCCCTCTGTTGCTTTTCCTGACAACATAGTTTCTGAGTTTTCAGACAAGACAATAGATAGACATAGACTGGCAAGCATTTCTAAGTGCCAAAGAGCTAACAGTTTAAGCTTTAGAGGTCACAGGACTCAGTCCCATGTTTGTCTCTTCATGTTGTGTGCTTGTTTGGATGTGTATATGCATATGCATGCTTGAAGAAACCCCCACCCTCTCTATAATTAGATTTTAAATATCTTTGCTTTGGGGACCACGCAAAAGTACACTGCAAGCCCCATTTGGCCTGAGAAGTTTGTCATTCTGGCTTCAATAGTAATAGTTTAACTACTGTTTCTTACTTGGATTTGCTAGTCACTGGCCAGCTGAGAGACCTACTCAAATATACTGCCTCAAGAACTAGCATCCAATGTGACAGCTACTGCACCATGGCAAAGAATGTCCCAGATTTGTCCTCAAAAACAACAGCTGCTTATTATGCTTGCCAAGATGTTTAGCCCCACCTCCCAGCCCATGGAGAATATCACTCATCATAATCACCTTTTTTTGGTCAACAGTTTTCCACAGGATCTCTCCTAATTCTCTGTTCTGCAAGCAGCTGCATAGATAGATTTTGTTCCAAGCATCTTTCTGACAACTTCTGCTTAGCAAAGACCACTTGAAGATAAAGACTGTGCCTAATTCTGAAGTCTGTGGAAGGTTTGGTTACTGTCTGATAAATGAAATGCTTTCCTTGCTGTGTGATAGAAATGCTTTTCCAAAGCAACAGACAGGCCAGCTAGCTTGGAGTCCATTGGAAGGATTGGGGTTTCCTAAACTCACAAGCTCGTACCAGGCATGTGGGGTTTGGGGCTCAAAGGCACCGATGCTCATGTAAAACTTGTTTTACTTTTTGTGCTATGAGAAATAAAGTTTATTGTCACTGGCCCAGATGTCTGTGGGTTTTGTTTTGTTTTGTTTTGGGGGGGGTTGTTTGTTTTTTTCTTGTCAGCCTCAGCTCAGTCACAGTGAGGGCAGGTGTCTCCACTGTCACAAAGCTACTTCCACTCCTGTCACTTAACCAGAAAGTTCTTCCCTGACCCGTCTCCCTACAACTGATCCTATAACACATCATTGTACCTCATACAAATTGTACAGACCTGAAAAGAAAATCAGTGGCATAACTTAAGCTCCCTTTCTGTGTCTCTGCCACTTCTTGGGATTTGATGTCACCATCTCTAGTGCCAAGGACAATGGGCTGGCAAATGATGAAACTCAAATGATCTATGGTGGAAGGAGGGACAAGGGAAAAGATAAATGTGGCCCTCGTGCCACCATTGGCCTGAGAAGTTCTATCCAGCTTTACAATTCCAGCTTAACACCCTCTAATGCTGCACCCAAGGAATGCCTGGACCATCCTACCCAAAGCCATCCCAGACTTGCAAATGGCTCTCCCATCAAGAACAGGAATATGGGCCTAGATCTACCAAAAATAGGTATCCTATAAGTTTCTTCAAGAATGATTAGCATAGCCAGGCACCAGTGGCTCACACCTGTAATCCTAGCTACTCAGGGGACTGAGATCTGAGGATCACAGTTCAAAGTCAGTGCGGACATGAAAGTCTGTGAGACTCTTATCTCCAATTAAGCACCAGAAAACCAAAAGTGATGCTGTGATTCAAAGTGGTAGAGTGTTAGCCTTGAGTGGAAGAGCTCAGGGACAGTACCCAGGCCTTGAGTTCAAGCCTCATGACTGATAACAAAAATTTTTAAAAAGACTGGCATGAGAGCAAATTCTGGAGTCAACCCTGCAGTGCCAACCTTGACACTCTGAAGAAAGATTTCCAGTTAGCAATACTGCCCAGAGATGCAGCATGAGAGAAGATGAGGGCAGAGACTGCCTTTAATTTGCCTCTTTCCCTTTACACAGACTTGATAAGTCTTCCAGCCTGCACTTTCTGTAGTCTTACTTTCCAATGTGGTAATTCCTACTTGATTTACTTATTGTTTTGGGTGCAAAGAATTTATTTTGGAGAGACTTCCTTTGATGTGGAGCTTCAATGCTTGAATTTCAAATTAGCATTCCATCAAAGAAGCCTCAACATGTTATGATACATAATTTATAAACTTATTTCAAGCTTTTCTGTTACATGAGATGAGTGGAAATGTTTATTATTAAATAGTGGTACAATAGGGGTTATAATTCCATAATTCAGGTTATGAGTACAATGCTTCTTAGTCATTGTCACCCCTTCATTCTTCTCCATTTTTGTCTCTCATTTCACTGACATCTGCTAAATGAAATATTGACTGCTATAAATGTAAAGTTAGAAATCAGTGAAATGAATGATCCAGGAAGAGAAACCATGTATCAAAAATGATGGGAGAAGAGATTAAGAAATTGTATAACTATCAATTTGAAAAATAGACTGTCTTGAATTCACCTTCTGCTCTATATACAAATTACCACAGCTTAATATCCATAATAAAGGTTGCACTTGGTACTGAAGAAGGGAGGTTCCTTATTTCCAAAATGAGACTGGGAGTCACAGATAGGACTTTGCTTTTTACCTCAGTAACAACCTGAAAGACAGAGCAACAGTTCTCCTGTGGAATTCAACTTCTATTAATAAGCTCTACACTGCCATATCTACACTCTGTCTGGCTGAATGCAACACAGTGCAAAGCCCCAGAAGTCAGACCCTGACTTTATCTTCACTTTGAAGTCCCTCATGTGAACAACAGAATGTGAGTTAACACTCACCTGAGAAGAGGGATGAAGCAAGGGACTCTGTGTACCTAACAAGTCCCCTCTGGGACTGCACATGACCAATGTCATCTTGGCGCTTGCCCACTAAAGACAGTCCTGAGAAAGACTGCATGTGAATCTGGAAATAGGGATGAGAGACCAGGGATGTGAAAAGGCAATATGGAGACATTGTTTTCCTTGAGGGAACATCTTTTGATGTGCGATGGAGTAACTCCTATGAACAATAAAGGTAAAAGTTTAACAAAATGGTTCTCAGGAAAATAAACATGTGTTGAGGGAAAGGGCAGAACAATGAAGAAAGAAAAGGTGGGGGTAAGCAGTCAAGGTACTCAATGTTTTACATGTGTGAAGATGGAATGAAACAACCTGAGGGAATGGATGATGTTGGGAGAGACGGAAGGGAAGGACAGAAGAAGACATCAAGATGCTCTGTAGTCACAAACTCACAGGTTGGATTGAAACTCCTTTTTACAATGACTTAAAGATAATAAAACTTGTACAGACTGCAGGTTATCTAACATGCGCCTCTGTGAACACTGAGGTCCCAGTTTTGTTTCCATGTTTTTTTTTTTCTCATTTTTGTGTTGAGAGGAGGAAGAAGCTGGCTCTGTTTTCTCCCTTGAAGAAGTCGCTATCATTATGGCTTTATTTCAAATAGCTCTTTTCTTTGTCTCCAGTTAGTTATTGGACCAACTTGATCATCAGAGGTTAACGGCTTGCACTCAAAGTACCACACATGCATGTGTTATCCAGTCAGACTGGATTTGGAGATGCCGATATGAATGCCATTTCTCAAAGGAACATTGTTGCACACAAGGATTAAAAAGGTGTGGCCAGGGTACAGGAGGAGGGATGGAAGAGAGTCTTTCTGGGAAAGAAACAGGGAAAGACTAGCAGAGTGGAAAAGTTGAAGGCATGGAACTATACCATCTCTCAGGTAGGTGATGGAAATCCATCAGGTAGTTATCTGCTAATGACTTGAGAATGCAAGAGGGGACCAAGTAAAGCGACCGGCTTTGATGGAAACTAAAGATTGGGAACAATTGATTGCTCTGAAGCTGGAGGCCATACATTCCAGTCCTCAAATTATTCATAAACTGCTTTGTTGAAAGGCAGCTCCTTTGTACAAATATATATATATATATATATATATATATATATATATTGTTTTAAAGCTCCCATACATGCATGCACAATGGAAGCACCAATGGCTACCAGGATAGGTTGCCTTGTCTGCTGGGGCCACAGTCATGACCTTGAGCCACTGCTTCCAGCTCCTCTGTGTCAGAAATCCTGCCTCCTTCTGGGGCATAGAGCACTCCCATTTGCTGCAGCACAGAGGAGGCCACCATTTTGTAGCTCGATCTCAACATCCCATAGTAAAATATCTGCCTTGCCTTTTCCACACTTTCCAGGGCAAGTATAAATGACTGACAGCTAAACCAGCATGACCTGTGTTCCTAAATCAGATCAGGATACTGAGCCCTGGATAAAGAAAAGTATGGACCATGGAAATACTTTGACAGAAGAAAGAAGAGAGAGGGTAGGTCACAGTTTAGATGCTGGACTTGATTCAGCTATACCAGCCATGGGGGCATGGACAGGATGATACCCGTTGGAGAGGTTGAAGGATCTGTCTGCCCAGGTTCAGAAAGAGGAACTACAAATTTCCATTGTTGAACAGAAGATCATATTCCTGCCCACTGAATAAAATCTGCCCTTGAACTAGCCCTTTACAACCTTTATGGAATTTCCTTGTTCACATTCACTTGAGATTGTGTATACTCAGACTCCAGCTTTAGTCGGAATTTTATATTCTTCTAACAAATGTAGTGTGGGAAAACAAATGCAGCCCTGAGCTGCTGAACACAGCTAAGTCCTCTGTTTTTGCAGGTATTACCCTATGCATGTCACTAACCTAAACCATGATGTCAGGTCTGCTCGTTGTCCTTTGGGGCCATTGTCATTCCTCAACTGTAGGATCATGCTCCGTGTTCTGATGGCTTCCAGAAAGCAAGGATACTCCCATTACCCTGGCTGACGCCAGGGCTTTCACCTTTTTGGAACAGGATTTGGGTTGGCCCACGTATTTGGTGCCCTCCCAAGAAAGGAAACAAATCGGTGTGGGCTGCCTGGTGAAGACCCTTGCTGTGTCTTCCTGCTTGCTGGCTTCCTTCTGCCCTCTGTGACTCTCTTAACATTTTAGACCCAAAATCATGTCCCATTCTTGTCTTTGTCCTGTCACATTTGGAGGGTAGACCAAAAACAGGGAGGAATAATTTCTTTTTCCTTTTGACCATGATTTCTTTCCAAAATTCAGTGTCCCTTGTTCAATTTTTTTTGTTTTTACCTTTCCTTATATTCTTCTTGTGTAGTCTTTTGGTTTTTTAATATTATCTATAAATGGATATATGAAAGTTTTAATTAGACATTAATTTATGAGCACAATGAATCTTGATTATGTGGTCTTTACTGCAGACTTTCTTAAGGATTTTGCCTGAATCATCCTGCATTTTATTTATGTGGTGGACATTCTCATCTTTTTCCTAGCTCCTCTTCTCTGTATTGCAAACAGGATTGGGTAGAATAATGTAAGCAAGCAAGCCTACAATGGATAAGTGTTTTGTGCAGTATTACAATGATCATGACCTCTAGACAGCAGTCTGGACTACATGGGCATACAAGATCATGTTTACTTTTGTTCTACAGCTCCATTATACCCAGCCACTATTATTTCTTATCAGTTTGCATGTGGGTGTATGGTTGGATGTGTTCACAGAAATGATATTAAATCTCTGATCAACAAAATGATTGAAATGACTATCTCTGTCTTAAGATGAAAATAAAGTGTTATGAAGTAATAAAGAGAACACCATCGGTCAACCTAGTCTGAGTAATGAGCTGGGTGCAGAGCTTGGCTAATAGGAGTGAAGCCATCTTGTAACACAATTGACATATAGAAGCCATGTGCCCATGTGCTTGAGGAACAGATCATCTTGCAGGAGACTTCTTGCCTCCACCGAAAGAACCCTCTTAGGATTAATGACACATCTGTTAATTGAAAGTTTATTTGTGGTTTTATGTTCCCAATCTAGGTGGCCAGGAGAAGGGAGAGGTGTAGCAGCAATTGGTGGTTTTGACACATTATCACTCTTTGAATGCAAAGAGTGATCGTGCAGTTGCATGCTTTAATTTTTCTTCTTTCCTCTTTAAATGTCTCAAGAAGTTGTTAAAAGGATTTCTTCCCAAATGGATGTCTTTACACTCTAGTGACTAAAATATCTAATTAAAGTATATACATGAAGAAATAAGACTGCTTATCTAAAAATCTGATGGAGAGCACACCGTTTCACACACATGGAAACACCAACAATCAATAGGTGATAGTAAAAATAGGAGAATTTTCTTTGATCACAATATTAAAAATATTCAACATTGTAATGGAAGTCCTAGCTTGAACACTAAGCCAAGAAGAAGAAAAGCTCTAAAGAAAAAAAATTGCTTTCAATAATTGAACTTTATTAAAAACTAAAATATATTCAAAACTGCATGAAGTAATTGTTTAATCTGTGAAAAAATCTTAGAATATGTGAACTGTGACAAAGAATTAGGTATAAAATTAATTATGGAATTCCATTATGTACAAATACCACATCTTGTTGATCCACTCATCAACTGAGGGACATCTAGGTTGGTTCCATATCTTTGCTATGGTAAATAGTGCTGCAATGAACATTGTTGTGCTAGTGGATTTAGTATGTCTTTATTTCTTGATGATTGGGTAAATGCCAAGTAGTAGAATTGCTGGGTCATAGGGAAGCTCTATGTTTAGTCTTTTGAGGAACTGCCATACTGCTTTCCATAGTGGTTGAACGATTTTGCACTCCCACCAACAGTAGTAGTGGTATTTGTACACAATGGAATTCTATGCTGCTGTCAGAAAGAATGACATTGCCCCATTTGTTAGGAAATGGAAAGACTTAGAAAAGATCATATTAAGTGAAGTAAGCCAGACTCAAAGGAACATAGGCTCAATGGTTCTCATTTGTCATAATTAGTATAAACCTTGGGCTCTCCTAGCAGAGGTTTACAATAGGGCAAAACCTAGATACAGGAGGCTATATAAGATGAGGCTAAATGAAAGGACCTCCAGGATATAGAAACAAGAGCCATATAATGTTTGATTATTATTCTTAATGTACCATGTTATTTCTCATCTTAGTTTGTTATCTGATATATTGTATATATGTTTATTTGAAATAGGATAGGGAAGGGGGGAAAACAAGATGAGGGATGGGGGTGGGGGGGAGGGAAATGGGGACCAAGACATGTGAAAGGGTATCAATGTATGGGAATTAATGCATCATCTATCTGGCAAATATCATGTAACCCTTCTGTTAATTACAATAAAAATATATGAAAAAAAGACATCCACAAAAAAAAATAAAGATGGAGTCACTGAAAAAAAATTAATTATGGGTCAACACAGGTTCACTCATGGAACATACAAAAAGAAAAAAGACATTAAACGCCATGGATGAGCACGTAGAAGAGCCACATCATCACTCTCACAGCAGGAGAATTGTCAGCCTTGTTTTCCTTCTTGGGCTGATCACAGTAAGCAAAGGAGGTGAATGAGAGTTGTTGACCACTGCCTAGTGGTCACAATGGGGGGCTGCCATCTGTAACTGACAGTTCCACGCTGGGGAAGCCTCTTCATTAACCTCAGACAGGATCCAGTTGCTCAAGTCAGTAATCCTAACTACTCAGGAGGATGAGAGCCAAGGATCCTAAATCAACCCTGGCAGGAAAGTCCATGTGACTCTTAAGCCCCAACTAACAAACCAAGAAAAGGCAGATGGAATTGTGGTTCAAGTGATAATGCACCAGGCTTGAGCAAAAAAGCTAAGGAACAGAGTCCAACCCCTGAGTTCAAGTCTCCATACTAGTACAAATAAATTCATTCATTGGTTCATTCATTCATTAGCCTTCTTAAAATGAGTGGATAAACACTGGGGATGTAGCCCAGTAGAAGAGCATTTACCTAGCATCACGAGGTCCAAGGTGCTAGGGGACATTGTAAAGGGAGGAAAAGTGAGCAGGTAAATGTTATAATCCAAAATATTGGAATACATGTATGATCTTTTAAACAAGATACTGTGAGTAGGAATAGACATGCCTTATGGAAGAATTGAAGTAGCTTTGAAAGTTGTTTGTTTTTTTTGTTTTTAATTCATTGGCTTTTTCTCTGGTAATTAAATTTGACCTAACTTCCAAATGAGGATGTAGGATAAAAGGATCTGGAAACGGATTCTGACAAGAGAAGCTCAGATCCTATTTCTTCTACATTTTTTCAACAGGGAATTTGCAAATGGACCACTTAGTAGAATTTATGATAAACTCCTTGAAATCAGTTTGGAAAAAGGAGAGGGAAGAGGAAACATATTATTCCCTCGTTTTATTTGAGCCGACTATCCAACCAATGGTGATCCATTCCCAATTACATTCTTCAGGCATGAGTTCTGCTTGATTTTTTTTGCTTCAGCTTCATTCCAGACAAGTGAGTCATCGCACGTTTCTCTACTGCTTCCTTGGAGGAAAATGTCAGATCACTGAAGGTATTCTTTATCTTTCTTAAAGCAGGTTAACCTCAAAAACAGCTTTGGGTTTTTTTTTTTGTTTTGTTTTTTTAGTTTTGGTTTGGTTTGGTTTGTCAAATATGGAGTGCATTTCTAGACTGTATTTGCTTCATTTTGCAAACTTCATTTGCAAATACCAAAGTATTGCATTGGGAGCTATGTTTGGGTTAAGTAGACAGTACATATAGTGGAGCCAGAACACCTGGGCAGAGAAGTTAGAAAAGTCATCAGAAAGTAGTAGTGGTAACTAAGGGTGTTCTGCTTCGCAGCCCACAAGATCATAAGGAAAATCCTCCAGGGCTTCTCCCTTCAAACTGCATAGAGTTAAGGTGTTAAACAGAACTCGTCCGCACTGGTTCACAGAATCTGAACTTGGTGCTGATGGAATCTTATGTCCTTCCTCATCTCCCTTCTTACTCAACAAGAGAGAGGCCTCTCTTTGATTCTAATCTCAAAGTGTTAGAAAGATGACCTCCCCTGTATCTGCAAGTCCGCATGTGCAAAGTCAACTGAATTATTTATGAGTTCTTTTTTTCATATATTTTTATTGTAATTAACAGAGGGGTTACAGGTATATTCACCAGATAGAAGGAGCATTACACACATTGCTACCTCTTCTCATGTTTTGTCCCCATTTACCTCCCCTCACTCTCTCCCCTCATCTTGTTTTTCCCCTTTCCCTTTCCTATTTCAAATAAATAAATGTATACACAATATACCAGATTGTGAGGTAAGATACTGTAACAATATGAGAATAACCAATGGACGACAAAAGAGATGAGAAATAACATAGTACATTAAGAATAACAATCAACAATCACACATTACATAGCTATTATTACCATAAACTGGTGGTCTTTTCATTTAGCCTCATCTGAATCTAGATTATTTTAATAAACATTGAGGACCTAGATTTTTTTATTTTTTTAAAATTTTATTGTAATTAAAGGGTTACATTATATTAACCAGATAGAAGTTACATTTCTTAACAATCATTGCTACCCCTTCTCATGGTTTTGTCCCCATTTCTCTCCCCTACCCCCCTCTCATTTTGTTTTCCCCCCTTCCCTATCCTATTTCAAATAAACATATATACAATATATCAGATAACAAAGTAAGATAAGAAATAACATGGTACATTAAGAATAATAATCAAACATTATGTGGCTCTTGTTTCTATATCCTGGAGGTCCTTTCATTTAGCCTATCTTATATAGCCTCCTGTATCTAGGTTTTGCCCTATTGTAAACCTCTGCTAGGAGAGCCCAAGGTTTATACTAATTGTGACAAATGAGAACCATTGAGCCTATGTTCCTTCGAGTCTGGCTTACTTCACTTAATATGATTTTTTTACCGAGTCTTTCCATTTCCTTACAAATGGGGCAATGTTCTTTCTGATGGCAGCATAGAACTCCATTGTGTATAAATACCACATTTTGTTGATCCAATCATCAACTGAGGAGCATCTGGGTTGATTCCATATCTTTGCTATGGTGAATAGTGCTGCAATGAACATCGTTGTGCTAGTGGCTTTATTATGTCCTTGTTTCTGGTTGGTTGGGTAAATGCCAAGTAGTGGAATTGCTGAGTCATAAGGGAGTTCTATGTTTAGTCATTTAAGGAACTGCCATACAGCAGTTGAATGAGTTTGCACTCCCACCAAGAGTGTAGTAGCTATCCCTCCTGGCCACATACCCTGTTGTTACTGGATTTCTTGATCATGGCCATTCTAGCTGAAGTGAGGTAGAATCTCAGGGTTATTTAGATTTGTGTTTCTTTTATGGCCAGAGCTGTCGAGCGTTTCTTCATGTGTCTACAGGCCATTCTTATTTCTTCTTCAGAGAAGACTCTCTTCAAGTCTTTGGCCCATCTTTTAATGTGATGGTTGTTTCTTTGGAGATTAGTTTTGGAGCGATTCGATTTTTTCAGCTGTTGATCTTCTTTAAATATGAGGCCTTTGTCTGTTGTATGGTTAGTGAAGATCTTCTCCCACTCTGTAGGCTTTCTAGTTAAATTGCTATGTCCTTTGCCATATAGAAGCTCTGCAGTCTAATGCAGTCCCACTTATCTAGCCTTTCTCTGATTTGTTGTGTTTCTGGGTCCTTATTAAGAAAGTTTCGACCTGTGCCAAGGAGACCTAGTGTATCTCCTATTCCTTCTTGTAAAGTTTTCAGTGTATCTGCTTTTACCTCGAGGTCTTTGATCCATTTGGAGTTAATCCTGGTGCAAGTTGACAAAGAAGGATCCAACTTTAGTTTTCTGTAAGTGTGTCCGGGTTTTTAGTCCTCGGTCCCTCCCAACCCGAAGGAGGGATAGGGAGAACACGCCCTGACCAGGATGAGCTGAGAAAGGAGAGGGCCGACTGACTGCCGGCACCCAGCCCTTCCTAGTCCGAGGAAGGGAGACCCGTCAAGGCAGGAACTCGCTTATTAACGAAGTCCATTCAGCTAATATAGGATGCAGGAGCTTATCAGCACAAAGGTGGGCAGGGTAGGGGAGGTCCACATGTTTAGTCTCACTATAGGTCTCAGCAGAGAGTGATAAGGCAGTAACAACTTTGTACCCAATGGTAAACAAGTCTCAGCAGAAAGTGATTCACAATACCGACAATATAGCTCAAAGTTAGGCATGGCATTCATACGTGACTTTGTGTGGTTATCTTACTCAGTGATGCAGATTCATGGGCCAGCCTAACCCTGCACTCAGCTCCCAACACAGGTGCTTAACCAGTTCTGCCAGCACCACTTGTTGAAGAGGCTGTCTTTCTTCCATTCTATGTTTTTGGCTCCCTTATCAAAGATTAGGTGGCCATAGGTCTGTGGGTTGATATCTGGGTCTTCGGTTCTATTCCATTGAGGACCTAGATTTTTAAGTAAACATTGCAAACTTAGGATTTTTAAAAGTTGCATCAGTATTGAACATGTATGATTTTAATCATCATTATCTCTATACTGCATAGTACATTGACTCAATTTTTATGCTGATACTGGGAGTTGAACTCAGGGCCTGGGAGCTACACCTTAGTTTTGTCACTCAAGGCTGATTCTCTACCATTTGAATCGCGCCTCCATTTCTAGTTTTGTTTTGGTTCTGTTTCTTTTTTTTTATTCCTGGTTAATCAAACAGTCTCACAGATTTTCTTGCCGGGGCTGATTTTGTACTGTGATTACCAGTTCTCAGCTTCTTGAATAATTACCATTACAGGTATCATTACCAGCACCGAGCCAGTATGTCAACTCTTCATAGAGTACCTACACTGGTGTTGAGAACTATAGGAATCAAGAGATGACTGATGTGCAGGAGAGCTAAAATTATGTGCAAATACTACAACACCTTATTGGTTTGAGGAAGAAGATTTGAAACCCAAGCCCTATGGATACTGAAGGACCACTGTGTGGTTCTGAGATAGACAAACATTTGGTTGTCAACAAAAGATCTAGTCCAAATGGCCATGCTCTTCTAATATTCTTTTCATTCCTATTTATCAATGTGCTCATATCAATATTAAGAGAGCAATAAACAACATTCATCCTTCAATATGTAAGATTATATGAAACACTAGCAACCTCTCTCAATTGTTTCCAATAAATTTCAAAAATCTTGTATATACTCTTTTAGTAATTACAATGATAAATCCAGATCTTGTTTTTTGTCAGTTGTGGAACTTGAACTTAGGGCTTGAGTGGTGTCTCTGAGCTTTTTACACTCAAGGATAGCCTTTACCACACTGAACCACAACACCCTTTCTGGTTTTTTGAGAGTTAATTGGAGATAAGGGTCTCGTTGACTTTCTTGCCTAGACTGGCTTCAAGCCCAGATCCTCAGATCTTATTTTCCTGAGTAATTAGGATTATAGGTATGAGCCACTGGCACCTGGCTCAGACCTTTGCTTTTTTAAAATTATTTTTCACATTTAAAGCCTCTGATTCAGAGGAAAAGACAAAATCATGTGAGCCTGTCTGTATACATATGTGTATGCATATATGTGTATATATACACATTCAATATTATATTTCAAGTCTGTATATAAATGTAAAAAAGCATTTAAACTTCAGATTATTTAAGAAAACCATACTTCTATTTCTTTAATGAATGATGTTGGATATTACATCACCAGGGGAGCTCATATAGAGAGTGATTTGGCAATTTTATTTTTAAACATTTTTAATGTATCATAGTTACAAGTTTCATGACTATTTGAACTGCCAAAATATACCTCAGGAATTCTAAATATATAATCATAATACAAATAAGTGTTAACTATTATACAAATAAAGGGGCTAACATTTTAGTTAATCCATTGAAGAAGAAATCTATACTTAAGCCCCCAGTTCAATCCCCAAGACTGCACACACACACACACACACGCACACACACACACACACACACACACACACACACACACACGAACATATGAGAAACCAGATGTCAGCAGGTCATGTCTATAATCGTAGCTACTCAGAGCTGAGATTCTAGTTCAAAACTATCGCAGGCAGAAAAGTCTCTGAGACTTTTATTTCTAGTTAACTAGCAAAAAGCTGGGAGTTCAACTATAGATCAGGTAGTGGTTTTCGAGTCTTGAACAAAAAAAACTAAGCATTAGGCTCTGATTTCAAGTCCCAAAACAAGCAAAAAAAGAAAAGAAAAAGGGGATAAAAGAGAGAAAAATAAATTTAAAAAGATGTGAGGAAGGAGGTATCTTATGTAGTTCCAAAAACAAAAGAATGCTGAAATAAGACTGCTAAATTAAGCACAAACTTAATACCCTACAGGGCAACAAAATAATAACCTTTCAGGTTATCTGTTCCAGCACAAAGAAAAGAAAAATCAACATGCCTTATCATTTCTTCTCAAGCTAGCTTCTAAATTTATGGAACAGTAAAATGACTATACTGTAACCAAATACAAAACTAAACCTAGCAATATCACGTTCCCTTGAAACTTAGGTTTATCTTCTAACACACACGGTAGAAAATGCTCTGCGAAAGACATAGCCGGTCATATAATCATCTTTTTTATCTTCTTGACAAGTTTTGACTACTGCTCCCCACTGAAACTTAAGATGAAACATTTTCAATGTCAAAAACAGAGAAGCATTACTTTTCTAAATATTTTTAGGGACTCTGTAAACAACGGTACCCATATGAAATGCATTTTCAGTATGTTCTATGGGGTGGTAAAATATTCAATGGGTATATACTTTCTTAAAAGAACAAAAATCCTGGTTGTCATAAATATTTCAAAGACCTTTAATAATAAATGAAAGTAAATGAATACATTGATTTAAGACCCTTGAGGTGAAATCTTAGGACCCAGAGCAATATTACAGGAGTTGATAGAAACCTAAAGAGGTAGGACTTTGTGGGAGGTCCTTTGGTGGACCAGAAAGATAATGGTTTGAATCCAGTCTAGGCAAGAAAGGCAATGGGACTCTTATCTGTAGATAACTACCAGAAAGCCAGAAAGGGTGTTTATGGCTCAACGTGGTAAAGGCTAGACTTGAGCATGAAAACCTCAGCGACATCGCTGAGTTCAAGCCCCACAACTAACAAAAAAACAATAATGAGGCTGGGAATGTGGCCTAGTGGTAGAGTGCTTGCTTAGCATGCATGAAGCCCTGGGTTCAATTCCTCAGCCGGGAGTGGCACTGTAACTCAAGTAGTGGAGTACTAGACTTGAGTAAAAGAAGCTCAGGGACAGTGCCCAGGTCCTGAGTTCAAGCCCCAGGACTGGAAAAAAAATCATGATAATAGTGATTGCTTCTTCCAGTTCTCCTTGCTCCCTGGACATGAGGTAAAAGGTTTTGTTTCCTTCCTATCATGATGTGCAAGCACGACACAGGCCCAAAGCAACAATCCACCATGGACTGGAAACTCCAAAACCATGAGTCAAAATCAACATTTTCTCTTTAGATACTTTTATCATCGAAACAGAAAGCTAACTAACACAGGCAGTACTTTTCTCCTCTTAACTACATGATGGATCAGCCTTTCGTATATCTGCGTGGGCCAGTTTGATCAGCTATTGGATAGCATTGATCCCAGAAGCTGGCCAGTTTCTTCCAAAATGCATTTGGTGAACAGAAATGGAAGGACAATGGGAGAAGAAATGACAGCAGTGGTACTCACTAGACACGATGTTGAAAATGAAGTATACAATTTGTGGATGGAGAAAGGAGGGGAAAAAAGTGGGAAAGAGCAAGGAAAGCAGTGACATTGTCCAACATGAAATGTACTCTTTACCTGACTTAACTGTAACACCTCTGCATACCACTTTTATAATAACAAGAAAAAATGAATGCTAATGCATTTGGCCCTCTGCTCCCTCAAAGTGCATATAATAGAGTTGCACATAGGATCCACATGAAAGCAATTACATATTGTTCTCTTCAGAACCTCCCTTGCTCTCTCCCAGAGAAATGCACCTGCTCGGTCTTGTACTGAGGGTATGTTATTCACGGACAATAATATAAAAATCCAAATGGATTGATTTGTGTTTTGTTGTTCGGTCACAATCCATAGTTTGCTCTCGAGGGCGCTTCATTTCTTGGAATGGAATCTATCTTGAACACAGCAATAGATTTTTTCATATTGATGTTTCTAAAACAGGTAGAACTTTATATGAACAAGCTCCAATTTTATTCATAAAATTATTCCCCTCTTATGTTTGGTTCCTAAAGATCCACACAATGGAAATTTTCTAAATTAGCATATGCTGAGCAGCTCTAGTGTAATTTCATCAGAAGATGCTGAGTTCCTTAAGAATAAATCCAAAGATGCTGTTTTACTGTTGCCCATGTCTCTGATGAGAGTCTTTGCCTTCTACTGGTAATGTGGGAGAAAAATTAAGGTTTTAGTCAAAGTGCCAGTTGTATGAAATCACATGAAACTATTTAGAAGACAAATTATAAGTCACACAACATAATCATACATGGAGTCCCAAGTAGTATTTAACAGAAGTACACCCAGATTAATCTGACTTCCAGCCAGATTAAAATAAAGCCTACTGTAGTATAATAAGAACAGAAATGTCCCCTAGAGATGTCCACATCCTAATCCTTTACAGATGGAATACTGAGAAGAGGAACAGTATCTTGGCTTATTCAAGATGGCCCAATGAAGTCTTATAAAAGAGAGGTAGGAGGGGTAAAGAGAGAGGGTGACAGATGCTACATTTCTGGCTTGAGGACAAAACAAGTTGTCCATGAGCCCAGGAATGTGGGTGCTCTCTAGAAGCTCGCAGTTTCCCCCTGGGATCTCTAAGAAGAACACAGTCTTGCAGACAACTTGTTATAGCCCAGTGAGAATTATTTCAGACTTCTGGCTTCCAGAACCGTCAGCTAATGAATTCATGTTATGTTAAACCACTGAGTTGTGATCATTTGTTACAGAAGCCACAGGAGACATATACTCACGGCTCATTGAAATCTCCCAGAAAGAGAAACAATCCCACATTCTATTTCATGTTCTCCTAGTTGCAAATTCACACTTGCTATTCTTCACAGACACAAAAATGCCCAGAAAGTTTGAATATGTATTTTTTACCGTTCTATGTTTTTAGAAAACTTTATGATTCTATTGACTAAGATGGGAAGGAAATGAACATGTAAAAGTCAATCCATTGAATCATTGGGGGGAAAATTATCAAAGAATGCGATGCCCAGCATACCTCTTCTCTACTATATGTATATATATATGTATATATACATATGTGTGTATGTATATAAATAATTTGGGATTTCAAAATTTTAGAATGACACATATCCTTTATTAGCTTAATGATTTGGCAGTAAGGGAAGCTAAACATACATGCATACATGCATTGCAATTAGACATGTGGTGTTATCAACAATATTTTGGTGTGACTAGGTAAAATCAATGAACACTATGGAGAGAAGGAACAAGATGGCAGAATGGAGTCATTTCTAAAGATGATATAGAGCTTTAATATCGCTTTTCATGTTTTGTATTGATTTATTCTGTGATTGAATTTATTCATTACTCAAAATAATCCTAAAGGGAATTATTATTATACCCATTAGGATACACCGAAGGTACCTACACACTCATGTTCACTGCAGCAAAAATTCTGGAAACAGCCTAGATGCTGGACAATGAATACATGGATCCAAAATGTGAACATACAGGCATATATGTGTGTGTCTTTAGACGTGAAGTTTCTGAAGGCAGCAGGAGGAATAAATTTATGTGTCAGAGACCAAGGAGTTAAACGGAACAAAGCAAAGACCCTCTAGCCTTGAGCAAATCGCATCTGGTTGAGTCATCTGCACAAAATACTTCTCGGAATAACCGCAGGTTGTTGCTTGGGTTAGCACAACGGCCAAAAGAACAGCCTGACCCACCCCTAACCTTGAGATTTCCCGTTCTTGTTATCACAAAAACTCTCCATCCTCCCCCTCTATACTCCCTTTCTTACACTCAGGGTATATAAACCCTGCTTTACTTTTAATAAATGAGACCTTGACGCGACTCAGATTGTCTCTGTCTTTCTTTATGCGCCTGGTCTCCTTCCTCTCTTTCCCCCATTGGTTTTCTTCTTTTAGGAGGTGCCTCCTCGGACCTCATGAATAGCTGAACCCGCGGGTCGGGAGATTTATGTCTTCTCAGGGAAACATATTGAGTAAAGTAAGTCAGGCCTAGAAGACAATAGTTGCATGGTTTCTCTCATATGTAGATCTTAGACCCAAAATACATTCTCCCATATCATCTCACATAGAGACACAGAGTGTACCTGACTTAGTGTACCTCAGTATACACAGGAGTGAAACTCCACAGAATAAACTTTATGAGCAATCAGCAGACAGTGAAATAAATATCAGGAAGCTGAAACAAAGTTTAAATGGAGGCAGTTGTGAGAGGGAGGTAGATGAATGTAAAAGGGAATAGAACAAATACCCAAGAACACTCCACGCACATATATGATAAAGGAAGTAGGAAACAGGAAATGAGTCTAAGGACAGGGAAAGAAAGAGAAGGTATGGGAGAGAGATCAAAAAGCACCGATCACTTAGCTGAATATGTACAATCTTCTGAAATTCAGAAAAAGAAAAAATAAACGTTTTAAAAAATGAAAACAAAGGAACAGAGAGGTTAATTAACTTGTCTATGGTGAACTGTAGAACTAGAATTAGAACCAACTTATTTTGATTCCAAAACACTCATATTTTTAACTGCCACCATGTTTGCTAATTGTAACAAAAGACCCTTTCCCACAAATGCTGCTCGTGAATTCTGACCGTCAGCTCACACTGCTTATTACATTATGTAGGCATGTACAAACCTAAGACTGATTGGACCTCTCTCATGCTATAGCTCTTATACAATTATAAAATTGAAACTGATTTACAAACTAAATATACACAACATTGCCAGGCCAATAAAATAAATTATAACATTCATTTAGTATGATTGACTTTTGTTATTGTCCTACAAACTAAGTTGCTAAGTAACTTTAGGTTTTGTGGTAGAAAAAAAATAGAACTTCAGATCTACGTATGTTTGATCTTCTGAACTCTAATAATGTGATTTCCTATGATTTTTTTTTTGCCAGTCTTGGGCTTGGGCTCAGGGCTTGAGCACTGTCCTTGGACTATCTCAAGGCTAGCACTCTACCACTTGAGCCTCAGCATCACTTCTGGCTTTTTTCTATGTATGTGGTACCGAGGAATCGAACCCAGGTCTTTGTGCATGCTAGGCAAGCACTCAACCACTAGGCCAAACTCCTGGCCCCGATTTCCTATGATTTTTTGCACACATGCAATCCTAGTATAAAATGTTATTTATAACCTCAAGACTTTGAGCCAAAGGGTTCAGCCAGACATGACAATGGTCCCATGGTGCTGCCCAGAAATTGCAGGTAAGAGGTTGGTGTCCAGTTCTTTTTGTCATCTGGGCACTTCTGGAGATGTGGACTTGAATAGAACACAGCTGGATGAATTAGCACCAGGAGGCTAGCAGTCCAGGAGAAGGATGCCCAGTCCTCTCCTGCTTTCTCTTCTGCCTTGCACTGTGAGCAAGGGACGGCATGGCTTGAGCTGCTGGTGGGGTGGACATAGAGCCCATCCTGCTGAGGGGAGGGGAGACCCTGTGCCCAGTTGATCCCTCTTTCAGGAAAGCCATTTATAATTATCCAGGGACCCTACCAGATAACTGAGCTGTAAGAAAGTAAAGGTATATATAGCAAAGGAATGAGTTAGGGAAATCACCAGAAAGTCCGCAGGACTTCAGCACTAGCAGTTGTGGGGGACCTTTTTAACACCACAACCCTTATACCTGCAAGGGCAGGAGAAGTTGTTCTGGGATTTGTGAAAGAGGAACTGTATGGGAAGGACTCTCCCAACAGGAAGCAGAGGCCTTGGACAGGCAGCACCACAGACCCACTGGGGCCCAGCAAGGACTAAGTCAGAGGAGGTGCCTCCATCCACCTACTGTCCAATCACCATTGTCCAAACCCAGCAGGAAACCAGAGACGGTGACTAGCATCTACGGACACATGTGACTAGCGGGAGAAACATTCTCTGGCTCATTGCGAATCAAAATAGATAGAGAAAGGGAAATATTATTTTAAATAATATCCAAGAGGTCCAGACTCAGAAGTTAAAGGCAGGAGGCAACCTGAGGCAATGCAGTTAAGTTGCCCACCCAAAGATGCTAGAAATTTATGTAGCTAAATCTTATAATATCATTAAGGATGTACAGAGCTATACCTGAATTCCTGCATCCTGGAAAGAGAATTCAAAAAGACTCAGGAGTCACTGGAGGGTGGATGAAGGCTTCTGTCAGCTTCCTGGTTTCCATACCAAAATAAAACTCATGGGTCTTTGAGATTCACTCAAGAAAAGCATTTCATACAGTGGAAGTTTTAGCAATGGTTTATTTTAGTATGACAGGATTAAAGCAGGAAAAATAGAAAAAGTGGGGTAGTCTAGCAAATTTGCCATCCTTAGGACAATGGTAAGGCCCACCCTAGACAAGCCTTTGGCTCTCGCTCTCGCTCTCTCTCTCTCTCTCTCTCTCTCTCTCTCTCTCTCTCTCTCTCTCTCTCTCTCTCTCTCTCTTTCTCTCTCTCTCTCTCTCTCTCTCTCCATTCTTAAAGAGTTTCCAACATGGGAACGGGTATCAATGTTCAAGAAGTAATGTATCACACTACCTGATGAATGTAACTGAAACCCTTCTGTATATCATCCCAACAATAAAATGCAATAAAAAACAAAAAAAAGTTTCCAGGTTTTTATCATGTCAAAGAAAGCAGATTTAGCCAGTCTTTCTGTATTTTTCCAAGACAATACTTGTTTTTTCATTAGTATCAATTAATTGTACAAGAGTACAGCTCTGTGTCTTTCAAATACTCCTGTATTTCAAAGAAGGCAACCCCCTTCTGTATCTCCAAAATTTTGAAATTTAACATAACATTCAATGTATATCCTGTGAAACTAAGAAAATTGAAATCAGGGAAATATTTAGGTCATACATTGCAGAAATACCTGCAGACATGAAAGCCCTTATATTAGCTAAAATGTTAAAGCCCAGGGAAGTGAGAGCCCTCAGAGCTGTGTTGATCATTCTTGGTTGACCTGTAGATTGCCATTCTTCCACATAATTTATTAGATGTTCTCTGTAAACAGCATGAAAATGAGTAAGCTGGAGCAACTTGATTTGGGAATTCTCCAGGTTAAATCCAAGTGAGAAATGAAGCATACTAGAAGATAGAAGGTTCTCAAAAAATAATATAAAATATAAAAATTGGTGGAGGTATAAATTAATGTATGCCTTGGGTATCTGTAGTAAATGCTTTATATTGTTATGCCTACAGCATTTCAAAAGTAGCACTTTAGCGTAAATAATCTTGAACAAGTACCAGGATTTAACTATAAGAATATGCCCTCTGTGCGTATATGTGAATAGATGTGAGTGAATGAGAGAAAGACAGAGGAGATAGAGAGGAGAGAGTTGAGAGATAGCATACAGGATTACCAGTAAGCCTTAGATTTCAGCTGGGTTTTATTACTTTGCTTTCACTTTCTTTAAATCAATAATATAAAGGGGTGGGGGCAATTTTGTAGTTCTACGTATTTGGCAGAATGAACATAACCAGTCTAACTCAAAATTGTAGTCGTAACATGGAATCCTAGCTAAGTCATTTTATTCTTCTTGCCTCAACTTAATCTTGTAAACAACTTAAATTGTGAAAAGAACATAGAATTAAAAGAAGAGAACTTTTTAAATATTTTTATTGTAATTAATAAAAGGGTTACATGATATTTGCCAGATAGAAGGTGCATTAATTCACATACATTGATACCCTTTCACATGTCTTGGTTCCCATTACCCTCCCCCCGTCACCATCTTGGTTTCCCACCCTTCCCTATCAAATTTCAAATAACCAAATACAAATAAATTCAATATATCAGATAACAAAGTGAGATACTGTAACAATATGAGATACCCAAGGGACAGCAAAGGAGATGAGAGATAACATACTACATTAAGGACAACAATCATTCGTTATATGGCTTTTGTTTCAATATCCTGGAGGTCCTTTCAATTAGCTTCATACTATATGGCCTTATGTATCAAGGTTTTGCTCTATTGCAGATCTCTGCTAGTAGAGCCCAAGGTTTCTACTGATTATGACAAATGAAGGAAACTATTGAGCCTAAGTTCCTTTGAGTCTGGCTTACTTCACTTAATATGATTTTTTCTAAGTCTTTCCATTTCCTAACAAATGTGGCGATGTCATTCTTTCTGACAGCAGCATAGAATTCCATTGTGTACAAATACCACAACTTGTTGATCCACTCATCAACTGAGGGACATCTAGGTTGGTTCCATATCTTTGCTATGGTGAATAGTGCTGCAATGAACATTGTTGTGCTAGTGGATTTAGTATGCCCTAGATTCTGGACGGTTGGGTAAATGCCAAGTA
Source organism: Megascapheus bottae (assembly GCF_031878675.1). Lineage (NCBI taxonomy): Eukaryota > Metazoa > Chordata > Mammalia > Rodentia > Geomyidae > Megascapheus > Megascapheus bottae. Next base: position 48,554,669 of record NC_143519.1, on the reverse strand, counting down.
GTGGAATTGCTGGGTCATAGGGGAGCTCTATGTTTAGCCTTTTGAGGCACTGCCACACTGCTTTCCATAGTGGTTGAATGAGTTTGCACTCCCACCAACAGTGTAGTAGTGATCCCTCCTGGCCACATCCCCTCCAGCATCTGTTATTCATTTTCTTGATCCTGGCCATTCTAACTGGAGTGAGGTGGAATCTTAGAGTTGTTTTGATTTGCATTTCATTTATGACCAGAGATGTTGAGCATTTCTTCATATGTCTATAGGCCATTTTTGTTTCTTCTTCAGAGAAGACTCCCTTTAAGTCTTTGGCCCATTTTTTAATGGGATGGTTGTTACTTTGGAGATTAGTTTTGGAGTGATTCAATTTTTTGAGCTGTTGATATATTTTAGATATGAGGCCTTTGTCCGTTGTTTGGTTGGTGAAGATCTTCTCCCATTCTGTAGGCTTTCTAATTAATTTACTAGCTATGTCCTTTGCCATACAAAAGCTCCGCGGTTTAACGCAGTCCCGCTTATCCAGCCTTTCTCTGATTTGTTGTGATTCTTGGTCATCATTAAGAAAGTTTCGACCTGTGCCAAGGAGGCCTAGTGTATTTCCTATTCTTTCTTGTAAAGTTTTCAGTGTGTCAGCTTTTACCTCCAGGTCTTTGATCCATTTGGAGTTAATTCTAGTGCAGGGTGACCAAGAAGAATCCAACTTTAGTTTTCTGCAGATGCTTAACCAGTTCTGCCAGCACAACTTGTTGAAGAGGCTGTCTTTCTTCCATTCTATTTTTTTGGCTCCCTTGTCAAAGATTAGGTGGCCATAGGTCTGTGGTATAATATCTGGCTCCTCAGTTCTATTCCATTGGTCTTCAGGCCTGTTCTTGAGCCAGTACCAAGCTGTTTTGATAATTATACCTCTGTAATAGGGCCTAAAGTTTGGAATTGAAATTCCTCCAGTGCTGTTCTTTCTGCTAAGAAGTGTTTTTGTTATACAGGGTCTTTTATTATTCCATATGAAGTTTTGAATTGCCTCTTCTATTTCTTTAAAGAATGCCATTGGGATACTGATGGGTATTGCGTTGAATTTGTAGATAGCCCTTGGCAAGATTGTCATTTTCACAATGTTGATTCTTCCAATCCAGGAGCATGGGAGGTTTTCCCATTTCCTTAGTTCTGCTTTAATTTCCTTTTTCAGGGTTTTAAAGTTTTCATCAAAAAGGTCCTTTACATTCTTAGTTAAGCTAATTCCTAGGTACTTTATTTTCTTTGAGGCTATTGTGAAAGGAGTTGCTTTCCAGATTATTGCCTCGTTCCTCTCACTGTTGGCATAGAGGAAGGCAGTTGATTTTTGAGGATTAATTTTATAGCCTGCTACCCTTCCAAAGTTTTGAATCAGCTTAAGGAGCTTGGGAGTAGAGTCTATAGGATTCTTTAAATACAGAATCCTGTCATCTGCAAAGAGGGATAGTTTTATTTCCTCTTTCCCTACTTGGATCACCTTTATGCTTGCTTCTTGCCTTATTGCACTGGCTAGGAATTCTAGTACTATGTTAAAGAGGAGTGGAGAGAGTGGGCATCCTTGTCTCATTGCTGATTTTAGAGGGAATGGCTTTAGATTTTTGCCATTAAGTATAATACTAGCTGTGGGTTTGTCATACACACCCTTTATTATATTGAAGAATATTCCTTGGATTCCTAGTTTCTCCAGAGCTTTTAACATAAAGGGGTGTTGGATCTTGTCAAATGCCTTTTCCGCGTCTATTGAGACAATCATGTGATTTTTGTCCTTGCTCCTGTTGATGTGTTCAATTATATTAATTGATTTGTGTATGTTGAACCAGGTTTGCCTCCCTGTGATGAATCCAGTTTGATCATAGTGTATAATTTTTTTCATGAGTTGTTGTAGACGGATGGCCAGTATTTTGTTGAGAAGTTTTGCATCGATGTTCATCAAAGATATAGGTCTATACTTCTCTTTCTTTGATGAATCTTTGTCTGGTTTGGGGATGATGGTTATACTGCCTTCATAGAATGAGTTTGGTAAAGAACCTTCATTTTCAATTTCGTTGAAGAGCTTGAGGAGTATTGGTGTGAGCTCTGCTTTGAAGACCTTATAGAATTCAGCTGCGAATCCATCTGGCCCTGGGCTTTTCTTAGGTGGAAGTTCTCTAATTGCCATTTCTATTTCAGAGCTTGAAATAGGCCTGTTGAGTTGGGTTAGTTCTTCTTGGTTCAGTGTGGGTATGTTAATATTGGCTAGGAATTCAGCCATTTCTTCTAGATTCTCAAATTTGTTGGCGTAAAGGTTTGAGAAGTATTGCCTCATGATATTCTGGATCTTGGTAATTTCTGTCATGATATTACCATTTTTGTCTGTGATTTTGTTTATTTCGATATGCTCTCTTCTTTTTTTGGTAAGATTTGCTAAGGGTTTGTCAATTTTGTTAATTCTTTCAAAGAACCAACTCCTTGTTTTGTTGATTCTTTCTATAGTTTTTTTGCATTCCAAATCATTTAATTCTGCTCTGATTTTAATAATTTTCTTTCTTCTACTGGGATTAGGGTTGGTTTGTTGCTCTTTTTTCAGGAGCTTAAGGTGAGACATTAACTTGTTGGTTTGCGATTTTTCCAACTTGTTGTTGTAGGCACTCAGCGCTATAAATTTTCCTCTGAGTACTGCCTTTGCTGTGTCCCAAAGGAGTTGGTATTTTGTGTGCTCCTTATTGTTAAATTTCATAAACTCTTGGATTTCTGTTCTGATCTCTTCGATGACCCATTGGTGATTCAACAATGTGTTGTTCAGTCTCCATGAGTTACAGGGTTTTCGTTGGTGGATATATGTGTTCAGTTCCAATTTGATGCCTTTGTGGTCTGAGAGCGTGCAGGGAATAATTTCATTTTTTCTGAATCTGTCCAGGTTTGTTTTATGGCCTAAGATGTGATCTATTTTGGAAAATGTTCCATGTGCTGCTGAGAAAAACGTATATTGTGTTGTTGCTGGGTGGAATATTCTGCAGATGTCTGTTAGATCTAGTTGGTCTATATAGTTGTTCAATTCTAAGGTTTCTTTGTTGAGTTTTTGCCTTGTTGATCTGTCCATAGGTGAGAGTGGTGTGTTAAAGTCACCAAAAATCACTGTGTTTCAGTCTATGTATGGTTTCCATGTAAGTAAAGTTTCCTTGATGAAGTTCGGAGCTCCGGGATTGGGTGTGTAAATATTTAGGATCGTTATGTCTTCCTGGAGGAAAGATCCCTTTAGTAGTATGTGGTAACCTTCTTTGTTTTTTCTTACTAATTTTAGTTTGAAGTCTATTTTATCTGATATGAGGATGGCAACTCCAGCCTGTTTATGGGGGCCGTTAGCTTGATAGAGTTTATTCTAACCTCTCACTTTCAAAAGATGATTGTTTTTTTGGGTAAGTTGTGTCTCTTGAAGATAGCAGAACGATGGCTCTTGCTTTTTGATCCAACTAGACAGTCTATGCCATTTAATTGGAGAGTTAAGTCCATTGATATTGAGAGTTAGGATTGAGAGATATTTATTAGTTCCTACCATTTTTAAAAACTTTTATTAGGGCCTGTGTCTTGACAATTCTTGGGGTCCTTAGATGGTATGCTGTTTAGGTGCCATTTCTTTCCCTATATTGCATTTATTTTGGTTTTCTATGTATAGAACATCTTTGAGAATTCTCTGTAGTGTTGGTTTTGTTGCTACATATTGGTGCAGCTTTCCCCTGGAGTGGAATGTTTTTATTGTTCCCTCAGTTATGAATGAGAGCTTAGCTGGGTACAGTATTCTTGGTTGGTAGTTATTTGACTTAAGGACATGACATATATGCTTCCAGTCACTTCTTCCTTGCATGGTCTCTGCTGAGAAATCTCGGGTTATTCTCATTGGTTTGCCTTTATAGGTTATTGATCCCTTTTCCCTGGCTGCCTTTAGGATCTTTTCTTTGGTTTCTATTGATCCAGTTCGGATTACAATGTGGTGGTGGGATGTCCTTTTCTGGTCAGGTCTGTTTGGGGTTCTAAAATCTTCTTGTATCTGGATGAGCCTGCCCTTCTGGATATTTGGGAAATTCTCTGAGATGGTCCCTGAAGTATATTTCCATTACCTTTGACCTCTTTCTCCACACCCTCCTCAATACCAATTAGCCTTAAATTAGGCTTCCTAATTGTATCCTGGACCTCCTGAAGCGCTCTCTCATTTTTCCTAGATTTGGATTGACTCATTTTCTGTTCTTTCTCTATAATAACTACATTATCTTCAGCCCTGGAAATTCTCTCCTCTGCATTGTCTAACCTGCTATCAAAGATATCTACTTTGTTTTTCATCTCCCTTGCTTCTAATTGCTCATTTTTTGATGCCTTGCATCTCTTCTTTTAGATCATGTATGGATTTGTTTAGCTCCTTGATTTCCATTTGAGTGGTTAGCTCAGTAGCTTTATTTTCTTTGGACATTTGCTGTAGTTTGGTCACCTTTTTATTTGTGGATTCTATGAATTCATCCATCTTTCTTTGAAAAACCTTTATTATGGCCTCCTTTATGGCTCCTTCTTTTTCACTTATCACCTTGTTTATGGTTTCCTCTTGTTTAGCTATGCCTTCCTCCCTTATCTCTTTCTTTATATTTTCACGTTTTTCATTAATGATGTTTATCAATTGCATTTGTATAGCACTTGGAAGACTGTTTCATTGTCTGTTTACATTGGGTGGGGAATGTTGTTTCTTGATTTGACATTTTTCTTGAGTTTCTTGTTCTGCCCATTTGAAAATGGGAGCAAGGTTAATACTAAAGACGATTATAGTTTTTCAGATATAACCAACCTAGACCTCTGTAGCTGGCAGACACTAGATGTTCACAATCTTTGATTGGTGTTATCACTCTTTCTTTTTGTGCACTTACAGACCAGTCTCATACAACCACTGATAAGCGATTTATACCCAAAACAATAAGCCTCTCAATCCAATCTCAATTGTCTTTAAGTCCCTCTGAGCCTAGAGAATAATTAAACACCTTGATATACAGTATTGCTCAACAGACATCAAGTGTAGATCCATGAATTATAAGGGTTGAAAGATGAACAGAGGACCAGAGATAGAAAAATAGAATGAGAGAGGTCAGGGGAGGTACAAGAGGATTAACGTAGGAGTGTAAGAATATTGTAGTAATGAAGAAAAGGTATAGCGTAAGGATAACTGACCTAAGTTGGTAAGTAGGTCACGTATTTGAGTACAAAGTTTGGAAAGTATTAGAATAAAACTTATGTGTTGCTGCACGACTAGCTCTTAGCCCAACCAGTGGCCTCACAGTGGACCATGGGATGGATCTGCGAACTTCAGTCTGAGCGCGCTGGGCAGACGTTTTCCTGTGCTGCTTCCAGGGGCGGCCCCCAGCCAAGGGTCTGGGGTTTGAGAGTTTCCAGGGGCTCTCAGCAAGACCAGCAGGACACCCCTCTGTTCCCAGGGGCGGAGCCTTGCCTTTCTGATTCTCAGAAGGCAAGCTTGGCTGCTGGTCGGCCCTTCAGATCCCTGGTGTGTTTCCACTGCTTTGTCAGAGAGTCTGTGACTGTGGGGGGCCCCTCGGTGCTGTCTTGCTCAGTATTCCCAGCTGAAGGATGCCCCTCTCAAGAATTGAGGGGGGGCAGATGCTGGCTCCTATTTTCCCCGCATACCCCACCCGCTGTTGTAAGACAGGGTCCCAGCGCCCTCCACTCTCCAGATCCAGTGGCCTGGGAGAGGAGCCTGGTGGGCGGGTGGGAGCTGGGACAGCTCCACCTCCCCTGGTGGGGTGATGAGTCTTAGGGTCCGCCCGCCTGTCAGTCTCCAGTCAGAGGGCTGGGAGTTGAGCCTGTTGGGCAGGTGGGAGCAGGGACAGCTCCGCCTCCCTTGGTGGGGTGCTGGGTCTTAGGTAGCCAGCCTGTCAATCTCCAGTCAATGGCCTGAGGGAGGGGGCTGTTGAGGGAAGGGACAGGATTCTAAATTCCTTGCCCCCCTGCTCCTGCCAGTCTTCCTCAGGCGGGGTGTTGGGGTCTGAGTTAAGTTCTATTGCTTGGCACCGCTCTGCTTTCCCTATGTGTTTGGGGACGCGCTGTGCTACTCACGCCTCTGCATTCCGTCTGTGGGTGATCCATGGTGGTGGGGAGTCTTTCACTCCCCTCGGGTCTCCTCCACTGCCTGTGGTCCGCGTCTGGGTTCCGCTGCTTGCTGTTCTGGTTCGGCGTCTGGGTTCCACTGCTTGCTGTTCTGGTTGCGCTGCTTTCGCTGCCCCGGTCCTGTGCTGGTTTCTGCAGCGATTAGGCTGCCCAGCCTGGCGCCCTCCACTGCCACTTTTCGTGGAGCGGTGAGCTGTGGGGGAGGGGTCCTCGCGTTCCGAATTCTTTGAGAAAGTTCGATGTGAACTTTATCTGGATTTCTTTTCCAGTTTGAGTCCTTCTCCGTTGCCTTTTGAGTTTGTTGTTGTGGAGGTAGTTGGCTCGTGGGACTCCCTGGTTCTCTCTTTTTGTGAGAGAGCTAGGCAGTGTCCCTATTGTCTAGGTGCCATCTTCCTTCCCCCTAAGAGAACTTTTTTATAAGTTTTGGAATAAACATGCAAAGACTATATGTAGATTCTATTGCAGAATATTTAAAAGCATATAAAATGTCTATAATACATTAAATGGGTATTTCATTTTGCCATCTAGTCAAACTGGCTGTTTTTACTTTCCTCTTTCACCCCAATGTCTTTGCATATGCTATTTCTTCCTGAGATGCTCTCACTGTAGTGGTTAACTTTGTCTCAAATTGAAACTCCTCCTAGCACCTAGCAAAGATTATAATTACACATTTTATCAATAGTAGTAGTAGTTTTGACTATTATTTGTGCTCAAGATCATAAATTCAATAAAATTAGAACACGGGTGCTTTTGCTGTTTTCTCTCTAGAGATTAATATTCATCAAAAGAACCAAAGTTCATTTTGCAACCATAAGAAGTTGCTGTCTTAAACTATTTTATTACAATTTTCTGGTTTCTGAGTCTATGAATAAAAGTCAAATATATTTCAGATCGATTAAACTCAATATGACAAAATTCTTCAAGTGAACAGAGCAGATAATTTATTCTAATTAGAGAACCTTAAAGTCTTGAAATTAAGGTCTTTTCATAATGGAGGACAAACATGCAAACAGCATCCACAGGAAATATGCCACAATGGACAGAGGATCCTAGTCTTAAACAGTGGAATCCCAGCCACTTCCTTTGATGGCAAAACTTATGAGCAGAGATACAAAGTGAATAGCTGGAGATGACTCTGGGAAGCATTAGCTAGCATAAGGACTATGTGAGCCCCTCATCAGAATAACTGCCATGGGTGCAAGTTTAAGAGAAACCCATAGGAGAATAAGCCAGGAATGTGTGAGTGAGAAAAATTCCAGATTTAGAAATTTCAGCAAATTTCTAAAAGATTGGTATGCAAAATTAACAAACAAACAGGTAAGTGTGGCTCACATTTGTAAACCTAGGGACCCAAGAGAATGAGATCTGAGCATCATTGCTTAAGGCCAAAGGAGGATAAAAAGTATGCAAGACTACAACTCCAAAACAGTCTGCAAAGAGCCAGGATAGAGGTGTGGCTCAAGTGGTAGCATGTTAGCTGAGCAAGCTCAAAGCTCTGAGTACAAATTCCAGAACAAAAGGAAAAGCCCAGAATACCAGATAGGTTTTGTTCTGGGTTTTGTTCTTAACATGTATTCTAACAAGTGAGTTTTATTTTTGTTTCTTTATGGAATCTTGGGTGAGGGACTTTTTCAATGTGGGAGCTCTAGGTGACACTACTACTTGATATAACAGAGTGGTGTAAAGTATATCTGTGGAATGAGCAAGTGACCATGCCATCCTTAGACTCCCCTGGTACCAACTGCTAGCCAATGTTTGAAAAGAACACATCAATAGCATCCTGTGTTAGGCTGAATACTGCTTCCTCTGCCAAAGAAATTCATGTTTATTGTTTTTATTATACTTAAGTAGGCGTGCAAAAGGGTTTCAATTCTACATGTCCATTTGTGAGTACAATGCATCTCCTAAAATTTTATTTTTAGTTGTATTTTTTATTTAAGTAGCTGTATGAAATGTTTATCATTCAACTTATCAGCTTATGAGTGCAATGCAGCATATTGCTCAGTGGTTCTCCTTCCGTCTCTCCAAGGCCCATGCATCCCTTTAATTAGAAATCTATATTTAATTCCTGGAGTCTGTAACCATTTCTCTATATGACAGAAAAGGACTTGGTGGAAGTGATTAAGGTATGATGTAAAGATGGAGGCTTACCTCTAAATGCAATCATAAGCATGGTTCCAGGATGGAAACACCCAAAGAAGAGACATTAACATGACCCTAAAGATAGAAACTGGAGTGATGTGCCCAAGAACCAAGAAATGCTGACACCCCTAAAAGCTGCAAGAGGTGAGGTGCTGATTCACTGCTGAAGCCTTTGAAGTAAAAACATCAGCTCACTCAACATCAGAAACAAAGTCTTCACTTTATTCTACACATGGTGGAAAGACATTTTGCAAGTGACATAATTACAAAATGCTTGGGAATAGAAAAGCAGCACCTACTATGTGTCAGGTATTCAAGTATGGTGAGGATGAGTGAGAGTGGTGAACAGGAGAGAATGAATGGAGCCTCTGTGAATGACTGGCACAACGTGTTTAATAAACAGTTGCTGAATTAATCTACTGACTCACTTTATTCCATAGAAAAATGACATCTCTATCAAGGACACATGTTTTCTCTCATATGTAGAATTTAGATCTAACTTATAAACACATGAAAACATATACAGGGTCACAGGCAAATATATACAAATTCACTGAAGTATGGTGCACGCATGAAAGGATTCCATGGTGTAACTCCTTTGAACAATGAACTTAGTTTAACAAAATGAATACCAGGAAACTGAAACACAAAAGGGAAGAGTAAAGTCAAGAAGGGATGGGGAGATGAGCAGAGAGAGGATGGAGTGGCAAACACAGTCAGAATATTCAAGGTACCTAAGTGAAAATGGAACTGGAGAGGATGAGTAAGGCTGGGAGAGACAGGGGAGAATGAGGGAAGGGATGACATCAATCAAGACGTCTTCCACTCATAAACTGACATGTTGGACTGAAGCCTCTTTGTACAACTACTTAGAGCTAATGTAAAAATTAAACACTAGGGGATGGAAGTTTGGCCTAGTGGTAGAGTGCTTTGCCTAGCATGCACGAAGACCTGGGTTCGATTCCTCGGTACCAAATACATAAAAAAAAAAGCCAGAAGTGGTGCTGAGGCTCAAGTGGTAGAGCTCTAGCCTTGAGAAAGTCCAAGGACACTGAGCTCAAGCCCAGGACTGGCAAAAAAAAATTAAACACTAAAGAAATTATATTTCTACAATTCAAACATAATCCGAATATTTTCATAAGTATCTATACTCTGGTGTTAGTTTTTGAGGAAGTATACATATATAACTACTTGTAAAGTGGCCAAGGATGTGGAAACCCGAAAGGTTTTCAATGAATAATAAGATGCGGAAAGTACTGATGTTTATGTCCAGAGACAGTACTGCTCATAACCTAGACTGCTATAGTTTTAGGTTTCCAAGCACTCTACACACGATTTTTGTGTCTGGACTTGTGAGTAAACTGCAACATTCAGTCAATTTGCTTTGGCTAAATCACCTGAAATGGCTTAAAAGTAAAAATGGCCTTCTGATAATTCCACATATAAATCCTGGTGTTAAATCTCTGGATTAAAAAAAAAATAGCTACAGGGAAAGAAAGCCCTCCATAAAGGGCAAAAAAAAAAAAAGGACAACAGCTATTCTATTGAGTTCAATATTGACTTCTTCAAATCTCAGTTCTCAATAGCATCTTGGCTTGTCAGATATCAAAGTAGAATGACTTTACAGACTGCATGTTCAGCTTAGTTTTTATTATTTTTTTCTCTCTTAGCACTCTGTTTACTGAGTGGTCAGCATTTCCCCATGATTTCATGAATTCCTTCTCCCCCATACCCTGGTCTGCTCTTGACTAACAAATACATTTGAGAAATCAGAAGCTTAGACAGTGATGTTTTATTCATACTTAGACTTACATAGTCCCGAAAAAGGAAACATTAACTAAACCAAACACCTAGAAGAGCCAGAGGCAGTGTACTGGGCTCATTAGAAGGCATTGGTCACACACAATAGCAAGCCCAATGAAGATTTCCATGTACACACACCGAGTGCCACACTTCTCTGAGGGTAACAAGAGACTGAGGCAGAAGAAACTAGGGGTTCTCCTCTACTACTGTTAGCAGCCAGGTCCTCCTGGAGTATTCCTGCAGAGGACAAGGTGATGACCATGACAGCAATGCTGACACCACCAGAGAAGACTCAGAGGGTCTACAAGTCCCTGGAGAGCCCCTCAGCCCTGTGTTCTCCCCAGTCTCCTTCTTAGGAGAGTCACAAAGCCATTTTGCAAACTGTATTTAGAGTATTCTGCCAAAGCAGAACACTACGTGTGGTCACTGCGTGTCCACTGTCCGCTGCACACTGCAGAGCCAGGTGGGCACTGCAGCGCGGTATGTGTATCTACCGGAGCCCTGGTGTCCACTGTAGCACTGAGTGGAAGTGAAAGATGTACACTATAGTGTGTCTGCACTGGATTTATAGGTGGACACTGACGAACTGGGTGCCTACCTCCCAGTATTGGATTGCACTGTTGTGACAGTTGTGCACTGGAGCCCTGGGTATCCACTGAAGCCTTGGGTGGCCACTGCAGTGCCAGTGCTAACCTGCACTGTCACCTGCCAACCCTGCAATTGGAGAGCTGCAAAATCCCAACACTATTGTATCACTTTGGAAATTAGTTAAATCTAAGTTACATCAAAGGTATATGTATATTGTTTTTTATTTTAAAAAACGTACATACACACTTGCACACACAGGTGCTTTTAGTGGTATGGCTTTAAAACCCTGTGCCTGGCTATAAAAAGTATTGTAAGCAAAGTTAATGAAGAACAAGTTGTTTCTTTTTTAAAAAAGAAGAAAGTATTATACTGTACCAAAATTAGTATGACATATTAAAATGAAATCTTATGCAAATATCTTTACAAAACTGAACAGAATTAAAAGCATTAAAATAGAGTACTTTTAATACAGTAATATTGAATGTGTTAAATTACTACATATTAAATATAGGGTTCACAAACCAAAGCTATTTTTAAACACTATGTTCAAATGTCACTGTTTAAGAACTCAGACAGGTTGCCAGATCCCTGCACCATCCTTGCTGGGACGGTGTCGTGGGCGCTGGCCAGAATAGAAACTCTCACAGAGAAACACGCTCAAATCCCAGGCATATGTGGAATTCACCTCCTGAGTCTTGAAGAGCTTGCTGACTTGAAGGAGACACATAGGCTTGCTTTGAAATACTGAGGATCTTTTTTCTGGCTGTGCCCTGTATACTTGTGGCCATAAAGATAGGGACTTGGACAGAAATGGCAAAGAGATTAATTTCTAAAGAAACAAGAAAAGTCAAGCTTTTCAGCCTCTTAGTTCCTTTTGATGGGCCACAAACAACAACAACAAAATAGATAAAAAATAGAACAACCATGATTATGGAGACAATGGGGAGTTTTATATTTAGGCTTTTATGATGTTTAATGAATCATCCTTAATACAGCATCCTTCTGACTGAATTTCCAGAAACAAAGTTTCATCACCAATAATATGGCATAAAAGTTCATTACCGTGGGCAATATCCAAATGGAAAGGTTATCATTCTTTGTAGGAAATGATAGCCAATCATATTTCTCCACTCATGCCCAACTGAAACTCCATGAAGAGAGGGAAGTGGGGAGGGACTTTGGGTACCATTTGTTTCCCCAAGACAGCAATAAAGCTGTTGTATCACAGCTCGACAAATGCACAGTAGTCATTGAGTTACAGTAACCGCATCCATCAAAAAGCAAGTGAATTTTTTTCCCAGAAAAAAATAAAGTAAAATCAATTTCCCTCAAGATTACTTTTATTGACCCATCAATACCATCTTCACTTTTTCCATCTCATGTCACTTAGTGTCCAGTGTCCGGTGGCCTACACAAGCAGTAGGAAGAGTACTGTGCACAGTGGGGCAGTTCACGTCTCCATGGCTGCTCTTCTCCGGGCTCTACACCAGGGCCACCAGGCCTTATAACTCTTCCTTAGATGCTTTCTGTGTCTCCTGCCTGGTTTTGTCCTCCACACTGGGTGCCAGCCACGTGAGATATACCTTCACCGGATCGATATTCCAGTGTTTGTGGAATGATATAGGAATCTGATGAGAAAGGTAATCTTTTGGATAATCTACTGGCCGAGCCTACACAAAGAACAGATTGAAAAATAATTGTTCGAGAGTAACAGTTGAATTTGTAAGCCTAACTGCTTCACTCAGTATCTGATACTAGTTCTAGGACTCTACAATCAAGAAGGAAAACCTTTTCTCTTTCTCTTCCTTCTAAGTCCAGGTGCCTTGCCTTTTCTGTATCTCTGATTACGTTCCCGTCTCAAATGGTTTGCTCTGGGTTTCTATGTTCTACGTCTTTTGAGGAAACCATGCTCTGAGCATAGCTGTAAACACAAAAGTGCTTGGTGAGACATTCAAGTAAGTGTGTGACTTCTGAAAAATAACAAGAAAAGTTATTCTCCATGTCTGACCCAAAGAACCGCTGCACATGGGTTACGGGGGCGGGAGGAGTTCTCTGAGTCCCAGCAGCCTAGCTACGGTGCTGCTGCAGTCATGCCACTGCTTCCAAGAAAGCACCGGATTCACTGGGGAGAAAGGGAATGCAATGCTAGTTACAGCTATGACAATGAAAGATTCGGAGTAACCAAAACCATCTGCAAGAAGACCTAAAATGCTGTGTAGTAGCAACACTTCAAATTCCTCCATTTCTTAGAAAATGAAGCAGAATTAGTCTAGGATGGTGATACTGAAGACAGAAGGTAGAGTTTGAAAGACAAATGAAACCCGGCTTACTTTTGTTTGCTTTGAGAGAAAAACATTCATCTTCTCTCAATGTTCTTTTTTCTTTTTATATTTTTTATTAGCATCCATCTTCTGGATAAGGGGATTTCATTTTGAATGTCCATCCATGCACACAATGTACCTTAATCAGACTTGGCCTTTCTGTTACCCCCAACCTCCTCACCCCCTGCCACCAGTACCCATACCCCATCAGATAGGACTTATTTCATATTCCTGTCATTTTTTACTATATGCTAATTATTCAAAAATATTTCACCACACTTTACATATGTATACATAGTACCTTTTTAAAATATTTATTTTTTTTCTTGTTATCCTAAAGGGGTTTCCATTCAACATGTCAGTTTATGAGCACAATGTTATCTTGATTAATGTCAGTCAGTTCATCATCTTCCCTCATCTAGCCCAGCTCCATCCATGATCTCAACCTACCTAGCTTCATTTTCACACAGATACACTGAATAATATGATTCCATTGGCCCACCCTTCCTTTCCACCCACCTACCTACCACCCCCTCCCCAATCTTGACAGCCCATGATCTAGATTCCTAGTATTCATTTTGTTAAACTGTAAGTTAGTTGATCAAAGCTGTTACATAATTGGAATCCTTCCTTTTAGTTAATATGTTTATGTACATTTAGCATATATAGTATCTTAACCAGATTTTCCCCTTTGTTTACTCTCTCTCTTCACTATTATCCCCTATTATTATCCAATAGCATTCAATAAGTTTCAATTTGCCATCTTCATTCACCAATCTACTGGATTTCAGTATCATTCTCCTTTAACAGTATAATGGTCTTCTGGATGTGTGTGTAGTCCATTTACGAGAAACTCCTGAGGTTATCAACAGAATATATTGACTATTAAAAGTAGTATTTTTATAGCAATACTTAAACACTGTTAAATGGTGTAGAGAAAAACATTGACAAATCTTATCTTGTTTAATCCTTGACACAACTGCCAAAATGACCAAAGATAGTTGGAATGAGGAAAGTGGAATTCACAGAAGTGCCATGACTTGAACAGGCACCTGGCTTCTGGCTGTGTTCCACCAGGCTACTGCAGGCTTCCTGTCTGCCAGCCCTCTATCTGGCTCAGCAGTCCCAATAGTGTCTCATCTCCCCAAGCCTCGTCGGGGGGGACAAAGACACTCAGGAGATTGTTCCAACACTAATATCTATGAAATCATTGCTCAAAATAATGTAAGTAGATAACTCTCACAAACATTATCTTATTGCCTTTTAAAAACTCTAAGGTCAGCTGGGAGCTTGTGGCTCACACCTGTTATCCTAACTACTTAGGATATCTGAGGACTTTGTTCGAAGCCAGCCTGGGCAGGAAAATTCGTGAGATTCTTATCTCCAATAAATGATTTGGAAAAAGCTGAAAGTGGCACGGTGTGAATCTCAGGGTCAGTGCTCAGGCCCTGGGTTCAAGCCCCAGGATGAAAACAAAAAATAAAAATTCTAAGGTCAGATGCCAGTGGCTCAATGTCTCTAATCGTAGGGACTCAGGAGGCTGAGATCTGAGGATCAGACAGAAAACTCATGTGATTATTTCCAATTAACCACCAAAATGCCAGAAGTGGAGGTGTGGCTCCACTTCCTTGCATCAGCCTAGAATAGCAAAAAGAGCAAAACAAGTGCATAAGGCCTGGCGTTAAACCCACACACCAGTTAAAAAAGTAAAGAAATAGGACCAGGAGCATGGCCTAGTGGTAGAGTGCTCCCCTAGCATGCAGGAAGCATTGAGTTTGATTCTTTGGTGCAACATACATAGAAAAAGCTGGAAATGGAGCTGTGGTTCAAGAGTAGGGTACTAGCCTTGAGAAAGCCCAAGGATAATGCTCAGGTCCTGAGTTCATGCCCCGGGATGGCAAAAGATAAAAATAAGCAAACAAACAAAACTTTTTGTCAGTCCTGGGGCATGAACTCAGGGCTGGAGCACTGTTCTTGGGCTTTCTCAAGGGTAGAACTCTACCACTTGAGCTACAGCACCACGTCTGGCTTTTTCTTGTAGATGTGGTACTGAGGTCTTGGTTCATGCTATGAAAGCACTCAACCACTAGGCCAAACTCTCGGCCCCAAACAAATTTTTTTCAATGTATGTGAACTAATGGACCTTCTATCTGGCAAATATAATGTAACCCTTCTATTAATTACAATAAAAAATATATGAAGAAAAAAATATTTCATGTGATAGAATTTCAAAAAAATAAAAATTCTATGTGTTCATGGAGGTTAAGATCTAAGAAGCGAATTTTAAAAGGAAAGGGTGAGACAGAACAAAAACATACACTGGTATAGAATCTAACTGAACTGACAAAGTTGTGCCTATTAGGGAATTCACTGGCGGTACACTGTGCATTCACAAAGCCCAGGGAGAATTTACTGGCAGAAAAGAAAACTAAGGAGAAACATCCTCAGATGAGTTCATTTTCAGATAATTCCACAATGGTCCCAGAAGAGTGAAGTAAAAGCAATGGAAACAAACCCTTGTTTGGTTTTTACCAGTGAAAAAGAACTGCTGGAGATATAAAGGCACTTAACACAAAAAGAAAATCCCTGGCTGGCAGGGGGCTGGGAAAGAGAAATAGGTTCTGTGATGGGTGGGGTGGATATGAGCAGGACGGGGTTGGGCTAATAAGGAGGTTAGAATGGATACAGGCAGATGGTTTGCGTTTATGAAAATAGAACTATAAGATCTATTGAAAACATTTTAGGAAGGGGAAAGAAGAGAGAGTGATAGAGTGTATTTTACAGAAATGGTTTTAGAGGAATGGAGAGTGGGGATGAATCTGTTAACTCAGATCTCAGAAGCAATTAACTGCATGTTGGCATTTGGTGAAGGCATATGCAGAGCTAGCTTGTTGATTGTTAAACATTACAAAGTGCTGGTCATTTTCAACACAAGAGGGCACGGAATAGAATAAGACAAAACTAGAAAAGAAAATCCATCTGCCAAGGTATATTTGCAACATTGTGAACTCTAAATAGCCTGTAGCAACTACATTTCTAACCAGCTGAAAGGGAATCCCCAATAGGCAGAACCAGGGGTGGGGAAGGACTGTACAAGGATGCATACATTGCACAAAATTAAAATCTTCAAACATTAGTCCAGACTGAATGGAGTAAGTGGAGATTAAAATTATATTACTTGTGGATGGGGAGGGGAGGAGAAAAATGGGAAGGAGTGAGGGAAAGAGTTAAAAAGAAATGTACTTACTACCTGGCTTATGTAACCATAACGCCTCTGTACATCACCTTGACAATAACAATTTAAAAATAAAAAAAATGCAAGCTACTTACTTAAAGCTATATTGAAATGGTTTGCATATGATACTGTTGGTAGCCTAAAAATTTTCAGGGAATTTCTAAAATTTTATAAGAGCAGTCAAATCCTATTTTTCTTGGTAGTCCAGTCTAATCACTATTTGCTTCATCTTTAGTGGTGGCTTTTTTAGAACTATCTACAGAATGGAATCCTAGAATATGACTATTTCACACATAGCTCTTTTCACTTAGCCTCACAGCCTGTATTGGTAGTTCATTCCTGTGGACTGCTGAGGAACGTGACATTGTACGAAGTATCAGTCAACACTGATACTTCTGATGACTAATTCCTTTTGGGTAGATCCCTAGGAGTGTAAAGGCTGCAAACAGATACGTTGTACTACTGCCACAGTGAACAGATCAACTGCTAAGTTCCAAGTCGGGCTGGCTCCTCTGCTTTGGCACCCTCACAGGCTGCAATCAAGGCATTAGCACAGACCTATGGTTTCATCTGGAAGCTCAGCCGGGGGAAAGATCTACTTCTAAACTCGCTTGATGACTTGTGGGTGTTGTTCAGGGCCTCAAAGGCACCTGGACCAAGGGCCTCACCTCCTTGCTAGCAGAGGATAATGACAACCCTTTATAACCTAATTATGGAAGGAACATCCCTCACCTTTGCCATGTTTTACTGCTCAGAAACAAATTTTAGGTTCTACCCATGTTTAAGTACACCAGTGGGAGTTCACAGAGACCCTGGCAGAAACGACATACCAGAGACATGCTTACTTTTATTTTTAAGGTACTGAGGGTTGAGCTCGGGGCACACTCTACTTGAGGCACATTCATGGTCCTTCTTTCATTTTAATTTTTATTGTGGTTTATTTTTCCAATAGGATCGAGTGTTTCTGCCTGGGCCTGGCTCAGTCCTCCTAAGTAGTTAGTATTATAAATATGACATCATAACCCGTGTATATTAACAATTTAAAAAACATCAAAAATGTTCCTACAGTGATTGTATTTTTTATTGGTCCTTTATATGCTTTATTCTTTTGAATAGTTTCACATTTTTGCTCCAGCTGGCCTAAGGCTATTATCCTCTTATTTATGCTTAGCTGGAATTGCATGTGCCAATATCACACTGCTTTCTTGGTTGAGATGCTTTCTTGGGGGCCATGCTAACTTTTTGCCTTGGCAGGCCTTGAACTGAGATCCTCCTGACACCTGAGTAACTAGGATTACAGGTGTGAGCCACTGTATCCAGACCTATTTGTGTATAATTCTAATGTGTTTAAAACCACAGATTTCTCTCTAGTTACTGTGTCGCTAAACCCAGAATTCTGATACATTTTGTTTCATTTTTACTGTACTCAAGATATTTTCTAGTTCCCTCATAATTTCCCGTTAGACCTTTCAAGTATTAGAAATGTGTTATCCAAACATTTGGAAGTCTGCCATTTTTTTCTGTTCTTCATTTCTAATTTAATTCAATTGTGATTAAAATAATGCTTTGATTAATTGCTGTTTTTTAAAGTTCAGGTGATACAGAACTTGCCTGGCAATCTCAAGGTCCTGAGTTCAACCATAAGTACCATTACAAAAAAAAAATCTGTGAAATTCATTTCAAGTATACTGAAAATTGTTTTATGAATTAGCATATGGACTGCCCTGGAAAATGTTCTGTGTACAGTTGAGAAAAATATGTATTCTGTTGTCAAGGAAAACATTCTATATATTTCAAGAAGGTCAACTAGTTATTGTTTATTTCAATTTCCACTTCTATCAACTTACTCTTCATGTACTTTGAAGATCCATTATTAGTTACATTTATATTCTTATAACAGTTATACCCTTCTTCCTGGGCTGTCCTTCTGTTAATGTGAATTACCCTCATTTCTCTTTACAAATTTCTTTAATGTCAGTACAACTGCTCAAGTTCTCTTACGGTTGTTTATATGACATATCTTTTCTATCCATGGAATTCAGCCCAGTGTATTTATGAGTCTAGAGTGTGACTCGTAAACAACCAATCAGATTTTGCTTACTATCCAGTCTGACAATTTCTGTGATCATTTAATGCAAAGGCTGACCTAGCTGGATTTCACAAGCCATTCTGCTGTGTTTTCTGTATATCTCACATTTTTTTGGTCCCTTTGTTCCTCTGTTACTGCCTTATTTTTATTAAGCAAAATCTCTTCAGGGAACATGTAAGTCCTTTTGTTGGAATTTCAGGGGCTATTGTTCACAAGTTATTTCCTAGGAGGCTGCTCAAGGGATAAGAACAGGCATCTTGAACTTTTTAACGTAGATTTAATGCCAATAAGACCAGCTGTGCTACACCACAGGTCAAACTCCTTCCCTTACATTTACATATGCATACACAGTATGCTAGCAGTCTTTCCTATTCAGCACAAAACCCTTTCAGTCTTCTTCACTCCTTATCTATTCTAGTTAAAAGAAGCCATCTCCCTCTTATCCTGAAAGACTTTTCCCCAGTTTTTCTTGTAGGGAAGGTCCGTTAGTCAAGTTTTCTTTATCTGAAATGTCTTGGTACTAGAGACATGGCTCAAGTGGGAGAGCCCCAGCCATGAGCTAGATGGCAGAGAGCAAGAGATCCTGAGTTCCCAATCTTTAGACTTTAATTTCCAGAGTCCCAAAGTGATCATTCTTGCCCAATCTGGTGCTTGCATTAAATGCAGACAATTTGTACACACTGCTATACTATTTGTGGTTTATAATCTTAGAAGAACGAGAACCACATGCTCCAGATACTTAGCTTCCAGTGAAAAGATATATTGGGGAATCTCCTCCCAAACCTCTGACTTTAGAATAATGCTTACTAGGCTATGTTGGCTCAGGCCTGTAATCCTAGCCCTTTAAGAGACTGAGATCTGGGGATCATGGTTCAAAGCTAGCCCAGACAGCCAAGTCCATGATACTCTTAACACCGAAAGTATAGAAATGGAGCTGTGGCTTAAGTGGTAGAACACTAGCCTTTAGCACAAAAGCTCGGGAAAACATCCAGACCCTGAGTTCAAGACCCAGGACCAGCTTGTGCGTGGGGGCACATGTGTACATACATACATATGCATGAGCGTGTACAACACACACACACACACACACACACACACACACACACACACACACACACAGAAATTATGACTGTTTCCTAACAATCTAACTCTAACTCATTAGGATTCCTAGATCTTTACCTCTTTACCTCATATTTCTTCCTTAATATGAACAAATACACTTTTGGATCCATGTTGAGACATTATAAATGAAAAGTACTGTCCAAATGATAACAGACTTTCTAAAAAATGTTTAAGAATTGGAAGACATGGCAGAGTCAGTTGGGGAGGACAGGTTTTAAACATATTTTGAATTTTGGAAAGGCTTTTAATTTATTAAGTGAATTAAAGAATATGGAGTTTTAAAGTACTAGAAGCAACACACAATTATTTAAAACATTTTTGAATTATCATCAGAGGGTTTTTGCTTAGGGATTAGTTTACTTTCCATCTTTCTTCTCTTCTTATCGTTTTATTTGCTAATGTGTTTTTCCTTATGAGGAGAGAGTTGCCATAAAAAAATCCAAGACATGTCACACTAATCTTAACAAATTACTTCCTTTAGACATAAACAGTTTGAATTACCTTTCCTTTTCCATGAGTAAGACATCATGAGATAGAGCATAAGAAGGGGCAACAGAAAATAACCTGCTTGTTTTAGGTTACTATAATAGGACACATTAGTTTAAAATGAAGATCTCTGAAGATCTTAAAAGACGGCAAAGTGCCTGCTGACACACCTCCCTCTCTCTCTTTCTCTCTCTCCTCCCCTCTTTCCTTCTCCCCCCTTTCTCCTCCCCCGCGCTTCCTCCCTCCCTTCCTTCTTTCTTTCCTTCCTTCTTCCCTCCATTTTTTGTGGCAATACTAGAGCAGGTCCTCAAGCTCTCATATGGCTTTTCTGCACAAGGTTTGAGCCATATTTCTCTTGTTAAATTATGGGTGGCGGGGCCGGGAGTTTGGCCTAGTGGTTAAAGAGCTTGCCTAGCATGCATGAAGACCCAGGTTCGATTCCTCGGTACCACATACATAGAAAAAAGCCAGCAGTGGTGCTGAGGCTCAAGTGGTAGAGCTCTAGCCTTGAGAAAGTCCAAGGACAGTGCTCAGGCCCTGAGCTCAAGCCCAGCACTGGCAAAAAAAAAAAAAAATCATGGGTGGCTAACTGTAGATGAGAGTCTCATGGACTTTCCTGCCAGGAATGGCTCCCATAACAGGACTGACAGATTTCAGCCTCCTGAGGAGCTAGGATTACAGATATGAGCCACAAGAATGTGGCACCACTTTCTTTTTCTTTATAGAAGGTCTATTTTTATCCTTCCTTACCTCTAGGTTTAAAGGACCAAAATTTGGACAGTATCTTTCTGGACAATACACATGCTTGTTTACTTTGTTCAGAATGCTTTCTATGGTGCTATTTCTGTCATGCTCAATTCTCTCTATTGCCATGCTAACAATAAGTTACTAAGTAAAGCATGAAACTATTTTTTTCAATATGAGGTGGGTAATTTAAATAGATATGCATTTATATTCAAATTTCAAAAATACTCTGAATTTCTACATTAGATGGAGGTAGATCTACAGATAATTTTAGTTTCTGTATCATATGCAATCATCCTTAGAAAAAAGCATCCATTAGACAGGATCCTCTCTCCTTCTTTTCCTCCCCCTCTCACTTCCTCTCTCTCCCTCCTTCTTTCCCTCCCTCTCAGCAGTACTTGGGTTTGAACTCAAGGCCTTGTGCTTGGTAGGCTTGCTTGCTTGCCATTCTAACACTTCAACCATATCTCCAGAAGATTTTTGCTTCTTACTTTGAAGATAGAGATTCATGGACTTTTCTGCCTGAGCTGGCTTTGAACTTGATCTTCCAGATCCTAGCCTCTGGAGTAGCTAGGAGGACAGGAGCTACCAATGCCTGGTTGACAGATTCTTAAGACACTACCAGAAATATTTCAGAAGAATTCTTTCCCCCTACTCCAAAATGCATATAGTGAAGCTATGGGCAGTAACCAAATCTGAAAAACATCATATTTCTTCTGTCTCCTGTAAAATATACTGAGATATATTGAAATGTAAATAGATTTTTGCCAATGAGTTTAGGGAGAAAGCCCAAAGAACATAAACAAAAACAAAATAAAAGAACAACAACAAAAATCCATAGCCAGATGGATAGTCTAAAAACTGAGGACAGTATAGAGTTCCACATACTTGTCAGGATGTTAGAACAGCCATATAGTTATAGGTAACATACAATAATTTTTAGATGTCATTAACTTTTTTCTTCATTTTATTTGGTTTGCCAGGGGGTTGTACTCAGGGCTTGGTGCTGCCCCTGAGCTCTTTTGCTCAAGGCTAGCACTCTACCACTTTAAGCCACAGCACCATTTCCAGTTTTCTACTGGCTAATTGGAGATAAGAGTCTCACAGATTTTCCTGCCTGGGCTGGCTTTGAACTGCGATCCTCAGATCTCAGCTTTCTGAGTAGCTAGAACTACAGGTGTGAGCTACCAGCACTCAGCAAATGACATCCATTTTTAATTGAAAAGAACATATTTCCTGGTCCTACCAGCAAGGATGCTGGCCTGACACCCCTGTTTTCTAAACCTTCGTGGTAGACACAGAGGCTCCAAGGACTGTCAGGAACGTTCCCCTGAGGCCTGCCACCATAGTTCTTAGGATCATCTCCACAGTGTGAGAAGGAAGCAGACCCCTGAGTGAGAGAGAATCCCAGGGCCCTCAGGCAGGACAGGAGGCACTGGCTCACCTGGTGGAAGAGTGGGCTGTGAGTCACGGGGATGCCCAGCCCACTGAAGCACATGCCCAGGACCATGTCGTCGGGAGCGTCATTGCTGTAGCACCGACACTTGCTGGCGAGCAGTCTCCCAATGGCTGCTCTGCTGAAGACCATGCTAGGGAGCCAGAACAGAGAGACAGAGGGCTCATGAGCACAGACCCATTGGGCTCGCCGACATGACAGATCAGTGGCTCCAAGGTCACCACGCTGGGAAAAGTGGAAACCCCTGGAAGAGGAAATGCGGCTCAAGAAGTAGTTACTGTATCTGACTCTGTTACCTGGTAGACTGTATATACGTTTATTTGAAATAGGAAAGGGAAGGGGGGGAAACAAGATGATTGGGAGGGGGTGGGGAGAAGGAAATAGGGCCAAAAACATGAGAAGGGGTATCAATGTGTGAGAAGTACTGCACCTACTACCTGACGAATGTAACTGTAACCCCTCTATACATTACCCTGATAATAAAAAAATAAAAATGAAGAAATTAAGAACTAAAAAAAGTAGCGCACCGGCCTTGAGTGGGGAAGGAGGAAGCTAAGAAAGAGTAGAAATCTTTTCACTATCATACATATGTAACTATAGCCCTCTATACATCACCTGGAAATACAATTAAATCAAAAAATAAAAAAGGAAGAAAGAGTAGACACCCTGAGTTTAAACCTCAGCACTGGCACAGGTGGCGGGGGGGGACAAAAACAAAGGAAGACGCTAGGATTTTTGGTGTGAGCCATCAACACTGGGCTTTTGACTGTCTTTTTTGGGGGGGGGGGTCAGTAGTGGGGTTTGAACTCTAGGCCTGGGCACAGTCCCTAAGCTCTTCAGCTACTAAGGCTACCACCCTACCCCTTGAGCCACAGCAACATTTTCAGTTTTCTAGTGCTAAACTGGAGATAAGAGTCTCACAGACTTTAGTGCCCGTGCTAGATTTGAACCACAGTCCTCAGGCCTCAGCCTCCTGAATTGACAGGATTGCAGGCATCAGCCACTGTGCCCGGCATGGCTTTTTTTTTTTGGTGGACATATGACTTAGGGTATGGGCAATCTCCTTGAGGCAGTTTGTTTAAGCAAGCACTCTATCACTTTGAGCCACAGTTGCGTTTGAGGTTTTTAGATGGTTAATTGGAAATAAGAAATTCACAGATTTTCCTTCTCCAGGTTGGCTTTAAACAGTGATTCTCAGATCTCATTTTCCTGGATTATATGCATGAGCTACCAGTGCTGGATTGTCTTTTTCTTATTATTACAGGTTAGGATTTTTATTAAAACAGCCACAAAGCCAGATGCTAGATGCTCATACTTATAATCAAAGATACTCAGGAGGTTGCTATTGAGATCTGAGGATCATGGTTCAAAGCCAGGCTGGGCAGGAAATTATGAGATTCTTTTTTCTTTTTTTACTATTTTATTTTATTGTCAGGGTGCTGTATAGAGGGGTTACAGTTACATTCATAAAGTAGTGAGTACATTACTTCTTGAACATTGTTACCCTTTCCCATGTTTTTCTCTTACTTTCTCTCCCCCCACCCCCTCCCAAATTGTAAAGTTCATTTCCAACATATTGTCTTGTAAATACTGCTGTTAATTATGAGATTCTTATTCTCAGTTAAAAATCAAACAGCTAGCAGTGACATCAATAGATATTTAGTTAGTCGTTACTTTGGAGAAAATGATTGTGCACTATAAAACCATACATATCTCCTACAAACTATTACCATGCAATATTCTTGCTCTAGTAAGACACTGGGAACACTGATTCCTGCGAACATACCGATCAAATAGATGAGCTAAGAAATGCTATGTCATTCATATATGTCACGATGGACCAACAGTCTAAATTTATTTGAAGAAAACATCCACTGTCTTAGTGACTATAATCTATAGAAGCTAAGTGACCCTGAGAGATAAGAGAGAAGAGAGAGACAGAAGGGAGAAGAAGATAGACATAGAGAGGACAGATATTTTTATTATGACCTGGTACATTAGTAATTTCTAGTAGAACTCCAGCCCATTCTAGTCTTTCCATGCTCTCCTCAGGGCTGCAGATAAAAGAGAAAATCTTTAAGACTGTTTCCTTTGTCAGCTGAGTCCCAGTTGCATTTGACAACGAAGGGCCTGGAACTGGAAGAGACTGTCAGCTGCAGTTCCTGGTGGTCTCTGCTGCAGAGATCACTGAGGGCAGTCACACCCTCAGGCAAAGCATGGCAGGTGCCAGTTCCCAGCCTTCTGCCTTGTGATGACAGACAGCCACAGCAATGAAGCACTAATAGGACTCCCCAAATGGGGTTTTTTGCCCTTCTAGTTCTAGGGCAATAGCTTTTCCATAGTCACTGATTTCCAAGAAGAAGCACTTGTTCTGCTTTAGTTCTCTTGCCCTTATACTTGGAGACCAAGTTCTCACATTAAATTATCTTCTTTTTAAAATAGAGGTTGGTTTCTGGTTTCCATTCTAGTCCCTTGATACATCTTTTCAAATCATACATAGCCCCAAAGCTGACATCGACGGCTGAAGGGACTAATATAGCTCACAAGTTTATTCTCAAGCACCAGAGATCTTCTCTAAGGAAAAAAAAATCGATCTAATACTATGAATATATCCCCAAAGCCTTGTATGGTTTGGTGCAAAAAAAAAAAAAAGAAAAAGAAAAAGAAAAAAAGTTCTTTATATCAAATATGTGAGAGCGCAGAGCTGCTGACACAGATTTTACTGAGGGAGGAAACTCTAGGGATGACTCCAGAAGAAAAAGTAATAAAGATGAACATTATCAATGCAAGAATACAATCCCCCAATTCAACATGGCGATGGCTTGCTTGGTTCCATACTTGGAAATTCAAGATTGTACAGGAATCACTCTGCCCTTGATAAGACATAAGGTAAAGAGAAAAAGAACTCTTCACAAGAGCTTTATCTTGTGTGATTGTTGTTCTTAATGTACTATATGTTATTTCTCTTCTATTTTTTTGCCCTTTGGTTAATCTCATATGGTCACTGTATCTGACTTCGTTAACTGATATATTATATATACATTTATTTCTTTATTTGAAATAAGAAAGGAAAGGGGGGAAAACAAGATGATCAGGAGAGGGCAGGGGGAAGGGAAATGGGGCCAAAAACATGAGAAGGGGTATCAATGTGTGAGAAGTACTGCACCTACTATCTGGTGAATGTAACTGTAACCCCTCTATACACTACCCCAACAATAAAATAAAATAAAGGTAACATAAGGAAGGGGCTGGGAATGTGGCTTAGTTGTAGAATCCTTGCTAGCATGCATGAAGCCCTGGATTCCACAGTACCATATACACAGAAAAAGCCAGAAATGGCATTAGGCTCTAGTGGTAGAATTTTCAAGGACAGTGCCCAGGCCGTGAGTTCAAGCTCCAAGACTGTTCAAACAAAAAATAACATAAGGAAATGTAATTGTGAAAAAAAGGGAAAAAGTTCCTGTCAATTGTGGAAAGAAAATTGCAAGTTTCTCCATAGAACTGAGTGCTTCATCTCTAGCCAAGTGCTTTTACTTTTAAGAATTTAATACCACAGACGCCACATTCATAATGTAAAACTGAAATGTCCAGGATGCTTGGTTAGTCACATATTCATAGTACCTTGAAAAACAAACAGTCCCCCATTTTAGAAAATGATGTACAATGAGAAAACACACAGGTGTTGCCTGCACATAATTCATAATTGAAATGGAAAATAGGAAAGTAAATAGGCAATTAAATGATAATGATTTCCATAACCTGCTATGAAAGTACACATTAGGAAAATACTCAATCTATTCTGGGGGAAGAAACGGTGGCTGTGGGCTTCCAGGAATAAATAAACCATAGTTACATGGACTCCCCCCAAAAGAAGGAGGAGAAATGAGACAGACAGAAGGCTGGGATGGGGGAATCAGTGGTCTGAAGACACTAACAAATGACATTGTCAATAAGAAGAAAGGGGAAAGTGCTACCAAGAAACTGCAACAAGTTCCACGTAAATTTTTGTGCATGTGTATGTGTGTGTGTACATGTGTGTATGCGGGCATAAACGTACAAATGCATGTGTGTGTTGGTACTAAGACCTGAACTCAGGGCCACAGCTCATTTTTGTTTCCAGTCTTGGGGTTTGAACTCAGGCTTTTTTCTCAAGGCTAGAGCTCTACCACTTGAACCATAGCACCACTTCTGGCTTTTCTACGTATGTGGTACCAAGGAATCCAACCCAGGTCTTCATGCATGCTAGGTAAGCATTCTACCACTAGGCTAAATAAACTCCTGGCCAAAATTCCGTGCCAACATTTCTTTCTTGTGCCAGTCCTGGGCCTTGTACTAGGGCCTGAGCACCATCCTTGGATTTTCTCAAGGCTAGAACTCTACTACTTGAACCACAGCACCACTTCTGGCTTTTTCTATGTATGTGGTACCGAGGAATCGAACCCAAGTCTTCATGCATGCTAACCAAGCACTTGACCACTAGGCCAAACTCCCGGCCCCCCACAGCTCTTCTTCTGGCTTTTTGATGACTGATTTGAGATAAAAAGTCTCATGAACTTTCCTGCCCAGACTGACTTCAAACCTCATTCCTCACATCTGAGCTTCTTGAAGAGCTAAGATTACAGGCTTGGGCCACTGAAGCTGTGCTCCACATGACTTCTTTAGAATAAAGATATAGACAGATGAGGCTGGAAGGGCAAACATCAGCTGGGAAGGTAATCAGGGGCCTCGTGAGCCTTGATCAGGTGTGTGCACTTTTGTCTTAAAGGTAAGGGGGAAACTGTAGGTCTAGTTGAGATTTCAAAGAACACTGCATATTTTCAACACCATGGTAATGAAATGGCATGATGTACTGTATGAAGATAAATTTACACAGAGAGCTTCTGAGAGAGTTAGATATTTCTAGACAAGAATCTCTACTAGGTGGGCAGCCAGCCATGCAGCTCTCAGGGACATACTACCATACTACAGCCTAGGCAGTGGATGGAAAAGAAGACAAGTCAGATCTAGCCTTTTATTCACTAGGTAGACTGTGATGTAACTGAATTACAAGGGATGATACCTGAGGCCAAGTACATGACCAAGTGACTCCTATGAAACCTGAAGGATAACCTATTTATAATTTATTTTTATTTTTATTTTTTTTTTGCAAATACTGGGGCTTGAACTCAGAGCCTGGGTACTATACCTTAGCTTTTCTTTGTTAATGCTAGCACTCTACTACTTGAGCCACAGTTTCATTTCTGGCTTGTGGGTAGTTAACTGAAGCTACAAGTCTCATGGACTTTCCTTCCTGGGTGGCTTTCCATTGAGATGCCAGGATCTCACCTTCCTGAGCCATGGACAGCAGATTGTCACCTCTTGTAAGAAAGAGCTGACACTAGAGAACATGAAGGTAATGGAAAACCACAGATGGCCTCGTAGGGGGGCGTATGGATAAGGAAAAGGCTCCCTGATCACCTATGTAGAAAAAGGCTCCCTGATCACCCATGGCTAACAGACAGTAGTGATGAGATTGGAGAGGCAGGGACAACCAGGAAGCTGAACAGGTAACCCATGAGAGATTATAGCGGCCTAGACATGATTCATGATAGTGGAGAGAAGATCCGATTGGAGGAGATGGTCAGGAGATAGAACACAGCAACTTAGCTGATGCCAAGAAGAGAAACACTTGATGACACAGAGAGAAGGGGGGGAACTGACTCACAGACTCCTTGGACAGAAAGTCATATGCCAAACGCTTTGCTGGGAGGAAGATGCAGGAAGACTAAAGTCAGAAATCACTGGCTTGGTTTGAGAGATGATATGTCTGTGAACCATATGGCAGGTGAATCAGGAGATCAGGAAAGATCTCCAGGCTATGGGCATTTTGCATGGAGCCATAGGGAAACAAAGGAAATCACCAGACAGAGGTAGGGTATGGTTCAAGTGGGAAGGAAGAGCTTATCTAGCAAGGACAAGCGCAGGCATTTAAGCCATAGGAAGAAGTAGCAGGTGTGAGCAGGAAGACAGACATAAGACACACAGGGTAGGACAGTGTTCTGGAAGCCAAGAAAAAGAACGACTTCAAGTTAACAGTAAGTTTCAGCAAAGGAGCCGATGGCCAGGAAGAATCCCAGGCATGGAGTTGAGAAAAAGGAGACGGTAAGTAAGAACACCTAAGATGCTATGCTCTAGAGATGTGTGGCATGGAGAGGGGCTGTGGCTTCTAAGGGGACACTCTGTCTGGCACATATGAGGCTGGCACACATGGAGCCTGGAAAGGCAATCCTAGCCAGGAAAAAGAAAGCAACATTTCGGGTCTCATGTTTCTGTCTCACAATCAGCAAAATGCCACAAGCAAGCAAGATGCTAAAAATAGTTTTCTTGCAGAAATCACACTAAAGTACATGAATAACTTTGCTGAAAGTGTATGGGGCCAAGTATTTGAACCAGGATCCTCAGTTCTCAGATGCCTGTAATCCTATTTACAGAAGTCTGAGACCTGAGGATACTGATTCAAATTCCTTCTAGATAAGAAAGTTTGTGAGACTCATTTCTTTATCAACTGCCAGAAAGACAGAATTGGAAGTGGCTCAAGTGGTAGAGCACCAGTCTTGGGCCAAAAAGCCAAGGAACACTACCAGCATAAGTATATATTCATACACACACACGCACACACACACACACACACATATACACATGTGCACCGTAGTGCTTTAATTATACAAGGCTATCCACAGACAATGAGGGCCCATCTAACAAAAGAAAGTCTTGACTCACTGGATGTCAAACTCAATACCTCACCCAAAAAAAAGCTAGTTCTGTAGAAGGACACAAATAGCTTGAATCCTTTCTGAAATGAAGAGGTCAACACTCTAGGCCTTCAGAGAATCCTCCCTCTGCCTTCCTTTCCTGCTGCTAATGACCTCAGATACACAGCTATGCTGACTCAGCTTGATTATTACTATAGGCTGCCTGCAGAACCATTTTAAGTTCTCTCCTAAATCATCTGAACCAAACAGAAAGACCTGTAATGTGACCCCTCAGGTCTTGTGAGAAGGAACTTTTGGAACAAGTTTGTGTGAGTTTAGTCCTCCAAAAGTTGGCTGCCAGCAATGGTGTTGCAAAGAGATTGTGTGACTTTTAAGAAGGTGAGTAGGTCATTGGAATTATCACCTGCAAACGGATCAATGTAGTTCTTAAGGGATTATGGTTAGTACCCATGAATAAAAATAAAATGAAATGAAATTTTAAAAACTTAAGTGCCTGGCACTTGAATTTCTTATGTTTCCTGTCTCAATGTGTGATTTCTCTCTTGCACACCGTCCTTCCATGATGCCATCTGCCAGTTTGTGACATAGCCAGAAGGCTGCAACCAGGGATGAGCAGATGCCAGTGCCATGCTTTTGAACTATGAGCTAAATAAACCTCTCTGATAGGTACTTTGTTATGGCAATGGGAAAAAGTTGCCCACGATAGAACCCTTCTAATCTAGGTGATTATAAAGTAGGACCAAATGGATGTAGCCTTCAGAAGTCAATAATCACTGGATATAGTTCTGTCTGATATGTAGCACACATGGAAAAAAAATCTGTTAAACGAATCCAAATGAGTATAGTAGATGATAACAAGTTATCACCTAATATAATTGTTTTCAAGTCTATTTCCTAACAAATAGTGTGATGTCATTCTTTCTAATGGAAATATAGAATTCAGTTGTGTACATATATACCACATTTTCTTGATCCATTCATCTGAGGGGCATCTGGGTTGATTCCATATCTTAACTGTGGTAAATAATGCTGTAATGAACACAGTTGTGTTGGTAGCTTTAGTGTGGTCTTGTTTGTGGCCATTTGGGTAAATGTCCAAAAGTGTAATTGCTGGGTCACAGGGGAGCTCTATGTTTACTCTTTTGAGGAACCTCTATACTGCTTTCCTGAGGGGTTTAACAAGTTTACTTTCCCACCAGCAGTATAGTAACATAACATCCCCACCAGCATCTGTTTATTATTAGTTTTCTTGATAATGGCCATTCTAACTGGGAAGAAGTGGAATTTCAATGTTTTGATTGCATTTCTATTATGACCAGAGATGTTGAACATTTCTTCATGTATCTATTGGACATTCTTATTTCTTTTTCATAGAAGTTTCTCTTTAAGTTTTTAGCACATTTATTAAGGGGGTTGTTGTTAGTTTGAGGATTTTTTCAGGGGGGGGCTTTAATTTTTGAGCTCCAAATATATTTTACATATGAGGCCCTTGCCTGATGTGGGCTATTTATCTTGCTATGTCCTTTGCCATGCAGAAACTCTGCAATTTAATGCAGAGTTTCATTTATTGTATTTCTAGATCTTAGGAAATTTCAACCTGTACCAGGAGCACTTAGTATTTCCCCTAATATTTCCTGTAATATTTTCAGTGTATCTGGTCTTACATTGAGGTCTTTGATCCATTTAGAATCCAAACTGAAAGAAACATAGGTTGCCTGGTTTCCCTCATTTGTAAAAATCAGAGTATGTCTAGGATATTCTATTCTTCTTTTCTTTTTTTAAATTTTTTATTGTGGTTAATAGAAGGGATACATTATATTCACCAGTCAGAAGGTGCATTACTTCACAAACATTGATACCCTTTCTTATGACATGGTCCCCATTTCCCTCCCACCCTCCCCCCGCTTATCTTGATTTCCCCCCTTCCCTATCCAATTTCAAATAACCAATTCAGCACATATAAAATATATCAGATAACAAGGTGAAATATTGTAACAATATGAGATAACCAAGGGATGGCAAAAGAGATGAGAGATAACATAGTACATTAAGAACAACAGTCACTCATTCCTTTTTTTCTTTTTTTTCCAATCCTGGGACTTGAACTCAGGACCTGGGCACTGTCCTTGGACACTTTCTGCTCAAGGCTAGTGCTCTGCCACTTGAGCAATAGCACCACTTTCGGCTATTTCTGTAGGTGTGGTACTGAGGAATCGAACCCAGGGCTTCATGCATACTAGACAAGTACTCTACCACTAGACCACACTCCCAGCCCCTATCTAGGATATTCTTAGCAGATGATCACAATGGCTCAATAGCAATATGGATATGACCATATAAAATGATGCTTATCAAGATGAACTCCAGGAAATAGAAACAAAAGGTTTTCTTATTGTACTGTTTGTAGTTCTTTCTTTTTTCTTTCTTTTATTTTCCCCCTTTGATTTGTTCTCTGTTGTGACTATTTTATATCTATACTCTTTGTCTTGTATATAAGTTGATCTAATTTGGAGAAGGGGAGTCACAGAAATGGTGGCACAAAGGATGAGCCAATCCAACAGTGACACTCAAGAGATACTGTGACTACGTTGGATGAATTTTACAACTTGGGGTGGGGGAGTTGAGGGCAATGTGGGAGAAAATGAGGGAAGGATAACACTGTTCAAAAAGAAATGTACTCATTACTTTACATATGTACATTATCTTTATAATGTTATTTTTTAAGTTATCATTTTTCTAAATAACCCAGCATCAAAGACTATAGCAATAATGGAAAAGCCTAGCTGCTCAAATGATTTACCCATGAAAATTAAAATAATTTCCCATAAGGGAGGAGGCAGGTGTTTCATTCAAAAAGATTGATTTTTAACTGTTATTTAAAGCCTATAAATCCTACCCAATAATTATTTAATTGACTATGTCTAAGCTTCCATACTATTCTTTTTCCAAAAGAGAGTTATTGACTGGACAATTTAAAATGTCCAATGGCTTGTTTACTGAAGTAAATTCTATAAGCAATACTTCTTTGTTTTGTTTTTACCTAAAAGACAATCAAAACTGAAGCTATACTGTTCAGTTATTCACAGATTCCTAGGCCCAGAGGATAGCACACCTTGGCTGTACATTATATGACACTTTCTCATATTCAGGATCTCTCTCCTCTCCTCTTCCTTCCCTTTTTATATCATCCCCCCCCCTTTCTCTCCACTCTCTCCTCTCTCCTTCTCTGTCTCCTTGTTTCTCTCTTCTGTCCCTCCCTGGCAGTGCTGAGAGCCACCAAGCCTTGGTGGAAATTAGGCTCTCACGCTGCTCTGGGGCCAAGCCAGCTTTGTGGGTTTCCAGGGACATCAGTTTAGTCACAGAGATGTCAAGTGGTACTAGTGAAGGCTGTTTTCTTTTTATGGATTGCTGTCATTTAAGTGACTGCTTGCTCTTGCTGTTGTTGTTGTTGTTTTGCACATGGACAGTGGGGCTTGAATTGAAGGATTGGGTGTTATCCCGCAGATTTTGTGCTCAAGGCTGATATTCTAGCATTTGAGCCACAGCTCTACTTCTGATTTCTTATTATTTAATTGGATAGAAGCATCTTAGGGACCTTTTTCTGCCTGGGATGGCTCTGAACTATGATCCCCAGATCTCAGCCTCTTTAATAGCTAGGAATGTAATGTGAGCCTCTGGCATCCTGTTTTAAGTGATTGTTTTAATAAAAGTCCTAAGCTATAATTTTTGAAAATGCACAATCAAAAGCCTGGCACTGAGGGCTCACACATCACATCTGTAAACCTAGCTATTCAGAAGGCTGAGATCTAAAAGATTACAATTTGAAGCCAGTCCAGACAGCAAGTCAGTAAAATTCCATTTCCAATGAACTAGCAAAAAGCTGGACTAATGCCTAGCTAAAGTGATAGACTTCCAGCCAGTTGAGAAAAGAAGCTCTGAGTTCAACTCCTAGTATCATCACAAAAACTAGACAGAGATAGATAGATACATAGATACATAGATACATAGATGACAAAGATAGTTGGCTGCCTAGACACAGATTATTACAGGGAAATTTCTACCAGTACTTTCACATCCATTTTTTACATTTTATATTATCGCTCCTTTTTTTTTTTAAATTTTTAGTGTCAGGGTAATGTATAGAGGGGTTACAGTTACATTCGTCAGGTAGTGGGTGCATTACTTCTTGAATATTGATACCCCTTCTCATGTTCATGAATTATCTCTTCTAAGAGTGAAATATAACATATGGGTTCTTTCCCTGCCTTTCAAATGTAAGGTCCACTTTCCTATTACAGAAAGTGGCTACCACTGGAAAAGCTCTCACTCCTAAGTAGGAATAGATCCTACTTAGGCCTTGCCTTGGAGAAAGGAAAGCTTAGCATTCACAAAACAGTCTGTGGTTCTGTGGTTCTATAGCAGGGATCCAACTACAGACCAAAACATGAACTGAACTTGCCACTGACACTTTTTCTTTTTTTTTGCTAGTCCTGAGGACTGAACTCAGGGCCTGAGCAGGCTTTCCTCAGGGTTAGTGGTCTGCCACTTGTTTTCTCAGTTTCCATATAATCTCTAAATAATCTCATCCTACCCTATAATTCTAAATATTACATAGATATTAAAACTCCCAAATTAATTTCTCCAGCTTCAGCCTTTCCCCTCAATTTTGAACTCATGTATCTATCTACCTGATAAATTCACATGATGCCAGGTAGACATTTTAGTTTCACTGACCAATTGCCTGCTAGTTTCCTGTTATTACTCATCTTTGTTGTTGTTGTTGTTGTTGTTGTTGTTGTTGTTGTTGTTGTGTGTGTGTGTTGTTTTTTGTTTTCGACGGTTCTGGATCTTGAACACAGGGCCTGAGAGTTGTGCCTGGGCTTCCTCAAAGCTAGAGCTCTGCCACTTGAGCCATAGCACCATTAACGACTTTTTCTATGTATTTGGTACCGAGGAATCAAACCTGGGCCTTTGTGCATGCTAGGCAAGCATTCTCCCACTAGGCCAAACTCCCGGCCCCATTGATACTCTTTCTTATCATTATGCCCAAATGACACAATAGAAAAATCATTTCCATGATATTGACATCATTGTAAGTAACCCAGAGATGATCTAAATCTATGGGAGGGTGCGCACGGATTGTATGCTGTATCTTCTAAAGAGGCTTGAGCCTGCCGGGGGGGTCGTGAAGCCATCCCCCCGTGACACCGCCAAAGGATGATGCTTACCCTCCTCCTCCAGTGACATAGCTGTAGCCGCCAGTGCCCAGACCATAACCATACCGCTCTCCCAGGAACACAGGCTCACTGGAGTCATAGCAGCTAAGCAGGTGCCGGAGCCTAGAGATGCTGCAATGCCAAGGAAAATATAACAAACAATTACTGCATTCAAGTGTGATTTCAGTATAAATATCTCCTGGTGTTACAACCCACTGGGTACATGGCATAGCACTACACTGAAATCACTTACCAGTGAGATTCAAGTGGCTTATAGACAAAACGGATTTCAGGAGACCAAAAACATGTAGGAGCACCGTTCATTACTAGCAGCAGGACAGAAATGGAGAAACTACAGGCTTACTTCCCATTGGAACCTAGCCTGGCCAGAAGTGGCTGTTGAACTTTGGGAGAAAGGTGGCTGATGACTGATGAAGGTAGCCAGAAAGCCATCAAGCTCATGGTACCAGTCCTGTTTCTAAGCCAGCGAGGAACACTGCACACATCTTTTCAGATGGGTTTTGTAGTTGTTTTTAACTCATGATGGTCACAAAAGCAGGTATTTGTTGTTGTTTTTGTGCCAGCACTGTAGAGGCTTGAGCTCAGGGCCTTGATGTTTCGCTTTTGATTTTTCTGCTCAAAGCTGAAGCTCTACCACCTGAGCTACACCTTTGATTCTGCCTTTTTGCTGGTTAATTAGAGATAACAGTGTCACAGATTTGGGCTGGATTCCAATCATGATCCTCAGACCTCAGCCTCCTGAGTACCTAGGATTGCAGATTGAGCCATCAGTGTCTTCTAGGATACAAATGAGTTCAGAGGTCCATGTTTCAGGAAGTGAGGCACTTCTGAAAAATTTTCTGATTAGGATGCACACTTCTGTTGACATTTTAAGGCTATCCCTGGGCAAGAATGTCTTTTGGTTTTTAGTTTTAAATTTTTGGCTTTTAAGACATCACACTTTGAAGTCCAAGGCTAGTCTCAAATTCATGATCCACCTGACCTGTCTCCAGAGGGCTAAGTTACAAGAGTACAAGAGTTATTACTACACTCAACAAATGAGCTTTTAGCCTTCTTGTGTATTATTCTGAGTATGTTCTGGGCCTTACACATTTTTGTAATATGTCAACAATATGTTTGCAAAGGGCAATGGGAATACTAAGGGACTGATCAGAGCAATGCTTGTAAATACAGCTGCTTTGAGAAAGAAAAGAAAACTTCGCTGGAGCTGGGTACTGATAACTCACACCTATAATCCTAGCCACTTAGAAGGCTGAGATTTAGAGGACTGAGGTTCCAGGCTAGACTACACTCAGAAAAACTCATTAGACTCTACTTACAAAATAACAAGCAAGGCCAGGAGGATGGCCTAGTGGAAGAATGCTTGCCTAGCATGCACAAAGCCCTAGTTCAATCCTTAGTACCACATACACAGAAAAACCTGGAAGTGGTTCTGTGACTCAAGCAGGGGAGTGTTAACCTTGAGAAAGCTCAAGGACAGTGTCTAGGCCTTGAGTTCAAACACCAGGACTGGCAAAAAATAGACTGGAGGCATGTATCAAGTGGTACAGTACTAGGTTAGTAAACAGGAGGCCCTGAGTTCAAACCTTAGTACCAACAAGAGAAAAAGAATTCCTGGAAATGTATTCAAAAATATTTTTTTTTTGGTCATAGGGTTTGAACTCAGGGCCTCGGCACTGTCCTAGAGCTCTTCAGTTCAAGTCTAGTGCTATGCCACTTGAGCCAAGCGCCACTTCTGGTTTTCTGGAGATAAGCGTCTCATGGACTTTCATGCCTAGGCTGGCTTTGAACTGCGATCCTCAGATCATGGCCTCCTCAGTAGCTAGGATTACAGGTGTGAGCCACTGGTGCCTGACCAAAATAAATTATTATTATTATTTTAGCCAGTCCTGGGCTTAAGCTGAGGGCCTGAGCACTGTCCTTGGATTTTCTCAAGGCTAGAGCTCTACCACTTGAGCCTCAGCACCACTTTCAGCTTTTTTCTGTCTATGTGGTACCAAGGAATTGAATCCAGGTCTTTATGCATGCTAGGCAAGCACTCTACCACTAAACCAAACTCCTGGCCCCCAAAAATGAATTTTTTAAACAGCCTGGGCAGGAAAATCTGTGAGATTTTTATCTCCAAGTAGCCACCAGAAAACCAGAAGCGGCACTGTGGTTCAAAGTGGTACAGCACCTAGCCTTAAGTGAAAGAGCTCAGGGGCAGCACCCAGGCGTTGAGTTCAAGTCTCACGATGACCAACAACAACAAAAAAGCCAAGTGAGAGCAAGAGCCTCTGAGTTCAAGCCCCAGTATCAGCACATTAAAAAAAAATGATATCAGGGGACCGACAGGTGAGTATGCTAGTACTATTTTGCTGAAAGGAAATTGCAGCCTTTGGTTTATTAAAGGCTCTGCACAAATCTGCAACTTTCTAGGGCAAACATGCCTACTTCTGCACCTGATAAAAAGAAGGAGAATTCACAGCATGTCTGTCCCTTGGCATATTGTAAAACTGCCACTTCAACCTGGAGCCTTTCATTTTTAAAGCTCAGATAACTGGGATTTTACCACGGCATCTGGATTTCTTTTCCTTATTCGTCGTATCATTTCAAAGGACCACAAATGGAGTCTGATCATTATCACATGTTTCATTTTTGCTACAAATATGCCTAAAGCAGACAGATCTCCATTTCTGTCTATGGGGAACTGGATACTGATCCCCGAAAAGAATTTCATTTAACAATCTGTTCCTATTTCAGGCAATTTTGAGACATAGGCATGGAGCTCTGCTACGAGTGAGTGCTAAGCCACGCTGGTGAAGCTGGGCAGTGCTGGCAGGAGTTCACAACGGTATCAGAATCCACGCATCCCATTCTAACCTACCATCGGATTTATGTCTTCACTTGTTATTTGGAAATAATTTCAAGATTACAGAAAACTTATCAAACTTAAAAAAACTCCTATCTAGATTTGAAATCAGCCTAGACAAACTAATCCAAGAGACTCTGATCTCCAACAAAAAGCTGGGAGTGAAGCGGTGGCTCAAGGGGTAGAGGACTATCCTTAAGGGAAAAATGAAGGGACAGAACCCATGCCCTCAATTCAAGCCCTAACTGCATGCATGAGCATTCATATACACATATACACAAATATCAGTCTGATTTCCATGCTGCTATTGCTTTAGAGTCTTTGAGCAGATAATTTAACATATGCAAATCCACCAGCCCTTTTCCCAATAGACCTCTACTTTAGCACACAGTAATGATCCTTGCCTCAATCAATCCTTGATGGATACTAAGTACTGGTTTTCCTAATTCCATCACTCCCTGCTCATTTATTAATGACTAATAATTCATTATTCTCTACACACGAGCCTAGCTTTCTCTCCATTTATTTATCTTACTTTCTATGCAGGAACTCAGCCATCCCTCATTCTTACTCGTTTCCCTTCCAAGGCATTAAGTTTTGTTGCACAAAGAATTAACATTTACTCAATCCTACGATGTACCTAAAATAATTCAGAACTGCTTCACCCACGCACGCTACTTCAAAAACCAGGATTTGTTGAAAGTTACTCCCTTCTCCTCAGCACTGACTGACAATGTATATTTAAGTACTATTTTCAAAAGTCACTTTCATTCTATTTTTTTCCTTTCAGTGTGATTATATTTTCACTTGAAATATACTTTCAGCTCATTCTTCTGGTTCTTATCATCCTTGATAATGGATTTGCCCTTATTCATCTGATTTAGATTGGTATTCAAAATTATTTGATTCTCTTTTTTATGTGTTCCAGTCCTAAGACTTGAACTCAGGGCCTGGGTGATGTGCCTTAGCTTTTTTGGTTCAAGACTTGCCCTCTATCACTTGTTTCTCAGTTACACTTCTGGCGCTTTTTGTTGGTTAACTGGAGACGAGTCTCATGGACTTTCCTGCCCTAACTGGCTTTGAACACTGGTCACACTGATTATCTTCAAATCTCAGCCTCCTAAGTAGCTAAGATTATAGACATGAGCCATTGGTGCTTTGATTCACACAATGTGGTTTTCATCCCTAGAAGATGAAAGTCTAGATTATTTCAGACTTATTTATACCTCCCCCAGGTCTTTAACATATGGAACAGACTTACAAAAACTAACACTAACAGCTTAATAACTATGAATTCTAACACTATATGAATTCTGGAACAATTTCAGTCAATTGATTTTTTTCCCTCAACATTATTTTCCTGCTGCTATGCATGTTGCTGACTTTGAACTGGATATATGACACTGTGAACTTTATTGGCTGCTGTATTTTTTTTAATTTCTATAAACCTTACTATTTGTTCACAGATGGAAGCTAGTTGCTTGAAAATAGTTTGAAGTTTGGGAATTCTTGCTTTTCAGATTAGTTGGTGAATCTAGAGCCAATGTTTAGTCTAGAGCTATTTCTTACCATTGAGGCAAGATGTCAGGTTTTCTACTCTGAATGATGAGGACAGGGTCTACGTCCAGCCCCAGTTCAGGATTCACCACCCTTCCCTCTAGCCAATTTCTTTCCCATCCTTGAGTACCTTCCTTGCACAGAGTTGCAGATGTATGCTCTACCAAACTTAGGGAGACTCCTCCAGAGATCTCGAGGGAATACTTTCTGGGCAGCTGTCTCCTTTCTGAAACTCTATCTTGTCTTGCAAACTATCAACCTTGGCATCTGGAGACTCATCTGGAAACTTCATCCTCTCAAGGTTCCACATAGTGCCTCCCCTTAAGCACTGGCACACCTCTTTTAAGGCAGTCAGCCAGGAAAACCATTCACTTCATGTGGCCAGGTGTTGGTGCCATAAAACCATTAATCTCCTATGTCATGTCTTTTTACAGCGGTGTTTCAGAGGAAATGATAACCCTTGTCACTGTTACTTCATCTTGGCCAGAAGCACAAGTACTTACCTTACCCTAGCTTTTGAATATAAATACATGCAGAACTTAAAAGCACAAAGGATAAGAATGATTCCTTACCTTATTAGTGTATCATCGTCCACAATGACTAGCCATGCCACTTTGTCATTGCTACTATTAAAAAATCTCTCCAAAATGGCAAATGTTTTTCCACAATGACCTAAGAAAGGTAAGACGAAGACTTAAAAAATGTATTTTCTGCTTTAAAAGATAATGATTCATTATAAACTGTTTTTATTTAAAAGTGATAGAAGAAAGAGCTTGAGCACCTTAGCAACTTTCCCTACAAGGTAGAAAAGTCATTTCTGGTTTCCAGTCATCTATGATGACCATAGGCATTGTGAAGCACTTTAGAGGTCTTGAGGTCTATGCATTTCCCACTCAAGTGTGTGGGAAAGATTACAGGGTCTCACCAACCATCTGAATTTGAGGTAGACACAGAATTATCTTCCATGAAGAAAGAAACAAATTGTTAGATGTCACAGCAATTCACAGAGCTGGGCCTCTTTCTTTAGACATTATTCTGAAAGAACTATTAGAACTTGGGAAAGCAACAGGGTAAAATTGGAAGGTGACAGACTTGCTCTCTTGTAAGTACTTACAAATCCTACAAATACATACAGATCATACAGATACAGTGCTGCATAAAACAGAGCAAATCTTTCCAATGCCAAGAGGCAAGTTCCAATTCTTTAATAGTAAAAGCTGAGGTCAAAATAGAATGAAAGCACTGGGGAAAGACATTCATGCTGACAGAGGGAATACGCCCCATTTCTCGTAAGTGTTTGGTGAGCCAGAGGAGTCCACACTCATAATTCCTTGTATTAATTATTATTAATACTATGGGATTTATATTACACATTTCATGTTGTGTTTATATATGCATGTTAGTATATTATTAACACAACTGTTAAAATATGTATTTTGAAACCTTATTGAGTAATTTTATGACATTTATAATTACTCACCTACTTCATTATTTTACATTTCTTTTGGTATAAAAATAAAACAAGTATAGTAAAAAGGCCAAACTAGAAATAAATGAAGCCATTAAGGAATACATTAATGGATAAATGATTATAAATGTCAACCTAAAGTGATACTTTATAAAATAAGGTTAACAAAAAAAGAAAACTCAATCTAAAATGAATTCTTGAAAACAAACCGGAACAGACAAAACCTTGTCAAAAGAACTTTAACTGCAGGAATGCTATTTTATGCTTTACCTTACAATCTGTTAGTTAAGGCATTATGAATGATGCTAGCAAAAAAGAAATCAAGATAAACTGATGTACAAAACAAAATAGTTTACTCCATTTCAAATCAGAAAAGTGCATAAAAATTAAAAAGAGAAAACAAAAAAAAATGTGTGATGAGAATGTGTGGGGTAAACATTAAGACAAAGAAAGAACATCTGATAACAAGGCCAGTCAAGTTTCTACTTCCTCTCTTTTTAATTTAAAATGTTTTAAGAGGAAGTGACAGAATCCTGTAATCTCATATACTTGAATGTTAGAGATCAGAAACAGAAGTACATGAAACTCCACCTGAACCAATGGCTAGACATAGGGTTTGCCTGTCATCTAATGACAAAGATAAGCACAAATAGGAGGATCACTGTTCAGGCATGTCTAGGCA
Source organism: Megascapheus bottae (assembly GCF_031878675.1). NCBI lineage: Eukaryota > Metazoa > Chordata > Mammalia > Rodentia > Geomyidae > Megascapheus > Megascapheus bottae. Next base: position 48,513,998 of record NC_143519.1, on the reverse strand, counting down.
TAAATTAAAACTTTATCTTGAAAATAACCAATACATAAAGGGTCTGGTGGAGTGGTTCAAATGATAGAATGCCTCCATAGGAAGTGTGTGATCCGTGTTCAAACACCAGTAACGTGTACACAAACACACACACACACACACACACACACACACACACACACACACATACACACACACACACACCTCCCATTTGAAAAGCCAGTGTGCTCCCAACAATGTACTCATCAAAGTATTATCCTATGCAATATTACTTTACCCTTCCATAGTGTGTATGCCACTCAGAGGTATGAAGTATGAACTGATCTTCAGACTTAGGAGGAAAGTTCTGTGTGGCAAGATGACCAATCAACCTGGCATATCTCATTAACAGCCACAAGGAACTAAGAAGGTATAATAAACCTATGGCAAATGTCATGTGCTCAGTCATGGCTCAATCGGCCATACAACCTGCTAAACTTTGTTTACAAAGTTCCTAAGCAGTCTGTCTCTGTGCAGAAAGAAGTTGAGTAGAGGGGCCAGGAGTGTGGTGTAGTGGTAGTGTGCTTGCCTAGCATGCACAAAGCCCTGGGTATGATTCCTTGGAACTAAATACACAGTAAAAGCTAGCACTGGTGCTATAGCTCAAGTAGAAGAGCACTAGCCTTAAGCAAGCCCAAGTACAATGCCCAGGCCCTGAGTTCAAGCCCAAGTACTGTCAAAAAAAAAATGGACAGAGGAAGAAGAAAAGAAAAAAAGCAGACTTGAGGAAGATATGATAGTACTTGGGTACTACTGCATTTGTGTCCTAGCTGATTGTATCCACAGAAGGAGAAGAATGCAAATTACAGACTCACCTCTGTCTGCATTCGGAACTCCCAGATCCACAGTAGGGATGGCGCTTTCTGTGTGGTCACTGTAGTACTCAATGAGATGAGCCTCTTCCTCCCAAGTCCGCTTTACGATGGGTACTGGATGATGATGAGGTGACAGTCACAAGCACAGTAATAAACAGAAGCATGACCACCTGTTCCCCTCAAGTATCATAAGGCAGGCTTGCTTTCCACCGAGAATGCTTGCTGACACAGCAAAGGATGCAAGCTCTCTCCCAACAGCATTTTCAACATCCCTCAGAGGCTAGCATTTCTCATTTCTGATCATAAATATGCCTACTTCCACACTGCAGTTTTTCTAGTCTGCCTATACTGTTGTGTCTGAGTTAAGTTTTAGGGATTTTTCTCTTTTTCCAATTATTTATTTCACTTAACCTATCATATATAAAGTCTTAAAATACATTCTGGGCAGATGCAGAAATAGAAACACTTTAAAAGAGTAAGAGTGAGTGTGTGTGTGTGTGTGTGTGTGTGTGTGTGTGTGTGTGTGTGTGATTTAACTCAGGGCCTGGTGCTGTCCCTAAGTTTTTGGCTCAAAGCTAGCATTCTACCACTTAAGGCAGCCTCCATTTCAATGTTTTGTGTGGATATTTGGAGATAAGATTTTCCTGCCTGATCTTTCCAAAACAAATCTTCAAAGAAACAACCATCCCATTAAAAGGTCAGCTAAAGACTTAAAGAGAAACTTCTCTGAAGAGGAAATAAGAATGGCCTTATAGACATATGAAGAAATGCTCCACATCTCAGGCCTTAAAAGAAATGTAAATCAAAACAAGTTTTGAGATTCTACTTCACTCCAGTTAGAATGGCCAGTATCAAGAAATCTAATAACAATAGATGCTGGTGGGGATGTGGCCAGAAGGGATCGCTACTACCCTGTTAGTGGGAATATAAACTCATCCAGCAGTATGACCATTCTGCAAAAGACTAAGCATAGAGCTCCTCTATGACCCAGCATTTACCCAAACGTCCAGAAACAAGGACATACTAAAGCCACTAGCACAACGATGTTTATTGCAGCACTATTTACCATAGCAAAGATATGGAACCAACCCAGATGCCCCTCAGTAGATGATTGGATCAAGAAGATGTGGTACGTATACACAATGGAATTCTATGCTGCCATCAGACAGAATGACAGCACCCCATTCATAAGGGAATGGAAAGACTTGGAAAAAATCGTATTAAGTGAAGTAAGCCAGACCCAAAGGAACACAGGCTCCAGCTCCATGGTTTCCCTCATTTGTAATAATTAGTACACATCTAGGATTCTCCTAGTAAAGGATTAAAACAGCTCAAAGCCTAGGTACATAAAGTCATATAGGATGAGACTAAATGAAAAGATCTCTAAGATATGGAAACAAGAGCTTTTTATCTTGTGTGTTTGTTGTTCTTAATGTACTATGTTATTTCTCTTTTTTTCTGCCTTTCTGGTTAATCTCATATTGTTACTATATCTGACTTTGTTATTTGGTATATTGTATATACGTTTATTTGTTTATTTGAAATAAGAAAAGGAAGGTGGAAAAAGACGATTGAGAGAGGGTCGGGGAGGGACAACAACATGAGAGGGGTATCCATGTGTGACAAGTAATGCACCTTCTACCTAACAAATGTAACTGTAACCCCTCTATATATTATGCCAACAATAAAAAAATAAGAAAAAGAAAATGGGAAGTGGGGATTGGCTCAAGGGTAGGGCCGTAGCCTTGAGCTGAAGACTAAGCATAGAACTTAGACAGTGCCAAGCCCAGGGGTAGGACAGTAGCCTTGAATTGAGGAGCTCAGGGACAACGCCCAGGCCCAGAGTTCAGGCCCCATCACACACACACACACACACACACACACACACACACACACACACACGCACGATTTCCCCCCCTGGGCTGGCTTCGAACCACAATACTTAATATTCACAAATACCAGTACTGTTACGTAGCTAAGATTTATAGGTATGCACCACTGGCACTCACTTTTAAAAATATAAGTACCAGCCAGGTGTGGTTGCTCACTCCTGTAATCCTAGCTACTCAGAAGGCTGAGATCTGAGGATTAGGGTCCAAAGCCAGCCCAGGTACTAAAATCTGTGAGACTTTTATCTCCCAATCAACCACTACAAAACTGGAAGTCATGCAATAGCTCAAGGGGTAGGGCGGTAGCCTTGAGCTGAAGAGCTCAGTGACAATGCCCAGGCCCAGAGTTCAAGTCCCACGACCGACCAAAAAAAACCCATATATGTATATGTATATATATATATATATTTCTCAGGATGGACTATTCAATATGGTGTGTACAAGATGTATATCTCTGCCTCTTGTGATTTTACCATATCTCTTGGCTGAAAAGGTTTTTTGTTTTGTTTTATTTTGTTTTGTTTTTGGTGCCAGTACTAGAGCTTGAACTAAGGGTTGCATTCTCTGCTGGCTTTTTTGCTCCAGGCTGACATTCTACTATTTGAACCCCAGTTCCACTTCTGGTTTTTTAGTAGTTAATTTTAGATAAGACTTGCCTGCCTGGGCTGACCTCAAACCAGTATCTATAGATCACAACCTTATGAGTAACTAAAATTAAGGGTGAGCTACCAGCATTTGGCAATCCACTTTTTTTTTTGTAATGTACTGAAGCATTGAATTCTTAAAGGTACGAAACCTTAAAAATATACTCCAAGATAATTTATATATTTTCCAGAATCAATAGAAGGATGCTTTCTTCCACACAAAATAATGGTAAAAGCCTCTTTCAAGAAAGTTTGTTGTAGCGTATCTTAACATTAAAGCAAAGTACAAACTTTACTATAAAGAAATTCCAGTTTCACAGAGTGTGAGTCTTCCTTAGAACATTCTGGAGTAAGAAAGAGGGATGTCTTGTTGCAAGGTACAGAATGGCCATTTTTTTTTAACCATCTGTGAGTTTACTTGCAAGTGTCTCCCATTAGGAATGAAAATGAACTTAACATCAGAACATTTTTGTAAGTGTTCAATCAAACAGATGTGTACCTGCTACATTAGAAAGGTAAATGATTGCTTTGATTTTTTTCAGGAGTTGGCAGTTTTGATTAGCAAATGGACCTTTTGTCTTTTTATGAAAGTCACTGATCACAAAAGAGAAACCCTGATTATGAATTTCATCTCAGTAGAGCATGACAGACACTGGAATGTGCCATTTTCTCATGTGGAAGGCTCAGATATAGCCTAAGACTGAAAAGCACCCCTCCTCGCCCGTCTATGTAAAACAGCAACATTTTGGGACAGATTGAAATGTCACCAGCCATTCAATAGCTAGAGAAAGAACAAGGGAATACCTGACTCCTCTGGGCTCGTTAGTGCTTAATATAATCACCTCTGATTCTATTTGGCTATATTTTATGCATGCCCCACCTTTTAAACAAGCAGATTGCAGCCTCTTTTTATCAAAAAAAATAAAAAAGAACAACAGCTACTATACATTCATTATAATAAATTTGTTCTGAGATGCCTCTTCTAGACAAAATCACAGCAGTAAAGATACCAAATGGGTTTTCTTTTTTTATATATATATCCCGAAGGAATAAGGTGTTTGTTTTGAAGAGCGTAGAAAGCTAAGGCTGAGCCTATCTCAAATTAACCTCTTTAACTGAAGGAAGGCTGGGGGAAGACAGACTCACATGATGAGAGGCACAGAAATTGTAGCTGCTAGGTGATAACATGAGATTTGCATGCAACCTGAACTGTAGGTAGGTACCACATGATATGTCAACTTAGAAAATGCTTAAGGTTTCTTGACATCTAACATCATAAAAAAAAAAGGTGTAAAACAAAATGACTACTGACTGGACACCCAAAGCATATGTCTGTAACCCTAGCTACTCAGGAGGAGTAGATAGGAAGATATAGTTCAAATCCAGCCCAGGCACACAAATATTGGAGATTATTATCTCCAATTAATCAGCAGAGACAGAAGTTTGCACTTACACAGACACGCACACACACACACACACACACAAATCAAAAGCAACTACTCAAATTGCCTAATAAAACTCTAGAGATCACTTTGATGACATGTAATCTCAAATGATAGGCCCAATTTCATACTATATATAATCATTTCAAACCCCACTAACTACTTATATCTCAGAACGTATTGCTATTTTGCTGGTGTCAATACAACTGCTTGCTACAGTCAAAAACAAAAATGTATTTTCTATGTGTTCTCAGAATATTCTACTGCTTTTCTATCAAAATCCAGACAAACTCTATTACTCAAATGATTCATAATTAAAGGGGGAAGACAATATTTAAAATATTTTTTTAATCTGGAACTTGATCTTTTATCAAGAAGAATAATAAAATTAATTCAAGTCAGAGATCAACAGTTTACACCTGCAATTCTAGCTACTCAGGAAGCTGAGATCCAGAGATTGAGGTTCAAAGCCAGTCCATGTAGAACAGTCTGCTAGACAATCTCCAAAGTAACAGCAAGCAAGCCATCGGTTCATACCTGTAATCCTAGCTACTCAAGAGGCTGAGATCTGAGGATCAAAGTTCAAAGCCAACCCAGGCACAAAAGAACCCAAGACTCTTATTTCCAATTAACCTCTAGAAAATGGGAAGTGGGGCTTGGCTCAAGGGTAGGGAGGTAGCCTTGGGCTGAAGAGCTCAGAGACAGCACCCGGCCGAGTTCAAGCCCCATGATCCACAAAAAATAAAAATAAATAAAATAAAAATAAAAAATAAAAATAAACAGCAAAATGCTGGGCTGCTTATGATTAATCTCATAGTTACTGTATCTAACTTTGTTACCTGGCATATTGTTTATACGCACACTTGTTTATCTGAAATAGGAAAGGGAAGGGGGAAGATGACTAGGAGGGGATCAGGGGAGAGAAATGGGGACAAAAACATGAGAAGGGGTATCACTGTGTGAGAAGCAATGCACCTACTATCTGACAAATGTAACTGTACCCCTCTATACATTATCCCAACAATTTAAAAAAGCTGAGCTGGAAGTATGGTTCAAATGGTAGAACACCAATTCAGCAAGCAAGCTGAGCAAGTATGAAGCCCTGAATCTAAACCCCAGGACTGTCAGATTAAAGAAAGAGAGATGGAGACAGAGACAGATAGATAAACAGAGAGAAGGAGGGAAGGAGGGAGAGAGGGTAAAAGGAAGGAAAAGAAAGAAAGAAAGAAAGAGAGAGAGAGAGAGAGAGAGAGAGAGAGAGAGAGAGAGAGAGAGAGAGAGAGGGGAAGGAAGGAAGGAAGGAAGGAAGGAAGGAAGGAAGGAAGGAAGGAAGGAAGGAAGGAAGGAAGGAAGGAAGGAAGGAAGAAATTGAGAGAGAGAGAAAAAGAGGGGGAAGACAGGGAGGGAGGGAGGGAGGGAGGGAGGGAGGGAGGGAGGGAGGGAAGAAAACCCTAAATATATTTTTCCCTTGCCACTCACTCAGTCCTTCATCCCCATCTTGGGAGATCAACACTAATGAAGTAGGACTGTATGCCCACAAACAAGGGTACAACCAACTCTTACTTTTTCAAAGACAATTTCTTATGTAGCATGTTTTTCTTTCGTTGCCATATAGAGCCTTTGTTTCTGAAGTATTTCTGTCCCAAAGAGCACAAAATAGGAAAAATGAAAACAAAAATATAACCTATCCATGTATATCCTCTTGGCTATGGCAATGATACATCTGGACAGAGGTGGTAGTTCGGTTTTCCACCCTAAGCATACTGTAGATCACATGTTCTGTTAGAAATAAAATCATTCATGGTCCACTTTCAATACAAAACATTTGACTCTGAGAGTAAAATTACTAGTAGCTTACTTTTATAGTGACTTGAGGATGTGACAACTTATGCATTTGAAAGTCTGCAGACAGGTTAGAAAAGGTAAACAGTAAGGAGAATGAACTAACTGGAATTGGCCCTGTGGCTCGAGGAGTGCAGCACTAGCCTTGAGCTGAAGAGCTCAGGGACAATGCCCAGGACCAGAGTTCAAATCCCACAACTTACCAAAAAAGAAAAAAAGAATGAACCATAATAAAATAAGAAAATGGATAGAAGCAGTGTACATACCAAAATAGCACATACCCAGAAAATCTTTTCTGACAAAAAAGATTAAAGGGGGGTAGAGAGCGCCAAAAGTCCAAAAGCCCATTTCTAAAATTCAATCAGTCTCAGGAGGTGAATGTATTCAAAGCACCCAACAGAATGTATGCAAACTTAAGCCACATCTAGGAGAATATTCAACCAATGTGGAATCAAGGGAGGAACCTCAGATACTGGAGATCAGTTGCTTGTTTTAACAGCCTAGGATATGTCTGCCCATCAGACACTATATTTTGCAAGACCACAACTAACATCTCTCTTGCCCTCCATTTCTGTGTGTGTGTGTGTGTGTGCTGGTTCTGAGACTTGAACTCAGGGCCTTGGCACTGATTCTGAGCTTTTTTGCTCAAGGCTGGCACTCTACCACTTGAGCCACAGCTCCACTTCCAACTTTTTGGTGGTTAATTGGAGAAAAGAGTCTATGTCATGGTTGGGAGTTTGGCCTAGTGGTAGAGAGCTTGCCTAGCATGGACAAAGACCTGGGTTCGATTCCTTGGTACCATATACATAGAAAAAAAAAAAGCCAGAAGTGGTGCTGTGGCTTAAGTGGTAGAGCTGTAGCCTTGAGAACCCAAGGATAGTGCTCATGCCCTGAGTTCAAGGCTTACATTTCTTATCTTCAAGTCCATCATTTAGGAATAGATGAGTATGTCTTTCATAGTTCTAATATTTTTGCTATCTTCACTGCTATTGAAAATGGAAAGCCTGCTCTTACAGCTAGTGGCAAAGTCAAAACTGACCTTGCGCATAGGGGGGCATCAACATAAATATAAAAGACAAGTTGTCAAATGGTGAGATTGTAATATACGTAAGGAGCTGTGAGCAGAGCTGTGACATGCAGAAAGAAAATGAGGATTCCAGAGATAGAAACCCAAGTCAACCCTGTTCCTCCTCTTCAGGAGGTTTTACAGATCTAGGCCAGGCCAACTGTGAATCATGCTACAGTCAACTTTTTCCTACACTATCAAGAAAATAACCATGATGATCATATCAGGGTGAAGTGCCAACATGAAAATAGGTGGTAAATTATAGGTGAGAAATACATCAGACACAACAAAAACACTAGCAGTAAAGAGTCACTACTGTGGCACTGTTCTTGTTCCTAATAAAATCACCAGATCATTCTTTGGGACAACTGGTTAGATAAGACTTCTAAAAGAGGGGTGGGGACCAGAGGCCTATTCAAGGTTTCACTTATGCCCAGCAAAGTTCTTAAAATGCTGCCAACTTAAAGTTACCTTTTTCAGACACCTCTAAGTTTAAAGATGGCTGGCCACTGAAAACCAATTAAGGTATCTATTAAGTCTCACAATTCAATCACCCTACCTTGAAATTAACAACAAATGATTAATGTATCCAGCTTTGGGAAGTTTCTTTTGTCATGTTTCTAACCAGCTTTTAAGATTTTGTAATTTTTAAAGACCTTTGACTGAAAATCCAGAAATAAAAGCAGTTTATACATATCTGAAAAGATTATCTCAATGTTTAAACATACTAAATTAAGATGATCAAACTTTTATTTTTTCAGACCAAAAAAAAAAAATTCCACTAGTAACAGAGTTCCTAATCTTACTGCTTTAGTATTCATCTGAAAATGTCTTCCAATAAGCCAGACTCCAGAGGCTCACACCTGTATCCTAGCTACTCAGGAGGCTGAGATTTAAGGATTCCATCCCAGACAGACAAATCTAGCAGACTCTTCGGTCCAAACAACTAGCAAAAAGCTGGAAGTGAAGGTGTGGCTCCAATGGGAGAATGCCAGCCAAGAGTAGAAAGGCTGAGAGGGAGCATAAAGCCCTGACTTCAAACACAGTGGAAGAAGAAAAGGGAGAGGGAGAGGGGGAGGAGGAGGGGGAGAGAGGAGGAGAGGGAAAGGTAGAGGGCTAGGGAGAGGGAGAGAAAAGGAGGGGGAAAAAGGGAGGGAGGGAGGGAGGGAGGGAGGGGGAGGTTAAATGGAAAGAAAAAGACTGATGATTATAAGTGGATTTTACTTTTAGTTGCTGTCTTAGGCAACACTGGACCCAAATCATAATATTGCTTATTTGGAAAGTCTCCTCTCTCTTAAAAATATAATCTGTATGCATCATATTACCTCCTAAAATATATAAATGAATTTCCCCCATCATTCCAAATACATAAAGATGACAGCTGGCTTAGAAATCTCTCCTACATAAATATCACACCCTTGGTACAATTGACAGTCTTTTCATGGGAAAAAAATTAAAGTAGATGCCAAATTAGAAAATGTGAAAGACTGCCTTATTTTCAATATCAGAAAAGTGCTGCTTGAAATGAGATGTAAAATGGGAGAAATTATGTCTATTTTTATTTAGGCTATTTGGGGTTTTAAAAAACATTATCCTAACTGAATTCTATAATGACACCAAAAATGAATGGAAACAGCATTTATCTGTAGGCCAGGGTCTGCTGAAGAAGGGTTCCTGCTTCAAAAGAGACTTTTTCCTTTTCTCCAATACATCTAACTCACAAATACTTTTATTTAAAAGAATCAATATGGGGCCGGGAGTTTGGCCTAGTGGTAGAGTGCTTGCCTACCATGCACGAAGACCCGGGTTTGATTCCTCGGTACCACATACATAGAAAAAAGCCGGAAGTGGTACTGAGGCTCAAGTGGTAGAGCTCTAGCTTTGAGAAAGACCAAGGATAGTGCTCAGGCCCTGAGCTCAAGCCCAGGACTGGCAAAAAAAAAAAAAAAAAGAAGAAGAATCAATATGGTCAGGCACCTATGGCTCAAGCCTATAATCCTGGCTACTCAGAAAGCTGAGACATGAAGATTGCTGGTTTGAAGCCAGCTCAGGTAGGAAAGTCCATGAAACTCTTATCTCCAATTAACCAGCAAGAAGTTAGAGGGGGAGCTATAGTTGACATAGTAGCAGTAGTATTAGCACTGATCACAAAAGCTAAGGCACAGTCTCCAGACTCAAAGTCCCAGTACTAGTACACGCACATACACACACACATAGGAACCAACCAATGTGATATTAGAAATCAATATAAAAAGAAGAAAGACTTTGAATAAATTTCCTTTGTTGGTATTGTTAACTTGAAATTCCAATTTCAGACACTAAGTCCAGACCCAACTGGCTAAACACAGGGCTGTACAGAATGAGTAGCTATATAGCAGCTCAAAAATTGTACAGTTGAACTTTTCCATTTCCCTTTAAAAATGCTGCTCTTTGTGATACATAGAAGGGCTTTGGCCACTGTTGTTTTAATACAAAACTGTCCTTCTAAACTGGTCAATTAGTGATTGAATGGATCAAATGAGAAATGTTTAACTCAGTTTAGTATCTTACTTGTCATTATCTCCTTTCTGGAGGGTGTATTTTTGGTTTTGGGGGAGTTTTTTGCCAGTCCTGGAGCTCAACTTCAGTGCCCTGAACACTGTCCTTGGGCTTTCTCAAGGCTAGTGCTCCACCACTAGAACTATAGAATCACTTCCAGCTCTTTTTGTGTAGGTGCTACTGAGGAATCAAACCCAGGGCCTTGGGCACGCTAGGCAAGCACTATAACACTAAGCCACGATCCTAGCCCGAGTGTATATTTTTGTGAGCATGTGTGTGATGCTACTAGGGCTTTAACTTAGGGACTACATTCTAGCTTAGCATTTTTGTTCATAGCTAGTGCTTTACCAATTTAATATTTTGCTGGTTAACTAGTGTCGTGAGACTTTTCTGCCTAGTCTGGCTTCAAATCATGATCTTCAGATCACATCCTCCTGAGTAGCTACAATTACAGGTGTGGGCTACTGTTGCCCACCTCTGGTTTGTACTTTATACCAAATGGTAGTTTAGATTTGAAAAGTTCAACAAAGAAACAAATAACCCGAACACATACTTCTATCACCATGAAATTTCTTGCATGTTTTTACTGCAACAAAAATATCCTCTTTCTTCACAGGTTTTCCCTAAAAAAAAAAACAAGAAGGGAAAAAATACATTTATGAGTAAGAGTTATCTAACTTAGTGCTCATGTTAAATCTGACATGCTCTAGAGTCCAAATTAACCAACGTCGGGGATATCAAAGCTACTTCAGGGTGAAGTTTCTGGGGGAGAAAGGAACTGTACTTTCCAGAAGACCCTGCACAGACAAGTTCTCTCCTGCTCTGCTCAGTAAGAGAAATGGAATGATAGTCATTAGAAGGCTGCTAATATAACTGTAATAATAAGCACAGGGAAGGTCTTTCCTTTTCTGACCTCATGATTTTTAAAAGAGGGGAAAAAGAGGGGCAGGTATTTAATGCAACAATAAATCACTCACGTTCCTGGTCCTAGCTTTGATATTCTCTTTATGTCCCTATATTGCCTATTCAAGTCTAGGCTAAAGGTATTCTGTCCTCTGCCCAAGGTGATTGCTTCAAAACCCCATGTGGATGACTTTCACAAAGACAGATGAAAGGGACCCGGAGGGACTGGTGGACAATGTGAACCTGAGCTCATCCAGTGCTTCCTGGAGAAGTTTTCCATGACTTCTCCATGGTGGGAGCAGTTTGTAGCAATATCTAACTCCAGCTGCAGAACTCTCAAGGTACTATGAAGAACACAGTAGAACAAGCCAATTCCTCCACTGTCACACTAGATGTGTGTGGTATGGGGGGTATCTTTTAAGATCACACACACAACCTTCTGCGTGACTGAGATATCTGAACATATCTTCTTTCAGAAGAAAAACTGTTAACCATCTAGTGAGTTTGGGGGTCTTCAGGTTCATCCTGAAAACTGGACAACAGGTTTATTCTAACAGAGGAGTCTCCTCTGAAAGTTCTGAACAGTTTAGTTGAGGGCCAAAAGCTAAGGGCAGAGGGTTGAGCTTGTGGATAAAGCTTACGTGTCCTAGTACTTGTTTGAAATCTTGTATCCAGGAAGTAGGATAAAAAATGCCAATCAACACAGTTGTATCATTAACACAGGAAATGACCTAAGACTGAGCACGGAGGTGCACAAGGCCCTGGAGTAAGAGAGTGTGGGTGCAAGTGCCTAATCTAACAGTGCAATGACTTCACTTCTGCTCCTTCTGCATTCTGAATTCTGAAACCTCATCTGACCCATTAGGATTTTTAATTGATGCTGGGCACTGGTGGCTCACACCTGTAATCAGGAGGCTGAGATCTGAGGATCAAAGGAAAAGTCCATGAGATTCTTATCTACAATTCACTACCAGGAAACCAGAAGTGGTGCTGTGCTTCCAAGTGGCGGAGTACTAGACTTGAGCAAAAACCTCAGAGACAGTGCCCAGACCCTGAGTTCAAGCCCCATGACTGACAAAAAGAAAACTTTCTTTAGATTTACATAATCCAAAACATAAAACATCTGCTGACATTCAGAGAACCTTAAAATGTGAAATCCCTGCACAACTGGTTTTCAATTCCCACTGCTCAGATTTTACTTTTACATTGTTAAATAAACTCTTTTTCAAAAACGTGTAACTCCCCTCCTTAATTCTGTGTAGCAGTTAACATGAGACACATACGTGTAACTTGCAGAAAAATCCTATTTGCAACCAACCCCAGACATCAAGGTTGACTGGAATGTTACAACCAGAGAGGGGAAAAGAAAGAGAGCTACAGTGCCCTAGACAACCAAGACCCTGCTCAGCATGCAGCCTTCCTGCCCACTCCTTCCTTTTCACAAACCTCAGTTCATTGCTTCATGAATTTCATCTCCCTGCTTTCAACTTTTGGCCAATAACACTGGCTCCATCCCCTCTCCCACCCTCTCTGGAAGGGGGGGGGCGTAAACAATAGAGCTTACCCACAGGGTTGTTATGACTAGACATATGCTACATGGTTCAGGCCCAGGACTGGAGCAAAGGCTGATTTTTTTAAGGATATAAAGTACAAGGGCAATGTTACTCACAGCATGTGAATTTTCTTCTATTACTTACACACAGTGGTAGAAGAGAATGAAATGTGGTGGCACAGCTGGAGTCCACATCTTCTGTACAAAACTCTGCCATGGGAGTGAGGGGGGGCCCTCTGCCTTTGTCCCAGATGTAGAGAGCAATCTGTGGCAATACAGGAGACCAGAAATGAGGAAGGAACACAGCCAGCACAAGTGTAAGAAAGCGGAAAATATCCAAGGGCCTGGGGCTGGTAACTCACCCCTATGATCCAAGCTTCTCAGGAAGCTAAGATCTGAGAACTGGGTGGTCTGAAGCCAGCCTGAGCAGTCAAGCACATGTGACTCATTTCCAATTAACTAGCAAATAGACAAAAGTAGAACCATGGCTCAAGTGGTAAAAAGCACCTTGACCTGGAGTTCAAGCCCCAGAATAGGCTCAGAAAGGAAAAAAACATCTCACAGGTAGCAGAATACATTTTCTAGAAAGTGTTACACTGAACCATGTCAGTTTGTCAACAGCTAATGAGATTAGTTTACCAAGAATAAGCAAATGGTCAACACTGACTCAATATTGTGACCTCCAAAACTTTCCAAATTTAACAAAATGCAATTTTAGATAAGAATATATTCTAAAACATCCCAAAGATGGCTCTGGATTCCCACAGCCACTTTGATGAAAATATCTAAAAACATTGGATACAATGCCTTTCCAAAAATTTAAAATATACTGCTACATTGACCCCAAAGTATGGAAGCTGTGACCACAAAAATGTGAGGGTGAGAAACTGTGGGGGGACAGCAGCTGTGTGGCTCTGCCTAAGCCCGAGGCCATGCCAAGGTAAGCACAGCTAACAACCCCTGGTCACACAGAACCAGGGCCTGGGAGCTAAGTGAAAAGGAAAATAACCTCCAAATCTTATTCTGATATACTGTATCTAAAAATCTACCTGTGATTTGTGTTACCTGAGAGGTCTAAAAACGTGTTACATGGTGTAAGGTAAAGGCATCCCAATAGCTGGGCCACTGGTGGCTCAACCTGGAAGATCACAGATCACAGTTTGAGCCATTGGAGGAGGGGAATGTCCTCAAGCTTCCATTTCCAATTAACCAGCAAAATGTCAGACTAGAAGAACGGCTCAAGTGGTAGAATGCTGAGCAAGAAAGCCAGAAAAAGAGAACACAAAAAGACTGAAGAAAGAATTATTGAGGCAAAAGAAAGCTAGTGTAAAAATAATCATGTCAACAAAATAAATATGAAGAGGATTACTAGAAGCAAAAAATCCATTAAGAAGTGATAGCCATTTTAAGATAGCATAGCCTCAGTATAAACGCCAAGAGCTCACAGCTCATAACCACTATTTCTAAACAAGATATCCACTTGGCTCCCTGAGCAAATGAAGTAAAATAGAAATAGAAAAAATGTAATGAACAGGAGAGAAGGAGGGAAAGGAGGGAGGGAGGGAGGGAGGGAGGGAGAAGGAAGGAGGAAGGGAGGAAGGGAGAGAGGGAGAGAGGGAGGGAGGGAGGGAGGGAGGGAGGGAGGGAAGGAAGGAAGGAAGGAAGGAAGGAAGGGAGGGAGGGAGGGAGGGAGGGAGGGAGGGAGGGAGGGAGGAAGGAAGGAAGGAAGGAAGGCAGGCAGGCAGGCAGGCAGGCAGGCACAATTAATGGCTTCTTTGATCTGAGAAAACCGAAGCTCCAAATTTAGAGAACATTATACACATATATATATATATATATTATATACTTTTCTCCATTTATAAAAACAACATGAACAAGCTCGTAAAGTGGGTCTCAAAAATCTTCCAATGATTATGGTGTAGATAACAGTAATTCAAAGTTAGAAATCAGTAATAAAAACAACTCACCCAATACACAGAGTCACAAGGAAAAATAAATATTTTGAAAGTAACAGCCAAAAATGGTTAAGAGCCTCTGTGATTTTTTAAAAAACCCTGTGGCAGCTAATTATCATTTGAAAAATATTTATAGAAACAATGAGCATAAGAGCAAAACAGAAGGAAACCCACTGACAGAATAAATGAATCGTGGGAGGGTCATTCAGGAGACTATTACAGTAAATGAAAACAAGTTAATTAGAACTGCATGCATCACCACCGATAGATCATCTCAAATCAGAATAACGTTCATGGTGAGATTGTTTCAAAAGTCCAATAGGATGCAAAACTACTTAAGATATTCAAAAATGCATTTGTATGTCACAAAATAGGAAAAACGTAAGACAGAGAAAGAGAATTTGAGAGTGTTTACTCTTGAGGGATTTTTTTTATGTGAACCACTTTTTTAAAAAGTAAGATTTTTGTTGTAACCAAATATACCTGTAGGTGTTATTCTTAAGTTTTTGGTCTTGTGGTTAACCTTGATGTTACTGTAATCTCTCTCAGTCGTATCAGAAGTATTTTTAAGATCAGCGTTCCTTGTGGTCTTTATCAGGGCCAGTTTTCATAGGTAGGGAAAAGAGCATTATTCTCTAAGTTGGGAATATATTCTTTTTATAGCTATTACCACACAGGACTGGGATAAAGTATTTATAATGGCAATACCACCAATCACCAATTACCAATATCACTGGTAATATTTCTCTGTCATTTTTTTCATTGTTTTCATAGCACTAGGATCTAAACTCAAGGTTCCCACTTGCTAGGCAGATACTGTATCACTTCAGCCATACTCTATTCTATTTTTCTTTCATGAATGTTTTAATAAAATTTTGTTTTTTTGCCTAAGCCAGCCTGGACCATAATCCTCCTATTTGGTTTCCTATATAACTAGGATGATAAATACACACTATTGTGCACAGAATTTTACTGATGATATAAAGTCTCAAAAATCTTGTATTCAAGCTGGCCTGGGATCACTATCCTCAAAACGTATGCCTTCCAAGTAGAATTATAGGCATATGCCAATACAACCCATCATATTTTCTCTTTTAACCTGGATGGGCTACATAGTGGATTGTTAATCAGTCTTTTTACCTTTGACAAGTCAGAGATATCTTTTAGTGTGTGTTTAGGTTCTGAGTCTAGATATTTCTTCCAAACATATCTAAACTGGCTTGTTTTCAATAAGTCATTCTTTGCCAGGTCTAATACTCTCACTGGGCTTTTTCACTTAAGGCTGGCACTCTAACACTTGAGCTACACCTCCACTTCAGGCTTTTTGTTGGTTAATTGCAGCTACAAATCTAAAAAACTTCTACTCAGGCTGAAATCAAACCTCAGTCCTCAGATCTCAGCCTCCTGAGTAGCTAGGATTACAGGTGCGAGCCCCAGGACCCAACTTCATTCTTTTTTTTTTTTAATAAAAGCAGGACAAGCAAACTTTTTATTTACTTATTTATTTTATTTATTCATTTATTTATTTATTGCCAGTCCTGGGCTTGAGCTCAGGGCCTGGGCACTGTCCTTGGACTTTCTCAAGGCTAGAGCTCTACCACTTGAGCCTCAGCACCACTGCTGGCTTTTTTTTTTTTTCTATGTATATGGTACTGAGGAATCGAACCTGGGTCTTCATGCATGCTAGGCAAGCACTTTTACCACTAGGCCAAACTCCTGGCCCCAACTTCATTCTTTTTGTAGAACAATAAGTATATTTCCCCTCAAACATGCTGTTTCAGCATTTAAAGATACCCAGGAAATGAGTTGTGTGTGCGTGCGTGTGCGTCTGTGTGTGTGTGTTCTTTTTGCTCCTGGAAATCTGTCAATACTGCTGGACTGAATAACATGTCAAGATTTGCCACAATGGCTGAAGGTCAGATTTCTGCAGAGAGTGTCCTTTTTTTAGGACAATCACGCATAGCTTACCAATAAAATACAAAAGAAGGACTTCTCAAGTGTTATTCAGATACAATTATATGCCACCTGTCTCCAAGGTTACTTATAGCAGGTATCCATTACATAAATGGAAGTAGGAGCCCAACATGGCAAGTTAAGAGTTTTCAGCTTTTGCCCAAATGACTCTGAAACAAAGACATATATCTTCGTCTGTTAGGACTGATATAACCAAATACCACAGGCTGGGTTGATTATAAGTCAACAGTTTGTTTCTTAGGGCTCTGAGGGCTAGTGAGTTCAAGATCAGCGTACCACAGATTCCCTGTCCAGTAGGAGCCTTACTTCTTGGTTTATAGATGGCTGCTTCTCCTAGGGTCTCAGATGGTAAAAGGAGCAAGGGGGCTTTATGGGTTCCTTTTAAACTGGTACAAATCTTATTTCTTTGGTCCTTATCTCATGATTTCATCACCTCCCAAAGACAGGATTTCAAATATGACTTTTTTTGTGGGGGGCATACAAACTCTCCATATGTAGCAGCATTCTATACAACCAAAGTACCAAATAAAACTTGAGATAGTTTTTAATGACATTTTTATCATGTTTCTTTTTGGTAATTTACCCATCTTTAAAAACAAAGAACTATGAAACATAATTGAATCTTTCTCACTATTTCCACCCATGTAACAAAGCTTAAAATAGAAAGCTCTAATTCACTGGAGTGTTGCGAAATTATCTAAGTGAAGAGAAGATGAGTGTGGGTGGAAAAATTCACTATTATGGAATACAAAATGACTCATATCAAAACACATGCATTAACCCAAGGTGCTGAACCCAGGGGCTCAAACCCAGGGCCATGCTAGTTAAATGCTCCACCTCTGAGCCATATTTGCAACAAAAAGCATAAACTCCTGAGTACTAAGATTTTTAAGCAAACAAACCATGACGTACCTCATGTTTTAAATCTATTGTAAAGTCAGATTTCAGAGATTCACTTCTTAACCTCTTGGTGAGCCTAAAACACAGAGACAATATGATATTTTTTTAACCAAAAGCAAAAAAAAATAATGCATTGCTGAAAGTTTCTAATATCTGAAAACAAGTTAAAATATAAAGTTTAAGATTTTTAAAAGAAATGTAATTTCCTTCAAAAAAGGATTGAAAAATGTAATCCAACACATGTCGCTGATATATCATTCATTATTTTCAACATTTGTCCAATAACAGAAAATATAACATAACAAATAAAATGCCTTTGGAGGGGAGGGAGAGGCCATGACTGTGATAACCTTTCCATTAGATAATGGGGGAGGGGAAACAGAAAAGAAAAATAATGTATGTATGATACAGAAATAAAAGTTGTTACTGATGGCTCACTCCTGTAAATCCTAGCTACTCATGAAGTTAAGATTTGAGGACTGTGGTTCATAGCCATCTCCAATTAACCAAAAATTCCAGAAATGGAGGCATGGCTCAAATGATAGAACACTGCCATTGAGAGAAAAAGCTAAGGGACAGCACTCAGGTCTTCAGTTCAAGCTCCAGTTGTACTATTTAAAAAAAAAAAAAACTTCTAATAATCCCAATGAGTTATTAGCTTGTAGAATGTTTAAGGTGAAAAGGACATGTTTTCAAAAAGACTAAAAAAATTTCTTTCAAGTTGTTTTAGGTTTTCTTTCTCTGCTTAAAATCCATCTCCCGCGGTTCCTTTCCCACAGAATTAGGCTCTACACTCCTGACCAGCCTTGAGGCCTACACATGTCACCTCACCATCTGGGGCCTCTACTTCCTACACAAAGCACACTCCTCCCTCTCTTCTCTCCAGGTATACAGCTGTCAACGGACTTTGTACCCAGCATGTACTCAGTAAAATTTTCTTCTTCAAGACCAAATCCAAGGGCAGTATTTCCAGGACACCTTTCCAGATCCGCCCACCTGTATAGCAGCTTTGTTTGCATGTGGAGTGAACAGCCCAGCCTTATCCTGTCACTGATATTAATGTCTGCCACATAGACACATCTCTCCATGCCACATTTCCTTTGCATTGATAGCACTGCCTGATATAACCATCTGAACAGAATGGGCACTAACAAGTTTCTGCAATGAACCTTAGCAACAGGTACTTTGACTCCAAGCTGATTGACAAAGGATTCCATACATATGTAGATGACTTAAACACCATACAGCCCCATGCTTGTTTACAGACTAGAAGATTTAATTAAAATGTAATACATCTTTTAACTAGAAAGAAGTAATAGTTGTGTGTGTGTGTGTGTGTGTGTGTGTGTGTGTGTGTGTGTGTGTGTGTGTGTGCGCGCGCGCGCCAGATCTGAGGCTTGAACTCAGGGTCTAGGCGCTATTCCTGAGCTTCCTTGGCTCAAAACTAGCTTTCTACTTTTTGACCACAATGCCACTTCCAGCCTTTTTTTGAGCAGTTTATTGGAGATATGAGTTTCATGGACTTTCCTGCCTGGGCTGAGTTTGAAACACATCCTCAGATCTCACCTTCCTGAGTAAGTAGGATTACAGGCATGAACCACCAGTACAAGGCTAGAAATAATAGTGACTTTTTAAAGAAAGAGTAACACATTTCAAAATTTTTGTAACTGATTGAGCCATGAAAGATTTCTTTTTTTAAAATAAATTCCCTTTTTATGGAAAATTAGTGGTGGAATGTATCATGAACAATGATTAAAAAACAAACAAATAAACAAAAAAATCCTCTAAGGTCACTTTGGACAGGCATTATTATCCTGCATCTGAGAATGAGATGGCTCAGCTCAAGGAGTAAATCTCATTGTTCTTCTATTGCTAATTATCACCACGATCAATTATCTTTATTACTAACTTCTGACATGCAGCTTTGTCTACCTGGGGAGTTAACTATTCTCATCCCTTTCGTTATTAGCAAATAAATTTGTTTGTGCTGGTACAAAACAAAACAAAACAACCAGACTCTCACAGACTTTCCTGAACAGGCTGGCTTTAAACTATGCTCCTTAGCCTCCTGAATAGCTGAACTCCTGCATCTTTCAAACGACCACAGACCTCATCTTTAATTACAGCATTGATATTTCCATCATCCAGTTCATTTCTTCTCATTTGCATTCAAAGGGTTCTAATTGACATAATTCCTAATACCAAGTGGAAATGCAATCAGCATATTAGCTTTAGCAGTGAGGGAAAAAAACAACTAAGAAGATCCAAAATGGATATTATATTTCTGTCTCCTTTTAGCTCTAAGTATGACACTAATTTCTTCTAGAATAAATAAGAATCTCCTAATAGCATATCATTTCTAAATATATTTTGGCCACAAAACAGTACTATCCAGATGGGTTGTATCATTTACTAGGGTAAAGTCTATATTTTTACTTTGCTTTTACTGGCAAGCAAGAACAAAGGGAGGTAGAGAGAAGACCATGAATACTAATTAACCACAAGCCAACTACAGCTTTTTGGTCTCTGTTCAGCACTATGAAGAGCAAGAGACATGGATGCAGAAGGTTATCCAGTACTTCCCTCCCTGTTGGTGTTAGTTATGGGGGAAGTGATGGGAATTCTCAACTTTTGCAAAAGATCAGTCTCTTGGCCCAAACTCCCTCCGCCATACTTCCCTACCTCTCTGGATGGATAAATGTTTGCATCATCTGAAATTCATATGTTGAAATTAACTTCCAAAGTAACATTAGGAGAAGGTGGGACTCTGGATTTTGAAGATGACTGGGTGGAGCCCAAGGGATCAGTGTCCTTACAAAAGAGGCCATTTCTACCATATGAGGGCACACAGAGAAGGTGTTATCTAAACACTGAGAGGCCAAGTGCCTTCATCTTAGGCCTTCAACGCCTCCAGAAGTCTGAAAAACATATTTCTATCATTTATAAGCCACCTACTTTATTAGGTTTTGTTCTAGCTGGCCAAACAAACTACACACCATGAGACAGTGGTAGGGCCTTAGTTCTTCCTTCTGCCTCAGTAGAAAATATTATTAAGCCTGACTAGTAAAAGAGACCTGAGATCCTTACCAAAGCAGCCCCCTTGGCTGTTTCCCTGGGGAACAGATGTGTTCAAGGACCTCCTGGACTTGATGGGAGAAGGGATGCAGGAAACCCCTGGTCTCTAGAAGGACTTGCTCCCACTTTCCTCTGGGAATGTCAGAGAAGGCACAACACAAAGAATCCCCTGAACAAGGCTCATATCTGGCCTGCTATGCAACTTGCAGCCCCAGATGGCATAGGCCCAGACAGCTAGTCCTACTGGAGCATGAGATAATCAGAAAGGCTGTTAGCCAGAGCCAAGGGAAGCAAACAAGGTTTTAGGCACCTTCATATGTTAGAAGCAGTGAAGCCTCAGGGCACAGGGCAGGTCATACTCTCATGCCAGCAAGTCAAGCAATAAGAGTTAAGCTGAACAGTTATTTAAGAGGATATCAGGAACTCTAAGATATGGAAACAAGAGGTTTATCTTTATGATTATTGTTGTTAATGTACTAGGTGCAGTTAATTTCTTTTTCCCCTTATGGCTAATCTCATGTGATTAATGTATCTGACTTAAGTTTCCTGTTGATTTGTTTATTTGAAATAGAGAAGGGAAGGGGGAAAACAAGATGATTAGGAGGAGATGAGGGCAGGGAAAGGGGACAAAAACATGAGAAGGGGTATCATAGTTCCAGAAATAATGCACCCACTACCTGACAAATGTAACTGTAACCCCTCTATATATTACCTTGACAATAAAATACAATAAAAATAATAAATAAATAGATAAATAAATAAGATACCAGGAGTCAAAGATGTATGCCTGAGATTATATCCATCCAGAGATTATATCCATCCACACTAACAACAAAGAAGTCTAAGTCAAAGGGTAAGCAAAAAAATAAAAGTTACTTCTAATACCTAAGTCAAAAACCTGAATTTAATTCAGCACCAAGATGTCTTGAAAGAAGTCTGATGGAAACAGATGGGCAAGCTGTGTTGTGAAGAAAAAAGGTGCAACTTTCTCGATGAGGAAGATTTGCTCTCAAGACAAGAGGTCTCTGGATGGAGGGTAAAGAGGCCCACTGGCTCCAGAGAAAGGTTCCGTCTGGGCTGTGCTATGAAGAAAAAGCAGTTTCCTGGTAGTCATTTTGTCAAAACTGTAAGTTAGTTGTTCAAAGGAATTATACTGTAAGTTAGTTGTTCAATGGAATTATACCATTACAATCCTCCCTTGAGTAAATCATACCATAGTTAATATGTTATATGACTGACATCTGTTCAGTTAACATGTTATATATTGTATATATAAGCATATGACCCTACATATGTTTTCATATGATTATAATTTTCAGATAATTTCCACATGAAAGAAAACACATATACTTTTGTCTCTCTGAACCTCACAGACTTAACATAATTATTCCAGGTCCATCCATTTCCCTCTCAGGAATTTTTACTCCAGGCTAGTTTTGAATTGTGATACTGTGTAACTAGAACTACAGACATGAGCCACCATGACTGGCTAATGCTTATTTCTAAAAGCCCAGACCTTTCAACAAACATAACTGAATTAGACCTCTACTTAAGGCTGCTAGACTCAGCCAGAAAAGTTTGTCCTGCAGGCTCCTACCTTTATACTGCACCAAACTAAACTAGTTTAATTTGAGCATAAATAAACTTGACCAAAGAGAACACCTGTCTCCTCTTCATATCGAGAGAAAAACCAAACCAAATAGTAAAGGATGACAGAGAATGGTGACTGTCTTTGCTTGTGTCCTTTCCCCTTTCTCTGTAGGCCTTCTAAGAACAAGGGGGAACCATGCAGACTCTCTTGGCAGTTTGGGGTGATGTAGGCATTCTCACACAACAGTCCTGGAACTGGGTTCATGGCCTTAGCTGGAGAAGAAGCAATCCACTCTGGCTAGTTTATACATTTGTTCAGGGAAAAGATGGCTTACAGTATTACTGAAAAATCCTGAAGGAAAAGAGTCTAGTTTGGAATCCAAGAACACCCCCCAAATTTAGACAGCTAAGGAGCAACCCTTTGAGACTCAGCAACCCTTTGAGAACTGCTATAACACAAATCTACCACCTTGGCTTCTGCCACCCACTCTCAAACCAACTGTCCTCATGCTGTGTCTCTTCCCACATGACTCCCTTGCCAAAAAGAATTTCGATGTGGCAGCACAATCACTTCATGGAATCTACTTCACATAACTGTTGCCAAGTAACAAGCAATGCTATAAAACACAAGGAAGATAACCTAGAAGGACAAAAAACAAATTTTTGGATATATATCTTACCAAAATTGGACCAGAAAAAAATTGGAAATCTGAACAAACCAACAAAATAAATTTGAGTCAGCAGTAAAAGATCTCTCATCAAAGAAAAATCAGATGACTTCACTAAGTTCTACCAAGCGAGAACTCATACCCATGATTCTTAAAATTAATCTAAAAAATGGAAAGGGAGGGAATTATTCTCAATTCATCCTGATGTCACTCTAATACAAAACTAGACCAAGCCATGAAAACAAAACAAGGAAATAATACTTCAATATCCATGATGAATCCAGGTACAAAAAAATCCTCAACAAAACATTAGCAAACTGAATGTAACAGCACAATAGCAATATTATTCGCTGTGATGCAGCTGGACTCCTGTTAGGATACCAGAATACCTCAGAGTTCACAAAATCTATCAATAAATGAAACACAATGTAACAACAGCATGCAGGAGGAAAACCATCTGAAGAGATGTGGAGGAAGCATTTGATAAAATCCAACATTTCTACGAAGGATAAAAATGCTGAAAAATGTAGACACAGAAAAAACATACCTCAGGAAAAAAAAAGAAAGAAAACACATACCTCATCACAATAAAAGTCAATATGTAATAAGCCAGCAGTTAACAATATGGAATGGACAAAAGCTAAAAACTCACTAGTGATTTACAACAGCCCAGAAATGGAGGGAAAACAACCTTCATTTGATGAGTAGATCAAGGAAACATGGTACATTTACACCGTGGGATAGTGTTTAGCTATAAAAATGAATTAAATTCTGTCATTTGGGACAACACAGATGAAGTGAAATAAGGTAAGTGAAATAAGGTAGGCAGAGAAAGAAAAACACCATGCAGTCTTACTCATGTGTAGATTATAAAACAGTTGATTTCACTAGGCACCCATGGCTCATGCCTGCAATCCTACTCAGCATGCCTGCATTGCCTGCATGCCTGCAACAATGTGACTCAGGAAACTGAGGTCAGAAGAAACGGCTTCAAAGCCACATGTCTCATGGACAGGAAAATCCATCAGACTCTTACCTCCAATTAACTGCCAAATACTTGAGCTACGGCTCAAGTATTAACCTTAAGCAAAAAAAAAAAAAAAAAACTTTAGGAAGCCAGGCACGATGGCTCACACCTGTAATCCTAGCTACTCAGGAGGCTGAGATCTGAGGATCATGGTTCAAAGCCAGCCTGGGCACTGAAGTCCGTGAGATTCTTATCTCCAATAACCACTAGAAAATTGGAAGTGGATAGGGCGGTAGCCTTGAGCTGAAGAGCTCAGGGACAGTGTCCAGGCCCAGAGTTAAAGCCCTAGGACACACACACACACACACACACAAAGCTGATCTCATGGAAGTTGAGAGCAGATGCTGGTTAGCAGAGCAGAGGGGAAAGAGAAGGGATATAGATGGGTTGAGGTTAAAGAATGGATATTGAGTTTCAGCAAGGGAGGAACAACTATGCTATGCTATGCTGTCACATGCTAGAGTAACTACAGATAAAAACTGTGTACTATATTTCAAAAAGCCAGAAGGAAGGGTTTTGAATATTTTCTACCATAAATGACAAATAACTGCTAGATATGTGTAATCCAAGCTGAGCAGCTTGGTAGCTCATGCCCCAAGTCTGAGCTACTCAGGAGGCCAAGATATAAAGATCAGAATTCAAAGCCAGCCTGAACAGGAAAGTCCATGAGAACCTTTATCTTTAATTAATCAGCAAAAAGCCAGACATAGAGGTGTAGCTCAAGTGGGTAGAGTGAAAAACGCTATAGAAAAGAGCAAGACCCCAAGTTCAAGTTTTAGTGATGACACCGAAATAACAATAAATAAACTTCTTAAACATAGGGGTTTTTTTCTGCATACCACATTTTATTTATCCATTCATAGTTGCTCTGTGCCTAAGATAATTCCACAACTTGAATGTTATGAAAAGTGGTGTAATAAACAATGGGGGTGGAGGTATCTACATTGTATATTGACTTGAATTGCTTTAGATATTTGCCCAAGAATGGCATAGAAGAACCATTAAATAGCTCTCGATTCAGTTTATTGAGGACTGTCCATACTGGGTTTATCATAGTAGTTGTACTACTTTTATATTCCTGTCAATACTGTATGAGGGTTCCTCTGTCCATATTGTTGTCAGTATTTTTAAATATGGGTTTCTGTTGTAGGACTTCTGCTTCTGTTTTTTTGTTGTTGGTGATTTGTTTTACTTTTTAGTATATGCTACTGGAGGTTCAACCTAGATTTTCAAGCATGTTAGGCAATCTCTCAGCCACAAAGCTACACCACCAGCTTTACAGAGGAGTACCTGTGTTGATAATGGTTGCAGATTCTGCACTAGGAAGGAAATGATTCTCTATGAAACTGCTGAATGTGGCAGGAGCTGCGAAGATGTCAAAAACAGTCAGGAACGAGAAGCTATCTATTACCCTGTAGATCTTCATTGGACTACAGAAGTTTTTCAAGACCCCAAATCCTACAAGCAGGAAATTTAATGAGAAATGATGTAAACACTTGCATCACTGAATATATACAAGTCACAAATGCTTTGTCTACAAATGTTTTCTCCAAGAGCAAAAAAAAAAAAAATCAATCTGAAATACTCATGTTAAAAAGGGGCTGTCAACAACCTGATTTCTCCTGAACTAAAACATAATCCTCTTCACTTTCCACAGTTCATGAAACATCCTTGAAACTAGACCCACAAACAGCAGGGCGTGGCAACCCACATAGTACCTTTTACTAGTCACTCTGCTGCCTAGCCTATGTTCATTCACGCACATCAGGTATGCAGGTAACTATCGACTCTATGTTACAGGTTCATCTCACTGGCAATCAAAAACCAACCCAGCAGCAGTCCAGCTTCCAAGTACCCAGGTCTTGGGGCCCTTTAGTCACACAACTTATTACCTGCCTAGTTTTGCAAGTCACTAAGAAGACACAGAGAGAAGTGAGTTGACCTGATTCAGGAGACTCCTAAGAGTCAAAGCTGAGGCAGGGGAGTATGACTCCTTGTTCTTTCATCCCTCTCTGCCACACATTCCCTCTGGCTGCAAAAACTCATTTGTGATGCTGAGATTTGTAGTAACCAAACTCAGTGAAATGAGTTTATCCACATCCTCCAATTCCACTCGGGGGCGGGGGGAGCCTAACAACAAAGACTTACTTGTTTACAAGTGGAAGACTAAGGGCCCAGCCAGCAGCAAAGTCTGGATATTTAAAAACTGTAGGATTTTCAGAAAAGGCATAATGGTGAATTATGGTTGATTCTTCATCATATAATGCTTTCCCCAAAAACCATTCCTGTTGATTAAAAATATAAAATGTCATTAAAAATCCATTTCATGTTAAGATCAAAAACAAAGCTGCATCATCTTGAGTGATAATTAGCACAGATTGTACATTTCTACAAAGTTTGAACAAAAATATAATTATATTGTAATGGAAATGAACATGTTAGTTTTCATATGTATGAAACTCAGGATCAAATCACCAGGATTAATAAGATGTAAATCATGGCTTTACCATAAGTATATAAGACTGATATTTTGTATAATATTCCATATGGAAATATTCTACTTCCACTAGGAAGTAGAAGTGTGGCTTTAAAAGAAACAAAAGATTCCCTCTTGTTCATTTATTTATGCATGCATTCACTCAATCTACCCAGTTCCTTCATAATCTACTTCTGCAGGCAGCTTGCTCTAGAGTGGGCTGGTGGAGTAGAGATTGAGTAAGTCAGTGCAACAACTGACTGTGTGAAATGACTGAGAGAGGGAAAACTCTTGTGATATGACAAAGGCATGGGAATGTTATAACAGCAAAGAGCCAACTGAACCAAAAATCTGGAGAAGTAGAGATAGTTAACACACAGTCTCTGAGATGGAACAAAACTCCTTACATTCACCAAAGAAGTATGGAGTAGTCAGCACATACACTATGAAGAGACAGGGAAGAGGCAGACCAGGGCAGCCTTCCTGTGCTAGAGAACAAGAATAGAGACTTGATTCTATGTCCCTATTAGAACTCTATTTCTGGCCACAGCAGGATACTCCGGATCAGATCTACACAAAAAACTCCAAACACAAATGCTGAAAAAAATACATAGAGCAAATGAGCAAAGACATCAGAAAACCACGAAGGCAGACAGGATATACAAGGCTAGGATTCCAGAACTGGAACACCCAGTTCTGAAGAATCTCAAGGGCACAGATATAACCTTCTGTTCACATTAGGTGTCCCCGTAGGATTATCATGTGCTAGGTGCACCACAGTTTTCTGCTTGATTATACTAGCACTCCATCACTTGATTCAAACCTTCATTCCTTGATAGCTTTTTGTTAAATATGTGGAGCAAGTCCCTAAAACCAAAATAACTAAAGCATGCAATTTAAATCAAGTACCCTGAGCTAGGTGCCGGTACTCATGTCTATAAACCTAACTTCTTAGGAGACTGAGATTTGAGGACTGCAGTTCAAAGCCATCCTGGAAAAGAAAATCCATAAGAGTCATATATCTAAATAGCCAGAGAAATGGCTCAAACGCTGAGTGCCAGTCTTTAGTCAAAAAACTAAAGAACAGCATTCATGTCCTATGTAAGCCCCAGTATAGACCCATGTACACATATATACTCACAATATACATAAAATAGTCAAGTACCCTAAGTTCTACAGGTTTTGTATACTTTCTTTCTTATATAAACAATGCCATCTTTCTTCTTCTTCCAGATATAAAATCAAGAAAGGCACAGAACTGAAATCAAGCTAAGCATTTTTTAAGATCCTTGATGGACTAGTGATTGTATCTCAAATACTTCCCAAGGTCCTAATTTTGATCAACTCAGCAACAGGGCACAATGGACATGTGTGACAGCTATGGACATGACTTTATGTGCAGATTGAAATTGCACATGATGATCTATTCTTGATACTCTGCCTACAGATAGTCATTACCAGACAGAAGAATATACCAGTAATGACCAAAGTGAAGGACCTTAGCTTGAGATGGAAATTTCAACTGCTTTAAAAAAAATCTATCCTATAGCACTTTATCAAGTTAGTAAACCTTAACCACCATGAAAAACACTCAACTTACCATACCAGTAGGAAGGCACTTGGCCTAGCCAAAAGAACTTATATAAAGGGAATAAAGACCTCAGTGTACGTTTGTATCTTCTTACTATGAAAAATTCTGTTATGAGCAACATGTTATATTTTATCTCCTAATTGCAGTGTCCAGCTATTGTAGCACCTAAAATTGCTTTTCAGTGTTTTGTGGGAGATTATAAATTGTTGTAAGAAAGAAATTAATGTAGAATCTATGGAAAGAGCCACTCAATCCCAACACTGTAAAAGGAAAAAAAGAACCTGGGTGCAGCAGTGTATGCTGTAATCCTAGCTAGGCAGGAGATGCTGGTAGCAGGATCTGAGTCAAAGACAAGTCTCAGACAAAAGTATGAAACTCTACCTGAAAAATAACTAATGCAAAAAAAAATGGGGAGGGAGGGCCTAACAGTGTGACTTGTGTGACAGTGTCCTTCCTAAGAAAGCAAGAAACTGAGCTCAAATCTCAATATTATAAAAAAAAACACCATAAAATCAGTCAACACATATAAAAAACATACTAGAGAGCTGGGTACCTGTAGCTCATGCCTGTAATCCTAGCTATTCAAGAGGCTGAGAGTAGTTCAGCCCTGCTATCAAAGTCTGAGAAACTTTGCCTTCAAAGCAATCAGCAAAAAAAGCAAACCTGGAGGAGACCACAAGGCACTGAATTCAAGCCCTGGAACCAAAAACATAAACTAACAAAATCCATAAAAACTGTGAGCCAAAAACTTAAAATTTCTTAAATTTAACATCAATATCTTTAATAAAGATGAAATTAATACATTTAAAATATGTTAACTAGTTAAACTTAACCTTAAGGAAAAATATCAAATCCAAACAAAATGCTGGATACTCTAGCACATTATATAATTATTGTTTTAATGTGGCTTATTTGTGTCAATACTAAAACCAGGTTTACTTTATGCGTTCTTCCTTAAATTTCAAATAGTGCAGGGACAAAATATACAGTGGTCCAAGCTTACTTCAACATTATAGAATCTTTATTCCTTCCTACTAGTTTCAAAAGAACATGAAGCATCCTTTTCCTGATGAGAGAGTTCAGACAAATGTGGAAATGTCTCACTTTATCTCCGTTTTGAACTTGTTTTTCATGAACTTACTTTGAACCTTTACATTTATCATTCCAATTTTCATTAAAAAGCACAGTGAGTCACCAATCCCCTGTATAGAAGTAGAGCCAGGTGAAATGAACACTAGAGGAAGGTTGAAACTCCTACATCCTACAAAAGATCTGGGAGTTTTTGTCAAGTCAAAAGCAAACATAAAAGCCTAACGAATGGTTTACATAAAATATAGCAAGGAAGTACACAGATACTGGTTGACATCATCTGAAAAGGCAAGATGAAACAGACTCATAATTCTCTTTTTTGAAGACATTATTTTTCTTCACCTAATGACCTCCCGTCCAATTATATTTTCAGCTTCTCAGAAATCAAAAGCATAAAGAGAAATTTCAATCGGTCTTTCCAGCACTTAAAAATAATCAAAACCGTCTTGGTTTTCCCCCCTTCCCTATCAAATTTCAAATAACCAAATACAAATAAATTCAATATATCAGATAACAAAGTGAGATACTATGCCAATATGAGATAACCAAGGGACAGCAAAGGAGATGAGAGACAACATAGTATATTAAGGACAACAATCATTCGTTATATGGCTTTTGTTTCAATATCCTGGAGGTCCTTTCAATTAGCTTCATACTATATGGCCTTATGTATCAAGATTTTGCTCTATTGCAGATCTCTGCTAGTAGAGCCCAAGGTTTCTACTGATTATGACAAATGAGGGAAACCATTGAGCCTAAGTTCCTTTGAGTCTGGCTTACTTCACTTAATATGATTTTTTCTCAGTCTTTCCATTACCTAACAAATGCGGCGATGTCATTCTTTCTGACAGCAGCATAGAATTCCATTGTGTACAAATACCACAACTTGTTGATCCACTCATCAACTGAGGGACATCTAGGTTGGTTCCATATCTTTGCTATGGTGAATAGTGCTGCAATGAACATTGTTGTGCTAGTGGATTTAGTATGCCCTTGTTTCTGGATGGTTGGGTAAATGCCAAGTAGTGGAATTGCTGGGTCATAGGGGAGTTCTATGTTTAGCCTTTTGAGGCACTGCCACACTGCTTTCCATAGTGGTTGAACGAGTTTGCACTCCCACCAACAGTGTAGTAGTGATCCCTCCTGGCCACATCCCCTCCAGCATCTGTTATTATTCATTTTCCTGATCCTGGCCATTCTAACTGGAGTGAGGTGGAATCTTAGAGTTGTTTTGATTTGCATTTCTTTTATGACCAGAGATGTTGAGCATTTCTTCATGTGTCTATAGGCCATTTTTGTTTCTTCTTCAGAGAAGACTCTCTTTAAGTCTTTGGCCCATTTTTTAATGGGATGGTTGTTACTTTGGAGATTAGTTTTGGAGTGATTCAATTTTTTGAGTTGTTGATATATATTCGATATAAGGCCTTTGTCCGTTGTTTGGTTGGTGAAGATTGAAGCAACCAATCTTATAACCACTGTTGCTCAACTGCAGCTACATCAACAAACCAAAAGCAAGTGCCTGGAGCTTGCCTTGCAATTCCTGGAGCCTGTATATCTGGAATGGGTGTCTGGATGAGGCAGGTTTCTAGTGGTTTCAGATAGGGCCCAGCTCTGATTATCTCAAGTTGAAAGGATCTCATAAGTGATCAGGAATCACATAAATGACCATGAATCACATAAGTAATCTGAAATGTATGAATGATCAGCTTACAGCCAGGGCTTCATTAAGAGACTGAAATGGGCTGATTTCCTTCTGAGTTAAATCTCCTACGCAGCCCTGAGCACCTATGGAGCCTTTCTTTGAACACAGCCTAAGCAAAAAGCTGACATATTTTAGGCTTTTCAGTTAGTCACCTATTCATTGACTACCTCCTAAGCATTACATGCTCTGCTCAAGATTAGAGATACAGAAACCAACAAAGATCCGGAATAAAGTAAGACTTGAAGATAATGAAAGAGGTGGTGAATTTCACAAGTCCCTCTAGAGCAAAGCTCCTCCCTTCTCCCATCCATTCCTCCTCGCAGTGTTCCCTCTAACCATCCTCCTCTCCTCCTGCAAGGCTAATTGCTGCTCACCTGGTAGGACTCTGATTAAATACCATCACCTTTCCTTCTAGTAGAACCCATAGACCTGTTACAGGCATCTAAGAACACTTCATTCCTTATTATAGAAGTAGTCTTGGTGATAACTATAATTGATTCTCTATAGTCCGCTGTCCCCCACTCATCAATGCCAGCCACGTGGTCAGGATCCTGACTGTTCCATTCTAGCCTTTGGCATCTACAATGTTCAACAAGCCATCCGTACTCAAACAAAAATTCTATACTAAATAATGTGAGTACTTACTTATAATGGAAATAATTAATCTAAGTTTATTTCTAGAGAAAACAATTTCTGAACTATAGTATATTAGCTCTCTGAACTCCATAACACATATGAGAAAATTTTTTTCACGTAAAATGGCTTATATGGAACATTCCTCTGGAAGCTATAAACCCCAAAGAGAATTTTACAACCTAGCTTCCTGATACCCAACTATTATTTCAATCATTTTAATTTCTGTGTTTGTGTATATGTGTGTGTGCTGGTCCTAGGACTTGAACTCAGGGCCTAGGTACTGTCCTTGAGCTTTTTTTTCTCAAGGTTTGTGCTCTACCCCTTGAGCCACAACCCCACTTCAACCTTATTTTGTGGAAATGGAAATAAGAATCCCATGGACTTTCCTATCTAGGCCAGCTTCAAGCTGCTATCTTCAGATCTCACCTAGCCCTTCATTTTAATTTTAAATTAAGTACTCTTATTAGACTCAAACACCTCTTAATCAAAATTAAATTTCCTTTGAAGTACTGTCTCCAAAGTATAAATACTGGTGTTGAAGATGTACTCACCTTCGATGAGTCATATTTTCTGAGTATTTCTAAGAGCTTTGGAATTTGGATCCTTGTCTCTTCTTCACAGAAGAAAATCCATGATGAATTTCTGCTGTATGTTACAGAAAAACTGAAAAACAGAAGTTACAATAACCATCTGTGGAAAAGCACTGACAAACAGGAAACATGAAATGCAAATACAAGGACAAGACAGCTAGATTGTTCTATTTTTTTCCCCATGTATTGCATTTTCACTTATAGGAAAGCCATGTATTAGTGGGCCACTAAACAACTAGAGATCTTCACATCATTCCTTTCACAATACCACCTATTTGGAAGTCATCATTTCAAATATCGACTTGAAGCTTTTCAGCTTTTAAGAAAGAAACATATCCAGGCACTGGTGGCTCATGCCTGTAACCTAGCTACTTAGGAGGATGAGATCTGAGAAATGCAGTTCAAAGCAGGTCCAGTCTTTTCTTTTTTTTCGGGGGTGGTGGTGGTCATGAGGCTTGCACTCTGGGCTTGGGCGCTGTCCCTTAGCTCTTTAGGTCAAGGCTACTACCTTACCCTCAAGCCACAGACCCATTTCCCATTTTCTAGTGATTAATTGGAGATAAGAGTCTCAGGTTCTTTGGTGCCTCCCTGGCTTTGAACCACAATCTCAGATCTCTGCCTTCTGAATAGCTAGTATTATAGGTGTGAGCCACTGCTCTGGGTTCTGAGACTCTTATCACCAATGATCTACCTGAAAACTGGAAGTGGCAGTATTGTGGCTCAAATGGTAGAGTATTAGCCTTGAGCAGAAAAAGCTCAGGGACAGCCCAGAAGCTCCATGACCAACAAAAAACAAAAACAAACAAAGAAACATAACTGAAAATAAATGTAATACATGATTAAGAAACAATCTCAAAAAATCTGATTAATGTAATAATCATAAAAAGTAAAATTAAAATTTGCTTTCTGAGGGAAAATATGCTATCTTAACAGGAAAAAGTGTTGAGATGGATTATGTGAGTTCTATGCACATGTTGAGTAAAATGTACGTACTGTGGTAACAAAGGAAGGATAGTCCAAGCACCCTCCTGCTCTGTCAGCTGGTGGAGAAGGAGGACTCTGGGGAGTTCCTGAAAACACAAGGTCAAAGAGATATTAAGAATACAACTGCCCTCTCCAAAAAATAAGAGAATAACAATAAAAAGCCACACATAAAATAAAAGCCCCAACTCCAGGTAGAGACCTGCCATATTACTCTACATGCCATTTTTTCCTCCTCTCTCTCTCTCTCTTTCTCTCTCTTGTCTGCTTCAGAAACTACTGAAAGTGAGGTATCTCAGCTAGATATATATAGACATTCTCCTACAAACCCAGGATCCACAAGAAGGGTCTTCAGTGATACCAGAAGCTAACAGGAAAATTGCAGAGTTTTTTAAAAAGGTAACTGGAAGGGAAGAGGCCATAGACAGATTGTCAAGATTAACTCATAAACAGCCAGGTATAGTGGCTCATGCCTGTACTCCTAGCTACTCAGAAGGCTGAGATCTAAGGATCAAAATTCAAGGTCAGCCCGAGCACTAAAGAACCTGAGGACTCTTATCTCCAATTAACCACAAGAAAATGGGAAGTGGGACTGTGGCTTAAAGGGTAGAACAGTAGCCTTGAGCTGAAGAGCTCAGGGACAATGCCCAGGCCCAGAATACAAGCCCCATGACCCACAAAAAGAAAAAAAAAAAAGAATAACTCATAAGCTCAAAACCAGATACAGTCCTACATATAATGTATATAAAAGCATGTTAAATAAATCACTTAGGCTAATCAAGAAGATAGACTATTCAATCTATCTCATGCAAAAAAAAATACTTGTTGAAAATTCTCTAAAATTGTATGGTACACAGCTCTGTAGTCCCAGCACTAAGGAAGTAAGGCAGAGGCAGGTGAGTCATGAGTAAGAGGCCATCCTGACTACTCAGTCAATCTTTGTCACAAAAAAAAAAAAAGAAAAAGAAAAAAAGGCTGGTGCTCTACTATCTGAGCCATACCTCCACTTTTAGATTTTCATTGGTTAATTAGAGATAAAAGCCACATGAAGCTGGGACCTGGTGTCTCACACCTACAATCCTAGCTATTCAGAGGAAGCTGAGATTTGAGCATCATAGTTCAGAGCCAACCTGGGTTTTGAAAGTTCATGAGAATCTTATCTCCAATTAGTCACAAGAAAGCTGGAAGTGGCGCTGTGGCTCAAAGTGGTAGAATACTAGCCTTGAGCACAAAAAGCTCAGGGACAGCACCCTCACCCTAGTTCAAGCCCCAGGGTCAACAACAATAACAAAAAAGTCCTATGGACTTTTGCCTGGACTGGCTTCAACTGTGATCTCAATTTCTTGATTAACTACACCAGTGCCAAGCTCTAAGTATATCTTTTAAAGTACTTTACCAAGCTGGGCAAGGTGGCACATGCCTGTAATCCTAGCTACTCAAGAGGCTGAGATCTGAGAATCAAGGTTCAAAGCCAGCCCAGCACAAAAGGACCTAAGTCTCTTATCTCCAATTAACCTCCAGAAAATGGGAAGTGGGGCTTGGCTCAAGAGTAGGGTGGTAGCCTTGGCCTGAAGAGTTCAGGGACAATACCCAGGCCCAGAGTTCAAGTCCCACAATAGACAAAAAAAAAATAGTGCTTTACCATAAAAATAACATTGAAGTCCAAATACTAGAAATATAATCCTTAATGATTATATAATGTGAGTCATAATGAAATTTAAGTGTTTTTAAATATAAATGGTACAACCATTGCTCTATAAATATGCACAGGGAGATTAATGTTTTGAAGTTAAAAGGATTAGCTTTGAAGTAAAGCACTTCTTGCTATATTTCAACTGATTACAAAAGCCAAAACTTAAGAGTTTCAAGTCTGATGTATGTGAACCTACTCCCACAACAAATTTTTATTATTTTCTGTATTTTTATGCTAGCTATAAAACTATATTCCAGGTTACTGTCATTACAGACAAAAGAATTTAAAAATAAATGTCTAAAGATCTGACATGTCAAGACATTGATATGGATTCCACACTGGTCTTTAAGTTCATATATATTTATAATTTAAGAAGAGAATGGTTTTTAATATAAACCTTTGTATTGACTATCAAACCCCATGTTTTCTTTTGTAGTATTTATTTCAACTTCCATGTACAATTATAAAACGTAAACACAGAAGCCAAAAGTTAAATCAGACAGTGGGATATGTTAGAAAAGAAAACAAGCCTAAAGGCTGAATTAGCGATTAGCCAAGATTGAAGGATATAAATGATTCAGGCCTTCCTACGGTTGTTTCTGAACTGTGCAGTAATTTTTATTGTCTTTTTTTTTTTTTTGCCAGTCCTGGGCTTGAGCTCAGGGCCTGAGCCCTGTCCTTGGACTTTCTCAAGGCTAGCACTCTACCACTTGAGCCTCAGCACCATTTTTGGCTTTTGTCTATGTATGTGGTACCAAGGAATCGAACCCAGGTCTTCGTGCATGCTAGGCAAGCACTTTAACCACTAGGCCAAAAAAAATTGCAATATATAAAAAAGAAACGAAAATTTACAATATACAGCTATACTCACATATATATTCATGAAGGATTATGTAAGAGCAAACAGTCACTTGTAAAGAAACTAATGATATTACTATCTGCATATAAAACTGAAATAATTATGGGTAAATGCTAATGTGAACTAGACAAAAAATATATAGCAAATACTTCTAAAAGTTTTACATAAACATAAGTACTAATGAGTCACAAAGTAGCAATTGAAATTACAATGAAAACCTTATAACAATAAAAATGTCTCTATGTTAAGTGAGAAAACAGAAAGATACCAACAATAGAACAAATTCATAAGTTTAGAGGGACTGAGGGAGCTAGAAAATGGAAATACTGGTGTCCACATGACAGAATGATGGCTGAATGATTTTAAAATTCTCTAGCATCATTAAAATGCATTTAAACTTTTTAAGAATTGAAGGAAAATAAAGATATCTCTAAAATGTAATTGTGAACAAGTACTGCAGGCCTAGCTATCTGATATGTACAACAAGTTTAACAGATAGCCCAGCACGTGTAGCTCATGCCTGTAATCTTAACTACTTAGGAGGCTGAGATCTGAGGATTGTGGTTCAAAGCCAGCCCAGGAAGGAAAGTCCTTGAGACTCTTATTATCTCCATTTAATCATAAGAAAACTGGAAATGATGCTATGGCTTAAAGTAGTAGAGCACTAGACTTGAGCTGAAGAGCTCAAGGACAGAGCTCAGGCTCAGAGTTCAAGTCCCATGACTAACAACAACAACAAAAAAGACTAAGATACTAACTCAAATGTTAACTGGATGCCTTTCATGGCTATGAGGGCTTTCTGGACAGAGACTAGAAGATAGGCTTAAAAACAATAAAACTACTAGGCTTCTGTGGTTCATGTCTGCGGCTCATGCCTATAATCTTAGTTATTTAGGAGGCTGAGAGCTGAGAATCATGGTTCAAAACCAGCCAGGACAGAAAAGTCCTTGAGACTCATATCTCAGCAAAAAGCTGGAAGCAGAACTGTGGCTCAAGTAGTTGAATATCAGTCTTAATAGCAAAAAAAAAAAAGTCACTGGGTAGACCATAAAGAAAAAGTTTTCACTTATAATTAAGCTCTTGTTTTTTTCTCCCTTCTCTTGTGTTGCCTTTGGTTAATCTCATATTGTTACAGTATCCCACTTTGTTACCTGGTATATTACATAGATGTTTACCTGTTCATTTGAAATAGGAGAGGAAGAATGAGGGAAGGGGGTGGGGGGAGGGAAATGGGAACAACAACATAAGAAGGGATACCAATGTGTGAGAAGTAGTGCACCCTCTATCTGGCGAATATAACTTTAATCCCTCTATACATTCAAATAAAAAAATCAAAAAAGAAAAAGTTTTCAAATTAATACTGAAGGGGAAAGTAAAAAGATGAAACAACACTACCTAATTACTGGTAAGGAAAGCCTGTAAAGGCACTTCTTCATGCAGCTGCCACCCAAAGGACACCTAATCCCCAGGCCATGGCACTATTTCAGATCTAAAAGGCAATGTGAAAGGCTGTCCACAAAGGGATAATGCCACAACACAGGCAAGTGTAAAGAAACTAAAAACACAAATGCTGAAATATGAGTGACAGAAAACAGAAAAGGCAGAGGAATGTCCATCCTTCATTTCTTTGAATCAACCTACTTTTATTTACACCATCAGCATTTACTGGTATCTTACTGCTGGAAAACAGAAAGCCCAAATTCCCACAGACAGCGTCAGTTATTCCATGGAATGCATTTGTTTCCAAGGTACATGTTGCACACTGAAAGTAGCTAGTAATTACTGAAGGCAAACAAATATAAAAAGCAACAATCTAATTCATTAATAGGTTCTTACAATATTGATAATTCTCAATTTGGAAAAAGGGGGTTCAATTCTAATGTCGCAGCTGAATAATCTCAAAACTTTTGCAAATAGAAAAAGCCCATGAGTCTTTATTACAAAGGAGTTTCAACCCACCATGTTTGTTTTGTGAGTAAAATGTGGCTTGATGAATGTCACCCCTTCCATGATTGTTGCTATACAGGAAAAACTAAGAATATTAATAGCATGAGCAAAAAGTTAGCATTTAAATATCACATAAGATAAGTGAATGTTTAAAATATTGTAAAAAAGTATTCGGCAGATTCGTTCTGAACCATTTTTCTTACCTCTGTTAGAAGAGAATTTAATGGCTTAAGTCCACCTAGCTGGTCTCTCCTTTTGTTGGTAGACTTTCCCAGTACTTGTCACCTGCTATTACCTAAATGTAAGCCTAGAAAATCACACTGAGTGTGTGGTCTTGTGACTCAGATCAAGTGCTAAATGAGAAAGCAACAGCCAGTAAGACTGGGCAAAGATTCTAAATAACTGGTTTCCGCTTCAAGACTGATTCCAACTCAACTGCAATTCCAAATCTCAACTATTCCTTAGCTCTTAGGCATTGACCTTATTTTAAACCAATAAATAAATCACAAGGAAAAATTAACATGTTTATTGCTATAATTTCTTCCATAACAGGAATGTACATCTTATGAAGATAAAAGAGATGTGTGATATACTGTTTGGAACATATAGGAGACAGATTTACTAGCCTTTACGATCCACTATTCATTTATAGACCAGCAGATTATAAGTGATGTTATTATAATATACTTTCCAGGAATCTGAGTCAATATTTAAATATGTGTATGCCTGTGTATTTTTATATATGCTTTTGTAGATATGCTTTTATGTATGCTTTTCCAGATACTTACTTGTCTTACTTCTCCTTTTCCCAAAAAGGAAAAAATATTACTTTACAAACTATTTAATTTGATATGGATTGCAAAGTACACTTTGTAGTACATATAAATCTACTTTAGTTCGTCATTCACTCAGTCACAAAAGCAGTAAAGAACTGTGTTTAAGGATTCACTTCTGGAGACAAAACACTGCCACTTGAACTCCAGCTCTATTTTCTTTTGCAACATGTGACCTTGAACACGTTCTCTAACCTAGCAGTCCTGTTACCTTGTTCGCTAATGATCAAGGGAGACAATATATACCAAAAACTAGACATATGGCAGACATATGACAGCTATTCACATTGTTAGTGTTTCTACAACATTTTTGAGGCAGCACTATGAGCCAGACATTAATCTAGAAGCACAATAAAAACTATGGAGCTGGGTTCTGAGAACTCAAACCTATAATTCTAGCTAATACTTAGGAGGCTAAGAACTGCAGACCATGATTTGAAACCAGCCTAGGACAGAAAAGTCCTTAAGAATCATATCTCCAATTAACCATCAAAAGGTGCAAGTAGGGGTATAGCTTAAGAGGCAAAGCACCACTCTTGAGCAAAAGCCAAGAAAGAGTGTAGAGCCCTGAGTTCAAGTCCCAGTATAAGTGTGTGGTGC
Organism: Megascapheus bottae; assembly: GCF_031878675.1. Taxonomy (NCBI): domain Eukaryota; kingdom Metazoa; phylum Chordata; class Mammalia; order Rodentia; family Geomyidae; genus Megascapheus; species Megascapheus bottae. The sequence continues at coordinate 48,475,103 of NC_143519.1, read as the reverse complement.
AAACACGCAAACACACACACAGACACGCGCGCGCGCGCGCGCGCGCGCGCACACACACACACACACACACACACACACACACACACACACACACACACACACACGAGGCAATGATCCTGTCTTCTTGTGTTTCACATTCTAATGAAGGAAGTAATAAGTAAATAAGTACACAAGAGAATTTCAGGGATAAGTTCTGGTACAACATCAAGCTAGGTAAAGGATGCCATGAAGCGGTCACTGTTTGCTAGGGGGCCTGGAGTTCCTCTCACACACCTGTCCCAGCTCATCTGCTGCTCAGGAGATTTCAGTCTCTACTGCTCAGCAGAGACAAAGGGTGTTGGAGTCCATCAGAGCTGAAACATAACCTCAGCTCCACCATTCATCATGGTGTGAGCATGGGCAAGTCACTTCATCTCTCTAGTTTCTTCTCAGCAAAAATGAAGAGTACTAGAAGTAACCAGCTTTGAGTTAAATAAGCTCATGCTAGAAAACAACAGAACATAGTGTACAAGAGTACAGAATAAAATAATGTGGATGATTTATACTGATTAAATGCCCGCTATGATGATTCCAATTTTCAATACTGTCTTGACTCATTCAAGGCCCTGGCCTCATTCAAGATATCCCAGTAGTCCCTTACTCCATCCTTCCAAACACAAGCTAAGCTTGGAGTGGCTAATCCTGCTTTCCTTCATCAGTACATAATGTTCACTGAAACCCACAATGTACAGCTTGTATGCCTAAGAGTGAAGCAACTACAAACGTTTCAAGGCCCAGCTCAAACATCACAAACCTCTGATGCCCTTTCAGAAAAAAATGAACCTGGCCTGCCCCTAGTGACAGAGCTCTAGCTCCTCCCACACTCCTAACAAGGCAGGTATCCCTAGCATAGGGAAGGGGCAAATGCCGGTCTCAAAAACAAATGAATATTTATTATTGCTGGTTACCCACCACCCTAGTGTCAGGGTTCTATTTCCTGTCTCACGTGGAATCCACGAAGATGCAAGTCGAAAGACTTTTCTAAAGAAGCTAGTTGTAGGAAGTAGAGATGTGACTCAAGTAGTAGAGTACCAGCTTTGAGCAAAAAAGCCTAGGAAGAGCATAAGGTCCTGAGTTCAAGTGCTAGAACTAGCACAATGAGAGGGGTGGAAAAGGAAGGGAAGGGAGGAGATGGGCGGGGAGGAAGCTATGTAGAGATGAGACCATGTTATTTAAGTGAAAGAATATGTACAATAATTCCACTTTTTCCTGGGGTATCTTGCTCAAGATCTTGGACAAAGTAAATATCTGATAGATATTCCTTAGATGAATGTACAAATATCTTCTTTTTCAGCATCAATGTAGTAAAGTCTCCAGCTTAATTAACACACACACACACACACACACACACACACACACACACACACAGAGTTCATGCCTAATAATTTCTACCCAAAAGACAAGACCATTAGTAAATAATTAAGCATCTTATTTGCATTCATTTCAAAAGGGACCTTTAGTGATAACATCAAAAAGCTAAGGGAATGAATCACACGGGTAAGTCTCAAAGCTAACTTTTAATGAAGTGCCCCCATACCATCTCCTGGTCAACAGAACAAATTTCTTTTTTTTTTTTTGCCAGTCCTGTGGCTTGAGCTCAGGGCCTGAGCATTGTCCTTGGACTTTCTCAAGGCTAGCACTCTGCCACTTGAGCCACAGCACCACTTCTGGCTTTTTCTATGTATGTGGAGTGCTGAGGAATCGAACTCTGGTCTTCATGCATGCTAGGCAAACACTCTTACCACTAGGCCAAACTCCCAGCCCCGACAGAACAAATTTCTAAAAATAGACAGCACAACGTTGTCCTGCGCCTTCTTCACATTAATCTACAACCAGCTTTGCCAATTCTCCCAGCTTATTTAATGAAGATGAGGAGTTGTTTTAATCTAATGAGCAAAGACCTGACTAACTTGTCTCCTGAAAATAGTGGTTTCCAGAACTTGCTGCAAATAAGCAAGAAGAGTAATTTACTTGTAAGGTTGAAGGCCTGCCAGGTTTTAAATAAGGCTTGAAGTCTCCCTACAATAGAAGACAACAAAATTAGAAGTGTCTGTTCTTTTTGTGGGTATAGACTCAGAGGTTGGGGGATGGGAGGATTCTGAGCATCCAGGTCTGCTCCATTTTGCCTACAGTATAAGAAATCATCTAATATCTGTTTCCTCTGAAAAATAAGCACCCTCCATTTTTGTTTTGGTTTGTTTTTCTGCATTGATTGACTGTCTTAAAATAAACAGAACACTAAACCAGGTACCAGTGGCTCACACCAGTAATCCCCGCTAATCAAGAGGCTGAGATCTGAGGGACTCAATTCAAAACCTGGGAAAAACAGCCTGGGAGATTCCAATTATCCAGTAAATTCTCTCCAATCAAATACCAAATAGCTGGAAGTGGAGTTGTGACTCAAGAATACCAGCCTTGAGTGGAAAAAGTCAAGCAAGAGTGCAGGGCCCTGAACTCAAAATCAAGTCATCAGCACCAAAAAAAAAAAAAAAATCCTCTAACTTAGCTATGGTTCTACTCATTTCTCAGTCCTAGTTTTACTCTGCCACTCCTTCTACAGTGGCTTATCTCCCCTTCCCCACTTAAAATGATTTCCAGGCCAAGCAAGACCCCTGCCTCATACTAGAGTTAAATGTCACAGATTAATAGTCTTCCAATAGTGGCCTGGACCCTTGCTTACTAAAAACTACTTAAAAAATGAACTATGCTATTTTATCTTCGCTCCTTCATTGTTTCCAGTTTTATAGTATTGGGAAATTCCTTTGGCCAACAGTAAAGTTACCATAATTTTAGGCCCATGTTCATATACATCACAAGCTGCAGTACATGTCCTTGGCACCCAGACCCCAGGTCCAGAAGGAAAAGAAAAAAATTCTGATATGACAATATTTTTTCCTAGCCTAATATGCATTCAAGATAACCCCCAAAACTCACTCCCCTAGAGGCAGAGCTGTTTGCTCTCGGTTCATGTAATAAATAACAACAACAAACTTTCACAAATATCTTCTCAAGAAAGAATTTAGTTGAGTTAAATAAATCTAAAGTCAAATTATAATAGGCAGACAGATGCTGTGTACATCACAGGCATTTAAAAACAAAATAAATGCAAGTACCTGGTGTATTCACAGAGCACAAAGTCACTTTCTGGGTTTTACTTTTTGTTTTTGTCCTCTTTAAACAGTTACTCTTTATAATTCCACATTACCTTTCCATCTGTACCCAAGGAAAGAAAATTAAAATCCTCAGACAAACAAAATGGCACTCCTTCCAATAATTCTGTATTCCTCCATTGACAGACTTGCATGTAGAAAGCCCTTCTTTTCCTCTATTCTAATCTGACAGGATTGCTAGTTTACTACCAACTCACACTTTCTGGCATGGTGCAGCCTCTAGGGACTTGCCTCTGCTAGGCATCCCCAAAGTAGACCTTCTTGCAACCCATGACTTTTCATTCCAGCATATGCAGGCTCTAAACATATCCTCCAGCTAAACTGTTCCCTCTCTGCCCTAACAGACTTCATACTCTTCCCTTCACTGCGCTGCTGTCATAGGCACTATCAGAAAGATATACATTCATATTTTTTACAAAGTAGATAGCTTTTGAAATGGGCATCCCAATTCTCAAGCTTCCCATATATATACAACAGTGCCTAATATAAGCCATATGGTAGGGGCTCATGGCTTTTATCCTAGCTACTAAGGAGGCTGAGATCTGAGGATCATAGTTCAAGGCCAGCCTCAGCAAAAAAAGACCATAAGACACCTATGTCCAATTAACCAGCAAAACACCATAAGTTGAGGTATAGCTTAAATGGTAAGAGTACAAGCCTTGAGTGGAAAAATGGTTAAGCAAGAGCAGAAGGCCCTGAGTTCAAGCTCTAATCCTGGCATCAAAAATAGTGCTTAATATAACTACACATGCCCAACTAATATTTATTCCATAGATACTTTACTATATTTATTCTATACTTGTACTTACCTAAACCTACCTAAACACAGTTATTTGTAACACAATATTGTTATCATCTACCTTATAAGTAAGTCAGCAAACTGATATTCTTTCTTAATTTCTTTCTAACCTATTTGTACCAGAGCAACTTAGACACGTACTGTGAATACAGAAGAATACTTGGTAATGTCTAATTGAATGACCAAAAAATCAAGAGGCAACCAAGTGAGGACAAACTACATTATAAGCCTCAAAACTGGAAATGACAACTCACAATGTCCCAGATTGTTCTAGAAACAAGGAAGCCGGTTCCACTACCCTGAAACAACTCCAAGTATTAAATCTCACCTGGAAAAAGGGGTATCAATATGCAAGAAATAATGTACCCACTGACTGACAAATATAACTGTTATCCCTCTACAAGTCAGCCCAACAATAAAATACAATAAATATAAAATAAAATAAATCTCACCTAGAGAGTTAGTTTATGCTCCTGTGTTTTCTTCAATTGTAATGATGAAAAATGTTTGTGTCCTTAATAACATCACATTTAAGCACCTAGAAGTAAACCAGGCTCTGATAATGACTTGCCAAAGAGGAGAATAACTAGAAACAGATGCATAATCCCAGAACCCATTCAGTGTTCGCACCTTCATGTTTTTGGCAGTGCCTGCAGTCAAGTGCGACCTGACAGGGGAAGAAGTAAACAGCAGCTCTCGACATCTGGTACTGTGGGAGATATGGATATTTTGAGCTATTAGATAGATATTCTAATGATAACAAGTCACTGCTGTTTCCTCCCTCACTCAGCAACTTCTGTGAATTCTCAGAATGGGGAAAAAAATCTAACCAAAATTCAACCTGAAGGTTTCCTACTTCAGGTCTCAGGTGACGAGAGGGTCCAAAAGACACGGCAACCACTGAGGTAAAAGTGCACACTGCTCCTCCCTGGCTCTGAGCTGCTCCTTGGTGAACCCACCTGTCCTCTACCATGTTGGGGAACCCTAACAGCTTCTGCCTCTTCTCCCCATCTAAGCTTCCACGGTGGAATGAGCCCAAGAACAGCTCGATTTTTTGAAACAAGTTCCAATTAGATTTCAACTAAGGGGTCACCATGCCTCTCCTTCCCCTCTCCTTCTTCCCTTTTCTTCCCCTTTTCCCCACTCTCCACCACTGCCTCTACTGCTCACTACACTGCTTGGGGCATTTCAGCATTTAATTCACAGAACTGATCTTCATTCTCAAAACTTATGTGGTTCCAAGGCAAAGTGTCTCATCATTGCCCCAACCCTCAATAACTGTCTACAGACCCAATGTCTAACAACTGGTAGATCTCTAAAGTGTTATATTCATGGAATAACCTAAATTGTAATCACATCTATGGAATAAAAAGCTACATAAAGAGAAAAATGAGCCAGTTACAAATGATTAAAGTCTTGATGACCATTTCAACGGGCAAGAGACTTGTTTATCTAACTGAAGACTACCTAAGGCATGCAGACAACTGAGTCTTCTCGGGACACTAACTCCAAGAGCTATCGTTTTCCATGCTACTACAGTTCTCACAGCTGACGAATAACAAGAATAGTGTCATACAATTAGGAGGGGGGCTTCTTATCATGTTAGCCTAGATTTTATTTACCATCACAGAAATTAAATGCTGTGGTGGGGGAGGTGGAGAAGGGGAAGGGTCCTCCTTAATGACACTGCCTAATTATGTCTTTTAATGTAAAAACAATACTGCCACCTAGTGGCAGTTCAAGTCCTTTAATTCAATAGGTTGTCTAAGTTGTAAACTGTAAATCTAAACTGCAATCTGCAAATCTAAACTGCAATCTGCAAATTTAAAGATAAAGACAATAAAAATTAAGTAGAGGCATACTAAAACTAAATAGAGATATAAAATAAAGTTAAATACTTACAAGAATAGAACTATTCTCTAAGCTTTAAGAGCTATGAAGAACATATCGATGGAAATACAGTTTCTTATAGTGGATGCCATCCTTCATGAAGGAGCAAGGGAGCGGGAAGTATTTAAAGGGAAGTAGGCATTTCTGCCTCGCTCTGGCATCGAAGGGAAGAACATACACTTAACGGGACAAAGCTCACCATATAGCAGTGATTCATATTTAACCTTTTTTAAAAGGTATTTTGAATATTATGACATACGCTACAGCAAGGGAAAGCCTTGAAGATATGACCAAGCCACATGAAGTAGTCACAAAAGGAGCCCTAAACTAACAAGACTGAATGTACAATGGCAGTTGCTGCAGGGGATGGGGGCTGAAAAGCTGGCGTCTACTGGTTTAAGACTTCCTCTTTTACAGGATGACAAAGTGCTGGAGGTATGCTGTCAATATGACATGCTTAATGCTAATGAGCTGTGCACTTAAGATAAATTCATTTTTCTTTTGGTGCCGGTACTGAGGCTTGAACTTAGGGCCTGGGTGCGCTCCCTTAGCTTTTGCTCTCCCATGAGACTGCTCTACCATTTGAGTCACAGCTCCATTTCTGGTTTTTTGATGGTTAACTGGAGATAAGAGTCTCATGGACTTTCCTCCCTTGGCTGGCTTTGAACTTCAATCCTCAGATTTCAGTCTCCTGAGTAGCTAGGATCATAGGCATGAGCCATTAGCCCTTGACTTAAGATGGTAAGTTCCATGTTAACCATGAGAAAATTCAAACTTAAAAAATAAATGACAGTGGTCTTGAGCAAAAAAAGGCTCAAGGACAGCACTCAGGCTCTAGGTTCAAGCCCCAGGGCTGGCTAAAAAATAAATACATAAACAAATTTTAAAAACCCAGAAAACAGAAACCAGCTACCCCAAATCCCCAGTGGAAAGCTTGTTGAGATGGGTACAGGGCAGAAATGACAGTCCCATCAGGGACTCTCGCGGGATTCTGAACAGCGCCCAGAACTGGACCACAATGGATAAAGCTATTCCTGGTGTTTCGAGCATCCCAAGCCACCCTCCTTTCTTTACACTTCTCCATCTAGTTTCCAGGCTCCCTGGAGGGCTTCCTTGGCTCCTGGCCCCAGTCATCCCACAGTCCCACAATCTCAGGAACAGCATGGCCACCCAGGTATGACTTGGAAGAACCTGAATTCAGCTATACTGTGAACTGTCCTCAGCCTTACTGGGCCACGTCACCTCACCTAAGTCTCATGGCACTCTAATCCCACACCCCCTCCATCCCTCCCCTGGCCTTATCCAGAACTTGGGCCCTAGCACCGGCCTTAATGCTGTCCTCCCACAGCCAATGGGGGCTAATTCTAAAATATCAGTTCCAACAGCTCTCTCTCTAACGCTGGATCCCAAGCAGGGGCCACTGCTACCTGTCAACAGTGACTGGTCATACCTGCATGTACCTCCAGAGTCTAGAGATGCCAAACAGCTGGTATATCAATGAGATAGCTGTCAATAATTGTCGGCATGCCTTCTGAGAAGCCCCAAGAAAGCCCTGGCTCCCCAGAGGACATACTTCCTCTGGAACCTGAGTTCACTTACCTTTCCATGATGGCTGCCATCCTACAAGCCCCTGCCTCTCACACCTAGCTGTCACAACCTGCTATCCTTCTCCTCGGATATCTCCCTTCTACCAGTTCTCAAGCTACCTAATGAGCACCTGGTATGCAGAAACCCCTCCTGGAGCACCTCTTCCCTGCTCAGCCTTGGGCTCCATTCCACCACTGTATTCTCACCTGTCTTTCAAACTGCGTTTGGACAGGTCTGCCTCCTTTCCCTTTTCATATTGCCTCACCTTCCCTGAGCTATGTCTTGCTGATATTTGCATGTCCAATGTCACCAATAGTATGTATGTAAAATAGTCCAGGATGGATGGATGGATGGATGGATGGACGGACGGACGGACGGATGGATGAGTGAATGAATGAGAGACCCAGAAACATTCTTCTACAGTCCTTTGTGTGGAAACAAAATTCTGACATCAGCAGAGACATCAGTTTGTTCCCCCTAGGTCAAACCTGGATTTTCCTTCTAGTGATCAGAGCCTATTAAGTTCTGGCTAGATGAGGCGACCCTAGCAGACATTATATTTCCATTACACATTACATAACATGTGCCCACATGCTTCTGTTCTGGATAAAGGCACTTAAAGGACATGACATACACAACTTCACGGTCACAACCTTATAATCAAGCTTCTTGCGCTCTGTACTCTAAAATTCAAAAGTGTACCGTCATTTCCCACTGCACAGACGAGACACCCCATCTATATAAAGAGACAAGAAGCTGGAGCAGAGCTGCCTAGCCCTTGCCCACCTACCAATTGGATGTCAAACAAAGGGAAATAAAACAACACCATCTTTGAACTACTGTTATCTGTGTTAAAAAAGCCACACCGTCTCTCAAAGATTCATTTAATCATAAGATCATATTTCCCTAGTGTTGATCCTCATACATTACTTTTCTATTTTTTCCCTAATCTGTGGTTTCACTGAGAGAAGGAAATAACTGTTATCTTTAATAGGGTAAGAACTGGCTATTAGCAATTTAAGATCAACAAAAATAAAGCTGGTAAAATAAGTTACTTCAATTTTCACTTTGTTAAATGTCTTGGATCCTAATGTGCTATGATGAATATCCACAATGATTAAGGTACAATGGAAAAACAGAAAGAAGCACCTGCCTTCAGAGAATTTAGGATAAAAATCCACTATGTACATTGGTATTGGTGTGTGTGTGTGTGTGTTATAAGAGAAATAAAAAAGACTCATGCTGGGTGTTAGTGAGTCATACCTATAATCTTAGCTACTCAAGTGGCTGGAATCTAAAGATCATGGTTCAAAGACAGCCTGGGCAGGAAAGTACTCAAGACTCTTATTTCCAAGAAAGCTAGAAATGGAGCTATGGCTTAAGTGGTATAACACCAGTCTTGAGCAGAAACAATGCTAAAGGAGAGAGCCCTGGTCCTGACTACTAGCATGCATCAATAAATAAATTAATAAATAATGTCTAACCTCAAAAATCACTAATGATGCTTATTTCCATTGACATTGCTGACACTTTATTTTTCAGTCCCCAGCAAAAAGAAAAAAATCTGCCAAATACACACTTCTCTCCTAGCCAAGTATCAGTGGCTCACACCTGTAATCCTACTACTATGGAGGCTGAGATATGAGAATCACAGTTCAAAGCCAGTCTGCATAGGAGATCCTGTGAGACACCTATCTGCAATTAACTACTAAAAAAAAAGAGAGAGAGAGAGAAAAGCCTAACATGGAGTTGTGGCTCAAAGCAGTGAGCTCTAGCCTTGAGCACAAAAGCTCAGCAACAGTACCAAGGGCCTCAGTTCAAGCACCAAGACACAGACAGACAGACAGATGCACACATGCGCGCGTGCGGGCACACGCACACACACACACACACACACACACACACACACACACACACACACACACACACAAAGTTATCTCCTAAAATTACTGAGAGACAAGAATTTGCCTAAAGCAAGTAGTCTGTCCTAAAGGCTATAGAATTCAGTGTAGTAAAGAGTTCAAGAAGGAAGTTTGTGAAGTTTGTTACATTGGCCAAACAAAGTGCCCAGCGGTAGAACTTTGGTACCCGTGGTCTCCAGTTACCCAAAACTGACTGTGATTTTAAAGTACATAATGGAAAACTTCATAAATAAATAGTTTATTCAAGATGTGCACTATCATGAATGGCATGATGAAATCCTATGCTGTCTCACTAGGTCCTGTCAAGTCCTGTCAAAGACATGAGTGACCACTCAAACAAGCCTTCACTTGCAGTACACCGCTACTCAACCACGAAGTCACATCATATAACCTGAATCAATATCCAACATCCTTCATGGGGCAAGCGTCGGGGGCCTACAGGGCTTGTGTTCAAGTAACCCTGACCTTACTAATAATGGCCCCAAAACACCACAAGTGGTAGGCAGGGAAGCTAATTTTACTGCGAAACATGACTCTAACTAGTCACTGTTATGAGTCTTTTGTTCATAGTTTATAACTTAAACATTATCGTAGGTATGTATGCATAGATAAAACACAGTGTATAAAATTCAGTGTTCTGTGTAGTTTCTGGCATCTACTGAGGGGATCTCAAAACATATCCCTGAAAATAAAGAAGATGCTTAACAACAATGTAGATCTTGCCTGGGCATGGGAGTTCACACCTAACTCCCAACTCAGAAGACTGAGGCAAGGGCATCTTGAGTTTAAGGCCAGCCTAGACTACACGATGAGATGCTGACTCAAATAAAGGAAAAAGAAGAGAGAGGAAAGAGGGGTAGGGAGAAGGGAAGGAAAGGATGAGGGGAGAGGGGAGAGAAAAGAGTAGGGGATAAGAGGAGAAGGAAAAGAGGGGAACTGGGGAAGAGGGGTGAGGGGAGAGGAGGAGAGATAAGGAAGTGAATCTCCTTCACCTCAAGCCTAAGCATTATTCAGACCAACTTCAGATGTAGCTCACGCCCTATTTTAAGTGTCATTAAAATGTACCTGGATGCTTAGACTTTTCTCTATACAATCCTTCTGGGATACTACTTTATAAATCAAATCCTAAATTAAATTAATGACATCCAATTAAAAAACAGATTAAGAACCTCATAGAGGAAGCATGGCACAGTAAGATTAATGAAAATGTTATTTCAACATAAAAATTGCCTTAGAGCTTGCTAACAAAATTCTGAATATTAATTACCTTTGTTATTCTAAGCTTTTCCTTTAAAAAGTTACTTCCTGCACTTTTTCACTTACATATTTTTGAAGCTTAAGATGACCTCAGAATCAAAAATCCTCTTAAGTCTCCCAAGTGCTATGATTACAGGCCTGCACCACATATTTGATTATTCTGCTTCTTTTAATCAGATATTATAACAAAGCTACCACCATTCTACACAAGTACGTAATCTTCTTATATAAGCACATACATATGCATACAATAATTTAGAAAGGGAGGCTTTGAATATCAGAAATTAACCAGAGCATTTTCAACCATAAATAGTCAACATTAAACGAGCAAAATCAATCTGCTAAGTTATTCTCAGCTAAATAAAATTGATTTTCTACAAACTTGGTCTAGAAAACTGAAATGCCTCACAAAATACATAATGAGCAGATACCCCAAGCCATTTCTACATACCTGTGTGAGCTTTGCAGCCTGCCTTAAGATGCTTTTTCTCAATTTCTCTGCTCTCTTTGCATGAAATGAATTACTTTGACTCTGGATGACAAATACAATCTCATTTAAATCTAAAAGCAAAAAAAAAACAAGTTCTTATTTTTAATGACAATTGAATTAAAGTTGGACATAATGTGGGGGAGCGGTCAACAATTAAAAGGGAGCTCTAGGGGAGAAATCTACGTATCCATAATGCTAGAGATATAGTCATCTATCTCTCTCCTCTGATTTGTGGAACTTCTTCCAAGATGTCAGGCAGGAAGTAAGTGCACCATGCTAGAGCATGTCCACAGCATCACACAGTGACTGTGATCCTGCAAGCCACACGCCAAAGCAGGGAAAGGTCTAGAATACTGAGCTCCCCAAGTATCAGGAAAATCTCCAGCTTGTCTTGTCAGCTGTCTTCTCACAACTCTTACAACTTCTCGTACAGTGTGATGTTATGGAGTAGACTGTGCCTCCTTTCTAGTCTCCCACACCCCTCACACAAGAAACTCACATATTAAAGCTCTAGAGAATCCTTGGTACTGGGGGATATAATATTACTTTGCAATTGGGCCATTACAAAATGAGATGACCAGTGTGCATTTAAAAAAGGAAGAACTGGCCAAGCACAGTGGCTCACTCCTGTAATCCTAGAGACCCAGGAGACTGAGATCTGAAGATCAAGGTTCAAAACCAACCTGGGCACTAAAGTCAGTGAGACGCTTATCTCCAATTAACTTCTAGAAAATCAGAAGTGGTGCTGTGGCTCAAGGTAGGGTGGTAGCCTTGAGCTAAAGAGCTCAGGGACAGCGCCCAGGCCCAGAGTTCAAGTGCCATGACATGGGGGGGGGGGGGGAGACAGCAAAGGAAGAACTGGAGACAGAAAGACATGCCAAGGGAAGATGATGAAGGGTCTCCCTCAGAGCTGTCAGAAGAGTGAACCCTGAAGATACTTTGATCTTGAACTTACAGCTCTTCCAGAACTATGAAACATCTCGGTTTTTTGGCTATGATCAGATCAAGTAAAAGCTAGTGAGAAAATAAATTTCTGTTGATCAAGGCATAATCTGTGGAACTCTTGTTATGCTAACTAGTGTTAGACAGTTTTCTTTTACAGTGATGAAGTATCTGAAATAATCAACTTCCAAGGAGAAAACGTCTATGTTGGCTCACAGTTTTGGGAGATTTCGACCCTAGGCCTGGTAAGGCAACACATCATGAAGGCTCAGAAGAGAGAGAGAGAGAGAGAGAGAGAGAGAGAGAGAGAGAGAGAGAGAGAGAGAGGGAGGGAGGGAGGGAGGGAGGGAGGGAGGGAGGGAGGGAGGGAGGGAGGGAGGGAGGGAGGGAGGGAGAGAGAGAGAGAGAGAGAGAGAGAGAGAGAGAGAGAGAGAGAGAGAGAGAGAGAGAAGTGCTAGGAGTTCAAATAGCCCCAGGGCATGTCCCCAGTGACCCAATTTCCTACCCCTAAGCCCCATCTTTTAAAGGTTCCTTTACCTCCCAACTGTACCACAAAATCAAGCATTTAACACCAGCATGGACTTTTGGAGACTTCAGATCCAAACTGTAACAGCTCTTGCAGACAAATAGATTTTCAAAACTCTTCGGGATAGTCGTGCGTGTGTGTGTGTGTGTGTGTGTGTGTGTATGTGCATGCGTATGTGTGTATGTGTATGTAATGGGATTTGAATTCAAGGTCTCTCGCTCTTGCTTAGCTTTTTCTCTCAGGGCTAGTGTTCTACCACTTGAGCCACTGCTCCACTGTGGGCATTTTGCTGGTCAAATGGCAGTAACAGTCTCATAAGACTTTTCTGCTCACATTTGCTTTAAACTACGATCCTCAGATCTCAGCCTCCTGTACCAGCTAGGTCTTGCTGGATGGTTCTTTATAGTAACACCTGTGACTGCATTTGGCCCAAGAATTTATAAAAATGTGCAAATAAATGACTCAATCAGCCCTACCTACTTCAAGAGGTACTTAGCCAGGATTAAATATTATCTCCAGGTAACTAGGAGCAACAATTCCATAGCAGCAAGACACTGGCCAGAAGCACTTCACAAAAGCCATCAGTAACAAACGCTAGCAATATCTGCCAGGCCACAAATGCACTTTAAGACAGCCAGCTTCTTACACTGGCCAGCAAGAAAGAAATCCTAATTTTTCTTCCTCTGCCTACCGGAAAACAAACAGAGGTCTTGTCATCAGAGGCAACCTGGTTTTATCTTAGCATTATATCTATATGATCACGTACACTGTCTGGATCCATTCCTACAGTACTAGTTAATTTTTCAGGTGAAACAGCAAAACACACTAGGCCCTCCCAAGCTCTGAACTGTTAATAAAGAAACATGAAGTGCTAAGACTATAGCCCTCATCCACCAGACATCAGTATGAGCAGTGCAGAAAGCACGTGTCACATTGAGTGTACGCTCCTGTCCAGTTTACTACAAACCGATGCAGGAATCATTCTCCTACCACAGGCCTTTCTAATACTTCAGCTCAGGGATACCCACTCGATCTTAATTGTATTTCATTATACTTGGTTGTTTTTATGCTTGGTTCTATAATTCTACTCATTTACTGACTCATTCAAATATGCATATACAACAGATAGTACCACAGTGAGCCACCTCCAGCCTAAAAATAGCCAGAAATGCTCTTTGGTTAAAATATGATAAAAAATTTATACGGAAACGCTGAGCAATCTACTGAATATGACCCAATTCCTCTCTTTTAGGGCTCTATGTAAATAAGAACACTCTGTATAACCACCTGTATTTTAAATTGGCTTATTGGCCATAGATAAATCTTAAAAAGGTGTCTTGTGGTTCAGCTGAAATGCTATCTTTCATCTAACATCTAAAACATTAATATAAGTGGGCATATCAAAAGAGGAATTATAAGAAGAGAGTAAATAACCTTCGAGGGCTCTATTTTTGAAATTTCACAAAACTGAATATGCACATTCCCAGCAACATATAAACTAAATTCCTATTAATTAACCAGAAACATGAATCAGAACACTCTACAGCAATGATAATTGACCAGCACGTGCCAATTAACCACTACAGGTAAAAAATTAACTAGAACTACATGAACAGACCCAGATGCGCTTGACAAATCCCATAGATATAACACTAAGCCAGAACCGAGTTGCAAAAAATAACTACAGAGGGCTAGGAGTGTGGTCTAGTGGTAGAGTACCTGCCTGGCATGCACCAAGACCTGGATCTGATTCCTCAGTACCACACACACAGAAAAATCCGTAAGTGATGCTGTGGCTCAAGTGGTAGAGTGCTAGCCTAGAGAAAGCCCAACCCAAGGACAGTGCTCAGGCCCTGAGTTCAAGCCCCCGGACTGGCATATACATGCGCGCGCGCGCGTGTGTGTGTGTGTGTGTGTGTGTGTGTGTGTGTGTGTGTGTGTGTGTGTGTGTGTGTGTGTGTGTGTGTGTTTATTGTTTGCAATAAATGTTAATTGAGATTTACCTGAAACTCTTAGGAGACTTAGGAGGTTTGCAATAAATGTTAACTGAGATTTACCTGAAACTCTTAGGAGACTTAGGAGGTCTCTTATCTCCACTAATCCAGAAGTGAAGGTACAGTTCAAGTGGCAGAGTACTAATCTTGAGCAAACAGTGTCCCAGGACAGTGTCCAGGCTCTGAGTTCAAGCCCAAGGACTGGTAAAAATACATACATACAAACATACAAACATACATACATACATACATACATACATACATACATACATAAAATAAGACTGGTATGGTGGCTCATGCCTATAATCCTAGCTACTCAGGAGGCTGAGACCTGAGGACTGAGGTTCAAAGCCAGCCTGGGCACCAGTCTGAGACTCTAATCTCCAATTAACTACTAGAAAACTGGAAGTGGCAAGTGATACTGCGGCTCAAGGGGTATGGAGGTAGTCTTGAGCTGACGAGCTCAGGTATAGTGCCCAGAGCCAGAGTTCAAGCCCCACGACCGACAAATAAAAAAATTAAAATTAAAAAATTGTTTTAAAAAATCATAGATTACTTATATGTTCTTCAAGCCAATCCGGCCTTGAAAAGAACCAGGTTACTATAGTTTGGTGCTGGAAGCAGCCTGCATGTTTCAACTCCTGCTTTCTATATTTTAGCACCAAGAAAACTTTCTGGCACCATAGTCAAAGGCATCCTTCAGATGAATCATATTCCAGCTGAGTCCATATCCAGATCTCTCAGCTGTCATGGTCTCTAAAGAATGCCACCCAGCCACCTGACCCCCATGCTCCTTCCTACAGCCTGCAGTGGACAGAGAGAAGTAACACAACGCCAGTCTGTCCCTCTACATTAGTCTAAATTCACTGCAATTTGCCTTCACCAAATTCTGTCACAACTCAGGACAGTAGTGATTTCTACTCTGGGAATGAGTCACACACTAAGTACCTGACACCAAACACTCACTGAGACAACCCAAGAGGGAAAGACAGAAAGCACTCGTGTGGGCCTACAGTCATCAGTGGAAGGCAACAGAATTGAGGAGAAAGTTAGAAAAGGATGCCCAGAAAGAGAAACTATTCATCCTTAATGATAAGAAACAAAGCCAGCCAGGCATACCAGTAACTCATGCCTCTAACCTGAGCTACTCAGGAAGCTGAGATCCAAGCCTCAGAGGCATCCCAGGTAGGAAAGTCCATAAGACTCTTATCACTAAATATCCAGTGTAACTCCAAAAGTAGAGATGTAACACAAGTAATATAGCATGAGCCTTGAGTGAAAAAGAGACAATGCCTAGGCCCTGAGTACCACAAATTTTAAAAAGGACAAAGAAACGAACCAAAAAATCAAAACAAAACAATCCCCTGTCTCTTTGGTAGCTGAGTAGCTATAGGCCACCCCCTCCTGTAATGCTAATCCTGACCATAAATACCCTAGAAGGGATTCCAGTGTGTGCAGCTGAGAAGAAATCAGCTTACCCTTCTGATAAAGGGTAAGGTTAAGCTGCCCTCTGAACTGAAGCTAAAGCATCCTGATGTACAGACACATACAGGAAGAGCGCTCCCACTTTGTCTACCTTGCCAAGAGTAATTGTACATTAGTGAGTCCAACAATTAAGCAATGAGCTCAAGGAGAAAAAAAAAGAGACTGTCCCATGGAGGCTGTGACCAAATCCTGAGCCCTGTGAGCTCACAGATCCAGTAATTCTGCTAGTGACATGATGACTGTGACTTTGTCACAGCTCTTTAGTAGCCTCCTGGTCCTTGCAGGGCCATATGAAGATCTGGGACAAAGAAATCACCTGGCTTCTTTTCCAAATGAACTGATACTAAATTAGGTAGCACCAAGACTTATATGTGTGATTCTAAGAACATGAATTTCCTTTTCCTCTGGGTAGATTCAAGCTCACAATCCAGACTCTAATCATTAGTTCAGTTAATAACCATGTGCTACAAGAAGACCCATCTGAGCCCATAAAATTAACACACAAACAAATTCCCCAAACCACAAAGCACAAGAAGAAGCAGAACTATATGGGATGTTGAAATAGGAAGAAGAAATGAACAGATGTGGTGCCGGCATGTAGCTGCTTTGAGAGCCAACAAGCCCCCGGGGGACCCACCGCCCAGCACAGGCCATCTCCCATTCCCAGGGTGGGTTAAGGGGTCTCTCTTGAATGTCAGCCTCTCACTCTCATCCAAAGCCCATGCTGGCAAAGCTCACATCTGTGGGGGAGAGACACACCCTTACTCAGAAGTGTGGCATCCATGCCAGGGTTTCCAGATTAATAGGATCGCAAGGACTGTTGAGCTCACTCCTGAGAGGAAGGCAAATAGCATGGAACCCAGTTTCAGGCACAACATGGCTTGAGCAAACACAACCATGTTATACTTCTATCCAACTAAATGTGGGTCTGTGGTTAAAGTGAGTTCCCCCAAAGACTCTTGCATTAGACGCTAGGTCCCCAGTATGGCAATGATGAGTCATGGTGGAATTGTAAGAGTGGAGTCTAGTAAGTTAGGTTACTGAGGGGGGTCATTGTCCTCAAAAGAGATTAATGTAGTTCTCATGAGAACACAGTGCATTCCTGCAACAGTGAGTTCTCCATGCTCAAGCTCTCTGACTTCTTGTCTTACCTTGTGATTCTCTCTCTCTCATATATTGTCTCTGTCTGTCCCTCTCTCTCTCTTTCACACATACACACACACACACACACACACACACACACACACACACACACACACACACACACACACACATTTTCCCATCACGGCACTATCTGCCATGATATGACACAGTCAAGAAGGGCTTCACCAGAGTCATCAAACAGATAAGGCCTCTTGTTCTTTAACTTTCAGCCCCCAAGAACTGTGATCTAAATAAAGTTTTCTTTATAAATACCCAGCCTCAAGTATTTTTGTCACAGTAACAGAAAAGTTGACTTACAGAGCCCCAATAACAAGGATGGTATCATAACCATCTCTGCATGCCAAGTATCTGCCTGGCATGGTGCATTACCCTTACTGAAAGCTCAATAGATGATCACTATAGGAATTAAACTCAACAAATCAACTGCTACTTCTAATACATTTCACATTCTAACATTCCAATCCAAAAAGGGCTCTTTCCAGAACTTGATAATGGCAAATATGGGGTTGGCCTAAGGGCAGACTATTTAGACAACAAACCTGACCTGGGAAATGAAATCAGAAAGAAAATTCCACCTCACTAAATATAATTTACAGTATATATACAAGAATATATACATTTAGGTTTAAAAATGAATAAATAAATGAGCCAGGCACTTTGGCTTATATCTATAATCCTAATTATTCAGGAAGGCAAGATCCAGAGGATCACAATTTGAAGCCAGACCAGGAGAAAAAGACTGTAAGTCTCCAGCTCAAAAAAGAAAACATAAATCCGAGCACTGGTAGCTCACGCCTGTAATCAATCCTTAGCTAATCAGGAGGCTAAGATCTAAGAATCGCACTTCAAGCCAGGCGAGAAAGTCTGTGAGATTTATTTCCAATTAATTACCAAAAAGCCACAAGTGGAGCTGTGGCTCAAGTGACATAGCGTTAGCCTTCATAAACAACTAAAAAACAGAGTCCAGGCTCTGAGTTCAAGCTCCATGCCTGCAACAAAAAAAAATGGAGACATGATTCAGTAGTAGAGCACCAGCTAGACAAGTGTACGGTTCTAAATTCAATCCCCAGATTGAACATAAATAAGAAGAAACCAATACTTACCTATGTCATTTTTCCTTTTCATTTCATTACTACTTTTCTCCAAATCCTATATTTGAAATGAAAAAGATAAAGGTAAGTCTCATCACATAACAGAGTCAGCAATACCGCTAAGTATATATGCTATGTATTCGCAGTTGAAGAGATTTGAAAATGGAAACTTGGAAATACTTCCCTAAAGGAATGAGACTCTAAATGGAAGGGGTGAGAAAGCAATGATATACTTGTACATTGTACCAGAAACTCAAAGGTGGGGCTGCATCTTTCTTACCAGATTTTTACAGAGCTGAAGCTCATTCCTCCTATGTAAAATGATGCTCTCGGGTTCTGAAAACCCTGCCAACTGCAAAACATTGCAATGGAAGGTTTTACTCATACGGAGGTGCTCCCTGAGTTATTGTGTGCTGCAGCAACTAAGTATAAATCATTCAGTCTCAGTAACTCAAGTTATCTTTCATCACCTAGAATTTAGCACCATGATCTCCCCTTCCTAGGAGGCATCCCTGGGGGCCTGCACAGGGACATGGAGTCCAGCTGACGGTGGCTACTATGGTCTGAATGCATGCCCTGAACAGCGTGTGTGTTGAAAACTTTACCCCAATGCTACAGTATGGCAAGGTAAAACCTTAGATATGAGTGCTCTGCTGTCATGACTTGTACTCGTGTTGTTATAGAGGGAGTAGGTTCATAATCAAGAGAATGAATTTGCTCTAAAATGAAGTTCAGCAAGGCATGAGAATGGCACAGAGAGAGAGAGAGAGGAAGAAAGGAAGGGAGGGAAGGAGGGATTGATGGAGGGAAGGAAATTTGGAAGGAAAATGAAGAACTTTCAGTTCCTTATAAATCATTCAGTCTCCGTAATTCTATTATAGTAACACACTTGGTCACTAGAACTCATAAGCAAAGAAGAGCTCCTGACAGCTGCCTAGCTCTAGTCATAGAAATCTGGACGTGGATACAGAAATATCTGGTTCTGGTCCTGCATAACTCTAGTATGAACTCTAAAAGATGATCTGGCAAAGTTCAAGACCTCAGCAACTAACCCTACCATGTTCAAGATCATCCCCCATTAGGACAGAGTTGTCTAATTTCCTTCTTCCATTTCAACAGCCACATGCTACAATTATGTCAATTGGATGGAGTCAAATATACTTCAAATTCCTTCACAGACTATAACAGAAATGCAGTTGAAAGGCTTTACCAACAAAATTGGGAGCAGCTTGAAAGTCAAGACATAGCCACAAAGAGATGTGCCCTGTCGGAATGACAAAAGGGACAGGAACATGACAACAAACAGGGAGAAAAGAGCTAAACACATGAAAGTGGCTACCTTGGGTAGCATGTTATAAAATGACTTTGTCTCATTGTTAGAAGTGCCACTGAGCTAGACTCATACCAGCAGTACTGAGGATTATGGTTCAAAGACAGCCCACGCAGCAAAGTCAGTAAGACTCTTACCTCCAATTAACCAGAAGTTGACATATGACTCAAGTAGTAGAGCACTACTCAAGCAAAAAAACAAAAAACAAAAAAAGGTGCTGGGGTTGAAGCCCCAGTTCAAGCCCCAATACTGGCAACAGAAAATAAAAAAATAAATAAATAAAGGAAAAGACATGCCACTTAGTAGTGGAGAACCCATAGACAGATGCTGACTTATTACAGCTAAGGGCCAAATGACAGTTCATTTAAAAAAAAAAAAAAAACAAGCACTAAAAATGACTAGATACTTCTCTGAATGTACTGAGCCCAAATAAGTTATCACCATAAGATGGCATGAGTGGACTAAATCATCTATGCATTACCTGATGCTCTTGTCCTGGTCTCAGGACCTGACTGGCACATTTACCTACTTCCTGCCTCTTAGCCAAACTGCTTTCTTCTTCACAGGAGGCCACAGATTCAGCTGTCAATCAAGGTCCAAAGAAAAACAGAACATGTATCAAAGAAAAACTACACTAGGAACTGGGCGAGGTGGCTCACACCTGTAATCCTACCTACTCAGGAGGCTTAGATCTGAGGATCTCGGTTCAAAGCCAGCCCAGGCACTAAAAAGTCCAAGAGACTCTTATCTCCAATTAATCAAACTGAAAGTGGTGCTGTGGCTCAAGGGGTAGGGCAGTATCCTTGAGCTAAAGAGCTCAGGGATAACACCCAGGCCCAGAGTACAAGCCCCACAACCAACAAACAACCAACAACAACAAAAAAACTACACTAGGGGCCAGGAGAAGTGGCTCACACCTGTAATCCTCGCTATTCTGGAGACAGAGATCAGGAGAACCTCAAGTCAAGGCCAGTGCACACACATAAGATACCACCTCCACCAATAAAAGCTGAGCACAAGGGTACATGCCTGTCATCCCAGCTATGTGGGAAGCAAAGCTAGTAGAAGCATGAGTTAGCCTGGTTTGGGGCATGAATGTGAGACCTCATTCAAAAAATAGCTAAGCAAAAAAAAAAAAAAAAAAAAAAAAAAGAGGAAGGATATGGCTCAAGTGACAAAGTACAAAGCTCTGACTTCAAATCCTAATACAGCCAAGTTTTGTTTTTTTTTTCAGAAGAGGAAAAAATAAACTGCACTAAACCCAACACTTCCTTTCACAAAAAAGTAATCTCCTGAAATTAAAATGATTTCCCACAACCCATCAGTCACTAGCCATAAAACACTCAGATCCTCCACGGGTTTTGTTCCTTCCTGATAATATAGACTCATGTCCACCTAGCTTTCCCAGGGGCATTTCTCACAGGTGAACTTACAATCCAGTGAAAGTAACATCTGATGCAGCAAGAACATATCCCTCAACAAGCTAAGAGGTGAAAAACTTCCAGGAACTCCCCATGACTCCATGGAAATCAAAGCAAACCAACCAACCACTAAAGCTCAGACTGGCTAACACAGCAGCCAGGAAAAGAAAACACTGGCTATTTAAAACGACTCCGTTTGTAAAAATAAAATAAATGAATAAAACATCCAAGGAGCAGATGAATTAGGTGAATTGATATGGAACCAAAACGTCTTGAGTAATTTCATCTTTGAGAAAGAAAATAAGACTAAATGAAGGAATGGACAGAACATTTCAAAGCATGTCTTCCCCAGTGACTAGGCTTGGCTCTTTCTAATAACAGAGAAACACATGGTCTGTTCTATTGTCTCTGCAGCCATGGGACTATCAATGTTTATCAAAATGCTTGCTGGTAAGGTTGTTTAAATCAACTGAATTTCTATGCAGGTAGGAAAAGAGATCTGCTGTGAACACAGCCACCTCACAGACAGTTTTTCCCACAGGAAAAGACACAGCCAAGTCACTCAGCACATGGTTCTTGTTAGTTTGTTTTTGTGCCAGTACTGGGGCTTGAACTCAAGGCCAATCACTCTCAGTTGGCTTTTAAACTCAAGGCTGGAGTTCTCTGCTCAAGCCACACTTCTACTCTCAGTTTTTGGCTGGTATTTGGAGATGAGTCTTACACACTGGCTCCCAGGCTGGCTTCGAACCTCAGTCTTCAGGTCTCAGCCTCCTCAGAAAAATTTGACGTGAAATCTCAGACAAGGAAAGAAGCAAAATTCCATCTTCTATCCCTGTTACTACTACCACCTTCTGAATTCAAAATACACTAATCCAGGTGTATTTTCATCTGTACACTCAGCTGTAACCTAGTGCTATATTCTTATTCCGTCCCTGGTACTTATTAGCTCAGGCCTCCATTTCTCTTCCATACAATGAGAGTATAGAACCAGGGACTGGTTGCTCATGTGCCTATAATCCTAGCTACTCAGGAGGCTGAGATCTGAAGCCAGCCTGGGAAAAGTCTATAAGACTCTGATCTCCAATAAACTACTCAAAAAAGGCTAGTGCCTTGAGCAAAAAGAAGCTTGGGGACAGAGCCCAGGGTCTGAGTTCGAGCCCCATGAACAAAAAATAAACAAATAAATAAATAAATAAATAAATAAATAAATAAATAAATAGAATAGAGAGAGAACAAAGCTGAGCACTGTAATTTCTAAATTCATTAAGCAAAATTTTCATTCTGTTCCTAATCCATAAGCAGCATCTTAAATTCATCATCAGTAATCCTCAGCCTTGCCAAACACATCCAATGATGCAATAATAAAACAGTTCAAGGTGAATGTGTAAGAAATCAGAAAATGTATCTTTCAGTAATCCTGTGAATTTGGTAAAAATCACTTAACATTTCCAAGGCTAAGTTTTCTCTGTCATAACTGGGAATATCCACTTTGCTTAGCAACACTGAGAAGATGAAATTAAATGAGGTCCATGAAAATGCTTTATTAACCATAAAGAGTATTAGAATCACAAGAAATTATTATTATCATTTCCTCTGTGGAGAGATTCCATAACAGAGTCAGAGCAGATCACACTGTAGAAGAAACTTTCTATTAATAAATGAGTCTTGCCAGCATCAGTTTCCATACCCATATTCCTAGCTACTCAAGGGTGAGAGTTGAAGGACTGAGGTTTGAGGTCAACATGGACAGAAAAGTTTACATAACCCTCTCTTGAAAAGAAAGGAACAAAAAGGGGATAGAGATATGATTCTAGTGGTAGAGTACCTGCCAAGCAAGCATTATGCCCTGAGTTCGAATCCAGTACTGAAAAAAAAAAGAAAAAGAAAATAATGGCCTTCTGTGGAATGAGAGGTACAACTGAGAAGGGATAGGTCAAATGGAGCATATAAAAGGGAGAGAATGTCATCAAAATCCTTTTATGTCCATGTGTGGAAATGGAACCACGGCACCTACTGAGACTGATTTGGGAAGGGAGGAGAGGAAGAGTGACAGAGTGGGTGGGTCCTGATCAAGATTCTATGTATGCATGTACAGACGCGTCAAAATGAAACCCCCCTTAACACAATTAATTGATGCTAATGGAATATCCTTTGCCAGTCCTGGGCTTGAACTCAAAGCCTGGGCACTGTCTTTGGACACTTTTGCCTTTTGAGCCACAGTGCCACTTCTTCCTTTTTCGAGTATGTGGTACTGAGGAATCAAACCAGGGCTTTGAGCATGCTAGGCGAGCACTCTACCACTAGGCTACGCCCCCGGCCTGGGGAAAAAAAAATTTTTTTTTTAAAGGGAACAGTGCGGAACTAATTAGAGAACTCAATGGAGTCAGTGAATATGACAAGAGCAAGTCATATTTTGAAACACTTTTTCTCTTCCTCCCATGTTATACTGGTCCCTTGCAAAGTCCAAATAAATTTTTTTTTAAAAAGGCACGTTTAGTTCATGGACGTAATAATGATAAACTCTGAGAGGTGGAAACAAAGCTGCCTCCCAGGCCTGGCTTCTGGCTTGAGCCAACAAGGAATCTGGCAGATTGGCCAATGCTAGAGTGTCCCACCCGGTGCCCGGCATGCCCTTCACATGGCGCCACCTACAAGGTCACAAGAACAAGGCTCTTGAGACTTCTCTGACCTAGAAAATCCTTTCACAGGTTAGGAAATCCAAACTGAGAGCTACATCGGGTAAGACTAGAGAAAACTGTGGCCCCTGCCTGTGGTGGCTAGTCTTGCTTGTCAACTTGTTTGGACTGAGAAGTACCAAGGAGAATGGTACAGCCCAACTGGGGAGAAGGGTGCTTCCACACAGACAACTGACTAGAGGAAGACCTGCCATCCATGTGGACTGTCCCCCACAGGCCAGGCCAGGCGAGGCCAGGCCAGGGGGAGGAGACAAGGGGAAAGCCTGAGAGTGCAGGCCTCTCTCTCTTTCCCATTCCGTCTCTCTTTTTATTTCCCTCTCTGTTCCTCTGCCTGTCCTTGTCCTTCTCTCTTTCTTTTTCTCCCTCTTCCATGATCCTCTCTCTTCCTTCTCCCACAATCCTCTCTCTCTGTCCCTATTTCTTTTTTTCTTTTCTTTCTTTCTTTCTTTCTTTTTTTTTTCTTGGTGTGTCGGTCACAGGGCTTGAACTCTGGGCCTGGGAATTGTCCCTGAGCTCCGCAGCTCAAGGCTAGCACTCTACCCCTTGAGCCACTGTGCCACTTCTGGTTTTCTGGTGGTTACTGGAGATAAGAGTCTCACAGAGGGCCCGGGAGTTTGGCCTAGCGGTTAAAGTGCTTGCCTAGCAAGCACAAGGACCCGGGTTCGATTCCTCGGTATCCCACATGCACAACCAAGCCGGAAGTGGCAGAGACGAGACACAA
This sequence comes from Megascapheus bottae, assembly GCF_031878675.1. Taxonomy (NCBI): domain Eukaryota; kingdom Metazoa; phylum Chordata; class Mammalia; order Rodentia; family Geomyidae; genus Megascapheus; species Megascapheus bottae. Next base: position 48,450,579 of record NC_143519.1, on the reverse strand, counting down.
CCAAGCCGGAAGTGACTGAGACGAGACTGCAACAAGCGACAGAGAGCGGAGGCGAGCAAGCGGAGCCCAACCGAGTGGTGGCCGGAGCCAGCGGCCGGAGAGAGCGGGCCGGAGCAAGCGGGGCCAGAAAGAGAGAGAGAAGGGGGCCAAAAAAAAAAAAAAAAAAAAACACAGAGTTTTGGGCTGGCTTTGAACTGTGATTCTCAGATCTCAGCCTACTGTGTAGCTAAGATTACAGGCGTGAGCCACAAGCACCTGGCTCTGTCCCTATTTCTATTTCTTTCTTTCCTCCCCTTCCCCCCCCCCCCCCCCCCCCCCCGCTGTCCCTGTCCCCACCCCCTTCTGCTCTCATCTCCTTTTCTCTCTCTCCCTTTCCCTCTTCTCTCTGCTTCATCTTCTCTTTCTCTTCTTCCCCTCCCTCTTCCCCTCTCCCTCTCTCTCTGTTTCCTTACTCTCTGTTCCACTTCCTCTCCCTCCCTTTTTTCCTCTCCTCTCCTCTTTCTCTCTCTCTCTCTCTCTCTCTCCCTCCCTCCCTCCCTCCCTCCCTCCCTCCCTCTCTCTCTCTCCCCCTTTCTCTCCCACTGTTTCCTGACCACCCTGATATGAACAGCTCTGCTGGGCCAACACATTCCCAGTCATATGATGGACTGAAACATCAGAAACTGTAACTCAAAATAAATTTTTCTCCCTTAAGTTGTTTAGGTCAAATACTTTGTAACAGTGACAAAAAAAAAAAACTGACTAGCACATCAAGAAATATTTTTTAAATGTCTACCTCCATATCAAAATACTTTTTATCTAAAAATGACTGATATCCCCCATGGATCTACTTTAACTAGTAAAGAAATTTTTAAGCATAGCTATATAGGTTTCTGAGAGAACTTCAAAATCGGAGTTGAACAATATGATGTTAACTTATATAAACAACCATATCCACATTAACTATTGTTTTGTTGCTGTTCAGGTACTAGGGCTTGAACTCAGGGCCTGGGTGCTGTCCCTGAGCTTATATGCTCAAGTCTGGTGCTCTAGGACTTGAACCACAACCTACTTCTGTCTTTTTGGTGATTAAGTGGAGATAAGACTCTCACAGATTCTCCTGCTTGGGCTGGCTTTGAGCCACAATCCTCAGACATCATTCTCAATCGCAGCTAAGATTATAATCATCAACCACTAGCACCTACCCACCCCCACATTAACTACTGAAATATGAAACCCTCAAGAGTCTCTCAAAAATAAAGGAATTCGGGGCCGGGAGTTTGGCCTAGTGGTAGAGTGCTTGCCTAGCATGCAAGAAGACCCGGGTTCGATTCCTCCGTACCCCGCATACATAGCAAAAAGCCAGAAGTGGTGCTGAGGCTCAAGTGGTAGAGTACTAGCCTTGAGAAAGTCCAAGGACAAACTCAGGCTCTGAGCTCAAGCCCAGGACTGGCAAAAAATAAATTAATTAAATAAATAAATAAAGGAATTCGGGGCCAGGAGTTTGGCCTAGTGGTAGAGTACTTGCCTAGCATGCACGAAGACCCAGGTTCGATTCCTCCGTACCACATACATAGAAAAAAGCCAGAAGTGTTGCTAAGGCTCAAGTGGTAGAGCTCTAGCCTTGAGAAAGTCCAAGGACAGTGCTCAGGCCCTGAGCTCAAGCCTAGGACTGGCAAAAAAAAAAAGAAAGAAAGAAAGAAAGAAAGAAAGAAAGAAAGAAAGAAAGAAAGAAAGAAAGAAAGAAAGAAAAGAAAAGGAAAGAAAAAACAAAGGAAGGAATTCAAAAATAAAAAAATAAAGGAATTCAAAGGGAGGATAGAACATTAGAATTAGTACCTGAGACCGCTGGATTTCTTTCTTTATATCTTCCGATACCAAAGCAAAAGCTGGAAAGGGGGAGGGGGAAAAAAAAGAACATTTTAACATTAACAATTTAGGCCCATTCTCACATTTGATAATTTTGCTTATAATGAGAAAAAAATGTACAGAACACATTTGTTCCCTTTAAAATAACTGCATTGCTACAAACTAGTATTGCTGCTTTTCTTCATCTAAGACTTATTCAGATTATTCAGTAATGCAAAGCCACCAAGCCTGGGCTCCCAACCAAAAACAATACTACACCAAGGGAGAAAAAAAATCTGTGTATACCATTTGTGCCTGGAGCAGAAATAATCCACAAAGCAAAGACAAATGCAAAGTATTTCACTGAATCCTTGATTTGAATTCCTGAGAATCCAGAAGAAAGCACAAATTCCCACCATTGCCATCACTACCAAAGCCTAGAGGCCAACAGAACTACATTTGGAGGCAGCTTGCTCTTAGGAACTGTGGAGTCTAACATGTGATGCCAATGCCGTGGATCCCGAGGAGAGAATTTACAGAACCCTACTAAACAGTCTAGGCAAGAGAGCCAGGAGAAGTCAAAAAAAATCATTCCCCATTTCCAGTGATTTAAGGTTTTGAGTCAGAACCTCAAATAAGGATCTCCCTGGAGATACATTTAGCCTAGCCATTAAAAAATAATAACAGTAGCAGTATGAGAATAACAACACTTGGAAAACATAAAGCAAAATGATAAGCCAAACAGTCAGGAAGGTTAACAAACAAAACAATATGTTAAGCACACTTCCCCTAAAGAAATGCTTACAGAGGAAAGCATTGCAAAGGATTGGCCTCCTCCAATTAGCATGCCTGGGAGGAAAGGGCTAAGCCCTGCAGCACAAATACACAGAGGGCTAGAGAGGAGATACTGGACCACAAGGAGGATCTTAGCAGGGGTCCTCAGAGACAGAAACAATTCCGCCCGTTTAGATTCTTTCTTCCTAACCCCCTCCCCAGCCCACCCCAGATACCTCCATTTACCCATTGCCTCAAATTCTCCATTAACATCTGCTCAAAGGAAGTAATCTAAAACATATTCACACTGAAAAGCAAATGACTAACATGGTTTAATTGTTTCCATTTCCAAAATGACATTTCAAATGGCAGGACAAAATTGAAATGCAAGTCATAGGAAGTCTGGGTGGAATTTAGATGGTAGATGAGCCATCTGAGAGACCATCTCATCTAAAAAAACCAATTCCCAACTCTACAGTGTGGCTTATCCCTCTCAAGATGCTTTGCTTTCCCTCAGAGCCTCCATCACCACCTGACATACTATGGTTATTTGTCTATTACTTACACATTAGTAACTGTAAGCTACACAAGAGAAGAAATATAGCTTTACTGACTGCTGGCCCCAAGAACAAAGTACACAGAATGAGTTTAATAATACTGAAGGTCAAGTTCAGAAAAGGTGTCTCCCCTCAGCTGGTCCTGAAAGGTACCAAGGCATTATTGCTTGTCATAAGTAAGCAGTCAATGCTATTTTCCAGTATGACTATTTAAAGTAGGAATTACAAGTAAAGCCCACAAATTCTGCTTGTTGAAATCAAGACACACTACCGTATTCACGCTCCATCCAAAAATACACAGATTTTGAGTTTTACAAGTTTTTTCAAGGTTGCCATTACTCCTTGCCATTTTACTAGTGAGGCATTTTATTTTGCTGTTCCTGGTTCTGGGGATTAAAGTCAGGTGGCTTGTTCACAGCTGGTGCTCTACTACTTGAACCATGCCTCTAGTTCAGCTTTTTGCTGGTTATTTTGGAGATGGAATCTCTCACACAGACTTTTCTGTTTCAGCTGGCTTCAAATTGTGATCTTCTAAATCTCAGTCTCCTGACAGGCTGATATGAGCTACCACTAGTGCCTAGCTTTCTATGTGAGAAATTATCATTTGAAGAGTGAAGCAACTGTTTTCTATCACAAGGGCAAATCATATAGTAAGACTGCCCTCAATGCAAGAATTTTTCTTAAATTCCTGCTGGTTTGAGCTTTGCATTTCCATTTTTTTGAGGGGGGGGTGGTTTGTTTTGTTTTTAGTTGTTGTGGCAGTTCTTGTTTGTTTTAGTTTTAATTGTTCTTTTGGTTTGTTGTGGTTGTACCAGTACTGGCGTTTGAACTCAAAACCTCATACTCATTTTCCTCAGCTTTTTTGCTCATGGCTGGTGCTCTATCACTTGAGCCATTCCTCCAGTTCCCCAAAAGTATTCTGAAGACAAAGAGTGTTGTATCACTCATAATCTTAAACTAGCGCATCATTTTCAGGATTCCTACCAACAAACTCTCAGCTTCATGGAATTAAAGGAGTATGAATAGATGAGCAAAGTGGAAAAAAAAATGAGCAAGCAAGTAAGAAATGGAGGCCACCTTCAACAGTTCCATAAGCAGATGCATTTTGTAGTGCTTCCGTTTGATCATCACTACCAAAGTGATGTAAGCCTTCATATTTTTTATTTCTTCTTACTTTGGTTTTGATTTTCATACAATGAAAGGAGATGTGTCATTGCTCTTTTTTAAATTGCTTAAGCAGAACAAACTTAAGGAATATATATGTATATATATATATATATGTACTCAGATGTGATTTTCATTCTCAAAGTTCCTACAAAATTGGTAATTCCATGTCTGCATGAAATGGCCTATATTTTTATGCACATAAATGACAGGCTTAATTTTTCTAGGATATTAAAAGAAAGGCAAGCATACAAGCTTGCTTTTGTGCATAGCTCTGGATTGTGTACAAAATGACAGTAATAGGCTAGCAAATGAGGGAGAGGAAGAGATGGCAAAGCTTGCAAAAAAGAAGAGAACACTCCAGGGCTCAAGGTTTACTGTTTGGTTTCATGCTAATCTCCAGATTCAGCAGGAAAAGATATTCTTGAAAATCTGGACTTTGAATCTTCATGTACAGTTGGAGAAAATGTGCAAGGTAAATCATGATTTTTGTGTGCCAAACTTTTATTTGAAAGTAAGTCTCTCTTTTCTTTTTTTCCAACATGAACTCTGGTGACTTGGGACAGAGAGTGCTATTTAAAGTGCAAATCAGAACAGGCAACAGAAATCAGACCTGTTCCATAACTTTAAATAATTCAAGCCAGCGAATGTGTTAACATATCTAGATGGAAAGATAAAGCAAGATTTTACAACTAACCTGGGACTGGGATTTATGGGCTAGCTTAGACCCCAGGGCACATGAAAACTTGAAGAGTTAATTGCACTGCATTTAAGCAACACTAATCAACTGCCTTTTCTGGTTCCTGGGAGGTGGCAAAGGACCCTGGTCACCATGCAGGGAACAAGTGTGCTTTGGGATTTGTGACTCAATTTTCATTCCTGTTCTCCTGACTTGTCCTCCCAAAATCTGTGTAACTCCTATTACAGACACCAAACAAAATCTAAAAGATCACCAAGACCCCTATTCACAGGGACACTATGGAAAGGAATGAAATGGTGCCCAAACCTTGGGCCCCTAGCTCAGCTGGCCACGCTCATCAGTGACAATGATGACTGTATCTGTCAATACCAGCATAAAAGTCAGGAGGGTGAGATCAAACCTGGCACAGTGGCTCTGCTAATCAGGTCAAAGTTCCCATGACCACATTTTAGAGCTCCGGCTCACCAGGATGCTTGGAAGACCTTTTGTTCTCACACTAGGTAGGAAAAAAATCTTGGGGCCTCATTTTCTTTCCTATGACCTACTTACAAAACATGCTTCACTTTCCCAGCACAGCTGTGGCCTCCAAAGGCTGCCCCTCCCTGGAGCTTTCCAGGTTTCATTCCAGGTCCTCAGGATGGGGGCCTTAAGCTCCAGGATGCACAGCCCAAGGCTAGTTTGTTTGCTTCTGATTACAGACTTTGACGGTAATCCACAGCGGCTGTGGATGTAACACATGCAGCCGAGCAGCAGGAGATGGAGACACAGCTGCCTTTCCTTCCTGCTCTGAGGACAAGTCTACCGGTCCCTGAAGCTGCACACTTGCTGAGGAGCAACTCTACCCACCATCATGGGGCATTACTGCCAAGGCAAAAGATGGAAGGTCCTGTCACTCACACTAGGACCAACACAGAAGCAGCCCACAATGGCTAACTAGCAAGCATCATGTTTAGACAGGGTGTAGTAGTGTGTGCTAAGTGCTGTGTGTATCAACAGTTAGTCATTATACATCCTATTTTTATTTGTTCAACATACAGGAGTCACTCTGCTGTGAACCACAGGTTAACGTTACGCTGACTCTTGTGCCAGATGCTAATCACTCCTGCCTATAATCCTTGCTACTCAAGAGGCTGAGATCTAAGGATCCTAGTTCAAAGCCAACCCTGGGTAAGAAAGTCTGTGAAATTCCAATTGAGCACCAAAAAACCCTGAAATGAAGCAGTGGCTCGGGAGGTAAAGTGCTAGCTTTGAGCAAAAAAGCTCAGGAACAGTGCCCACACCCTAAGTTCAAGCTACAGGACTGGCACCAAAAAAAAAACAAAAACAACAACAAAAAAAAAGAATAGGTGTATTACTAGGTTTCAATTCAACAAGTCAAGGTGGTTTATAAGGACAATGAATTATAAATGTCACCCTTTCAATGGTTCTCCTCCATCTTTCCCACCCCCATCTATATCCCTGTTACTGAGTTCAATTTTAACCTCTGTACATTAAATATATAATGACTGTATTTACCTGCCCTTTATCTCTCCATTCATCTGCCCTCTCCTCCTCTTAAGCTTTCCCTGACAAAATATGCTTCAGCTTTCTGGTATTCATTTTGTTAGGAGTTACCATTGAAATCTTCCCCTGAATAGCCCATACTTTAGCCAAGTTGTTTGTGTATATAGGCATATATTTTCATATATGTTTATATATTTTCATATATGTTTATAATTTAGATCTAACTTCACCAATGACAGAAATGTACTGCGTGCCTCTCTAAGCCTGAGTTACTTCACTTAACATAAATTTTCTGGAGTCCATCCATTTCCCTGCAAATGACAATATCCGTCTTCCTAATAGGTGAGTACAATTCCATGGAGGGAGAGATTGCCATACTGATAGATTTCTGGAGAAGATGAGGAATGTGTAGGAAGAGGGAGAAGCAGACAAAATGACACAAACATGGCAGCTAGGAGGATGCTGGCAAGAGGCAAAAGTAGACCTGGGTCTGAGCTGAGGTGTAATAGCAGCCAGAGCAGTAGGCTAAGAGGATGAGGGGTTAGAAGGTACAGACTTGCAGGCAGAGGGTACAGGTGGGTAGGAGGAAAGGGATTAGAGGAGCGGTGAGGGAGAAGGCTGGAGGTGATTCCAGCTTTCACAGAGTTTGCTTGGCTAGGCAGCCATGGATAGGCTACAAAGTAAGGGCCAGGAACTTCACATGGAAACCTCCTATAATAGCTGCATTCCAAAGATGGAGGAATAGAGCAAATAACAGAGTATAAAGAGGCTTCAAATGCTAAATCCAGTGGCTCACACCTGTAATCGTAGCCACTCAGGAGGCTCGGATCTGAAGAGCACGGCTTCAAGCTAGCCTGAGAAGAAAAAGTCAGCGAGGTCAGGAAAAACCAGGATGTGGAGGTGTGGCTCAAGTGATAACTATGCCAGCCTTGAGGGGAGGGGGAAAAGCACAAGCAAGAATATAAGGCCCTAGTTCCTCAAAAGACTAAACATGGAGCTGCCTTATGACCCAGCAATTCCACTACTTGGCATTTACCCAATCTTCCAGAAACAAGGACACACTAAATCCACTAGCACAACCATGTTCATTGCAGCATTATTTACTATAGCAGATATGGAACCAACCCAGAAGTCCCTCAGTTGATGAGTGGATCAACAAGATGTGGTATTTGTACACAATGGAATTCTATGCTGCTGTCAGAAAGAATGACATCGCCCCATTTGTTAGGAAATGGAAAGACTTAGAAAAAAAATCATAATAAGTGAATTAAGCCAGACTCAAAGGAACTTAGGCTCAATGGTTTCCCTCATTTGTCAAAATCAGTAGAAACCTTGGGCTCTCCTAGCAGAGATTTACAATAGAACAAAACCTAGATACATAAGGCCATGTAGTATGACGCTAAATGTAAGGACCTCCAGGATATAGAAACAAAAGCTATATAATGAGTGTTTTCCTTAAGGTACTATGTTATCTCTCATCTCTTTTGCTGTCCCTTGGTTATCTCATATTGTTATAATATTTCACCTTGTATGATATATTTAATATATGCTTAATTGGTTATTTGAAATTGTATAGGGAAGGGGGAAATCAAGATGAGCGGGGGTGGGGGGAGGGAAGTGGGGACCCTGATATGAGAAAGGGTATCAATGTTCGTGAAATAATGCACCTTCTATCTGGTGAATATAATGTAACCCTTCTATTAATTACAATAAAAAATATATGAAAAAAAAAAGAATATAAGGCCCTGAGTTCAAGCCCAGTAACAACACACACACATACACACACACACACACACACACACACACACACACACACACACACAAAATGAGATGGAGAAAATGTTTAAAGATCAAGATGTATTATATTCATATCCTGCTTTGTTAAATGGCAATTCCTTTGTACAATTACTGAAAGATAATAAAAATGTATTTTAATAAATGAGATCCCAATGCTGATATCTCAGAGCAAGAAGACTAATATTATAAGACTTTAGCTTGGGCCCGGGAGTTTGGCCTAGCGGTTAAAGTGCTTGACTAGCATGCACAAAGACCCGGGTTCGATTCCTCGGTATCCCACATACACAACCAAGCCGGAAGTGGCAGAGACGAGACACAACCAAACCGGAAAAGTGGCAGAGACAAGACTGCGACGGCAACAGAGAGCGAAAGAAGCGAGCTGAGCTGAAGTGAACAGAGCCCAACCGAGTGGTGGCCGGAGCGAGCGGGCCCGGAGCGAGCAGGGCCTGAGCTGGAGGGGGAGCCTAGCCGGGCCGGAACGAGCAGGGCCGGAGCGAGCAGGGCCAGAAAGAGAAGGGGGCCAAAAAAAAAAAGACTTTAGCTTGTTGTTTTGTTTTTCTCTTTTGTCGCTGATTTTGTTTTCCATACCTTTTATCTTGTATGTAAGCTTATCTGTTTGGGGGAGAGCAAGGGGGGAGCACAGAAATGGTAGAACAAAAGGTGAACAAATGCAGCAGTGATACTCACTAGATACTAGGTTGAAAATAAACTATACCACTTGTTGGAGGTAGGGGCTCAGGAGGGAAAAACTAAGAGAAAGCGAGGGAAGGGGTGACACTGTTCTAAAAGAAATGGACTCATGATTGTTGTCCTTAATGTACTATGTTATCTCTCATCTCTTTTGCTGTCCCTTGGTTATCTCATATTGTTACAATATTTCACCTTGTTATCTGACATATTTTATATGTTCTTAATTGGTTATTTGAAATAGGAGAGGGAAGGGGAGAAATCAAGATAAGCAGGGGGTGGGGGAGGGAAATGGGACCATGTCATGAGAAAGGTTATCAATGTTTGTGAAGTTATGCACCTTCTATCTGGTGAATATAATGTAACCCTTCTATTAATCACAATTTTTTAAAAAGTGAAACAACAAAAAAAAAAGAAATGGACTCATTACCTGACTTATGTAGCTGTTCCGCTCTGTACATCACCTTACAATAACAATAAAAAATAAATATAAAAGAAAGACTTGACCTCTATATCCAGGTCACATGGGGCTAAGGAATAGGAAACAAAATGGAAAGGCCTGGGAGGGAAAGAATGTACTTGTTTAAGGAGTTTTCTCAAGGAGCTTTTATCCTTAATGCTGCACAGTACAGGAGAAAGATGGATATGAACTAAGCCACAGCATACTTGACTATGACAATCATCATAAAAGATTAAAGCACAGAGCCTATATTGGTCATGGTCAGTACATTCTATGGGACAATGGGTACATATAAGAAAAGTAATTGAGACATAAAATGCAAATTAACCATACATATCTAGAAAGAAAAAGATTATTTGCTTTTTTGAGTCATACCACATTGAAACAAATTACTCAGGATATATAAATCAGAAAATTCCAACTCAATCAGGGTGGAGAGAGAGGAGACAAAGAACTTTGTTCTTTGTTCAATATATCCTATGTTCAATATATCCCATGCCTGATTTTACAGTGAGAAAAATCTCAGTTGTAGTCTACTACTCAAAACACTTAACAAGAGAACTGAGCAAACATTCAAACACAAGGAAATTAGCTCTGGGTTCAATTCCTTTAAACTGCAATCAGACTACTAAATGTTAACTGCCAGGCTTGCTTCTTAGAAATGCAATGTGCAAGCTGGGCACAGTGGCTCATGCCTATAAGCTTACTCAGATGTGAGGATCACGGTTCAAAGCCAGTCTGGCCACTAAAGTCCAAGAGAGTCTTATCTCCAATTAATCACTAGAAAAGGGGGAATGGGACTGTGGCTCAAGGAGTAGGGCTGTAGCCTTGAGCTGAAAAGCTCAGGGACAATGCCCAGGCCCAGGGGTGGGGCAGTAACCTTAAGCTGAAGAGCTCAGGGACCCAGCTCAAGAGCCCAGGCCCAGAGTTCACACACACACACACACAAAAAATTACAACGTGCACAGACTATTGGCCAAACGTGGCTCTTTTTAAAAGTCCACCACCATCATACTATAGAATCACTAAACACAATATATCACATTTGTTTGTTGGTGCTGTTTGGTCGTGTTTAGGTGTTTGGGACTAGGCTTATTAAGACAGGGTCTTATAGCCCAGGCTAGCCAGGAACTATTTAGTATAAAATGGCATCAGACTTCCAGTCCTGCCTCTGCCTCCTGAGGGCTCGGATAACAGGTGTGTCAACATACACAGTCACAATCTAAGACATTCACAGCCTTTATCAATGTCCTGATACGTGGTCAAACAACTGTTTGAAGCTATCTGCTGCTTTAATTACTTAAACTCATGCTCAGAAATAGGGACAGTTTAGTAGGATATGGAAATCTGCAAATGATGTTAGAACCAGAGAAAGACTTTAGTCTGAATTTTGGAACGCCAGTTCCTTCCCTGAGTAGACAACACATCTGACAGGTGAGCATGGGGTACATTCTCATGTTTTGCTCTCTCCAAAACAAGTCCTTACTTCATGCAACCACAAGTCATCCTTATAGTTTCTTGATGTTGGGGGGGGGGGGCCGCGGGGATTGCAGGAGATAGAGGCAGGTAAGGGGCAACAGTGGCAGGAAACAGTAGCCAGTAGCCAGTCCAAGTGACAGAAATAATTGGGAACTATAGTTTCAGATCTGCAGCCTCCAAGTGACCTAGCAGGTGTTGACTGATTGGCCAGCTGTCCCTTACTTCATGTGCAATAGGGGCAACCAAATCGGAGCAAAGTCTAGCGTATAAAAGTCCCTAGGGCCAGTGGGAAAGCCAACCAGAGAAAGATCATACAATGGACTGGGAGAGGAGCTGAGCAGCAAAGGCCTTGACTGTAATACTACTCTAAATAAAGTTCTTTGCCCTTGGCAAGATTGTCATTTTCACAATGTTGATTCTTCCAATCCAGGAGTATGAGAAGTTTTTCCATTTCTTTAGTTCTGCTTTAATTTCCTTTTTCAGGGTTTTAAAGTTTTCATCAAAAAGGTCCTTTACATTCTTAGTTAAGCTAATTCCTAGGTACTTTATTTTCTTTGAGGCTATTGCAAAAGGAGTTGCTTTCCTGATTGTTGTCTCGGTCCTCTCACTGTTGGCGTAGAGGAAGGCAGTTGATTTTTGAGGGTTAATTTTATAGCCTGCTACCCTTCCAAAGTTTTGAATCAGCTCAAGGAGCTTAGGAGTAGAGTCTATAGGATTCTTTAAATACAGAATCATGTCATCTGCAAAGAGGGATAGTTTTACTTCCTCTTTCCCTATTTGGATCCCCTTTATGCTTGCTTCTTGCCTTATTGCACTGGCTAGGAATTCTAATACTATGTTAAAGAATAGTGGAGAGAGTGGGCATCTTTGTCTCGTTCCTGATTTTAGAGGGAATGGCTTTAGCTTTTCACCATTAAGTATAATACTAGCTGTGGGATATCTACAAATTCAACGCAATACCCATCAATATCCCAATGGCATTCTTTAAAGAAATAGAAGAGGCAATCCAAAATTTCATATGGAATAATAAAAGACCCCATATAGCAAAAACACTTCTTAGCAGAAAGAACAGCGCTGGAGGAATTTCAATTCCAAACTTTAGACTCTATTACAGAACAATAATTATCAAAACAGCTTGGTACTGGCACAAGAACAGGCCTGAAGACCAATGGAATAGAACCGAGGACCCAGATATTAAACCACAGACCTATGGCCACCTAATCTTTAACAAGGGAGCCAAAAAAATAGAACGGAAGAAAGACAGCCTCTTCAACAAGTTGTGCTGGCAGAACTGGTTAAGCATCTGCAGAAAACTAAAGTTGGATCCTTCTTGGTCACCCTGCACTAGAATTAATTCCAAATGGATCAAAGACCTGGAGGTAAAAGCTGACACACTGAAAACTTTACAAGAAGGAGTAGGAGATACACTAGGCCTCCTTGGCACAGGTCGAAACTTTCTTAATAAGGACCAAGAATCACAACAAATCAGAGAAAGGCTGGATAAGTTGGACTGCATTAAACGGCAGAGCTTTTGTATGGCAAAGGACATAGCTAGTAAATTAGTTAGGAAGCCTACACAGTGGGAGAAGATCTTCACCAACCATACAACGGACAAAGGCCTAATATCTAAAATATAGCAACAGCTCAAAAAATTAAATCACTCCAAAACTAATCTCCAAAGTAACAACCATCCCATTAAAAAATGGGCCAAAGACCTAAAGAGAGTCTTCTCTGAAGAAACAAAAATGGCCTATAGACACATGAAGAAATGCTCAACATCTCTGGTCATAAAAGAAATGCAAATCAAAACAACTCTAAGATTCCACCTCACTCCAGTTAGAATGGCCAGGATCAGGAAAACGAATAGTAACAGATGCTGGAGGGGATGTGACCAGGAGGGATCACTACTACACTGTTGGTGGGAGTGCAAACTCATTCAACCACTATGGAAAGCAGTGTGGTAGTGCCTCAAAAGGCTAAACATAGAACTCCCCTATGACCCAGCAATTCCACTATTTGGCATTTACCCAACCATCCAGAAACTAGGGCATACTAAATCCACTAGCACATCAATGCTCATTGCAGCATTATTCACTATAGCAAAGATATGGAACCAGCCTAGATGTCCCTCAGTTGATGAATGGATCCACAAGATGTGGTATTTGTACACAATGGAATTCTATGCTGCTGTCAGAAAAAATGACATCGCCCCATTTGTTAGGAAATGGAAAGACTTAGAAAAAATCATATTAGGCGAAGTAAGCCAGACTCAAAGGAACTTAGGCTCAATGGTTTCCCTCATTTATCATAACCAGTAGAAACCTTGGGCTCTAATAGCAAAGATTTGCAATAGAGCAAAAACTTGATACATAAGGCCATATAGTATGAAGCTAATTGAATGGACCTCTAGGTTATTGAAACAAAAGCCATACAATGAATGAATGCTGTCCTTAAGGTGCTATGTTATCTCTCATCTCTTTTGCTGTTCCTTTGTTATCTCATATTGTCACAATATCTCACTTTGTTATCTGATATATTGGATACATTTGTATTTGGTTACTTGAAATTGGACAGGGAAGGGGGGAAAACCAAGAGGTGGGTGGGGAGGAGGGTAATGGGGACTAAGACATGTGAAAGGGTATCAATGTATATGAATTAATGCACCTTCTATCTGGCAAATATCATGTAACCCTTTTATTAAATACAATAAAAAAATATTTAAAAAAATAAAGTTCTTTGCATGCATCCTCTATTGTCCTGGGCTTCATTCATTGAACTCCTGAGACAAGAACTCAAGAAGACTACAGAGGCAGCATCTAGCAGTAGAGTTCCAACACTGGCAGGTGTTGTCTGCTGCTGAGCTGTAACACTGGTTACCTGCTACAGAGGGCTACAACCCTAAAGGTCACTGGCAACTGCAGAGCCAGAAAAATAGGACACAAGTGGTCTCTGTCCACCTAGAACAACAGCAAAAGACAATTCTGGATTACTTGAACTTTCTTAGCCTCCAAACCCGCTTTTCTTCAACCCAGCCTCAGATATTTTACTATAGTACACATACCAATAAACACACCAGCAATCTACCTTTTAACAAGCCTGCTACCATCTGACACACATGAAATTGAGAGCTACACAGGAACTGGAGGGGGAATGGATGAGGCTGGTATCACAAGCTCTGTTAATTTTACTTCTTTCACTTCATCTCACAAAAAAATGTATACCACCACCCTCAAGGATTTGGAGAAGATAAATTCAACACAATGCATAAAAAGCCTTGAGCTTCTTACAGGAAGCAATAAACATAGGATAAAATACATCACCTTTTCAGTTTCATAACATACTTTATTAGGAGTGATGATAAGTCATATCACTAGGAGAAAATAGCACTGCCATACTTGAGATATGTGCAAATATTATTTCATGAGAATTTACTTTTTCTAAAAAGAAAAAAAACGAAACCTGCAGCTTTCATGTCATACAGATAAAGACCACTTTCTCCAACTCTTAACAAATCGCTATGACACATAATTTTCAATAGAAGTTGAAAGAAAGTTATTGTCATGTAAGGCTCTATTCCTTTAAAAAAAAAATAAACTAGTCAAATTCCCACTGATTGCAAGGATTCCCCAGATTCCTTCCTCTCTGGACCTCTCCCCCAAGCTGCAGAACTTGCAGGCACCTAACATCTCACACATGACCAATCCAACTTGTCTAGAGCTTATCAGCTTCACTTTCTCCTAAAATTAAAGAAGAATTCAGAAAAAATGACTAAAGGACCAGGAGCAATGGCTCACACCCATAATCCTAACTATTGAGATCTGAAGTTCCTAGCACAAAATCAAGACAGGCAGAGAAAGCTGAGAAACTCTTATATTCAGTTAACCAGCAAAAAAAAAAAAACAGAAATAGGTAAGGCTCATGTAGTAGAGTACCAGCCTTAAGCAAAAAGAGCTAAGCTAGAGCACAAGGTTCTGATTTTAAGCCCTACTAATGGCAAGAAGAAGAGGAGGAGGAGGAGGAGAAGAAGAAGGAGGAGGAGGAGAAGGAGGAGGAAGAAAAAGAAGGACAACAACAACAGGAGGAGGAGGAAAAGCAGGAGGAGGAAGAGGAGGAGGAAGAAGAGGAGGAGGAGAGGAAGAAGAGGAGAAGGAGGAGGAGGAGGAGGAGGAGGAGGAGGAGGAGGAGGAGGAAGAGGAAGAGGAGGAAGAGGAGGAAAGAGAAGGAGAAGGAAAAGGAGAAGGAAGAGGAAAAGGACAAGAAGAAAACAAGACTATGACCCAGCGATCCCACTTCTTGGAATTTACCCAAATGTCCAGAAACAGGGGCATACAAGTTTATTAGCACAATGATGATCACTGCAGCATTATAGCTAAGATATGGAACCAACCCAGATGCCCCTCAGTAGATGATTGGATCCAGAAGATGTGGTACGTATACACAACAGAACTATGCTACCATCAGAAAGAATGACATCACCCCATTCGTAACTACATGGAAAGACTTGGAAAAAAATCATATTAAGTGAAATAAGCCAGACCCAAAACAACATAGGCTCAATAGTTTCCCTCATTTGTAATAATTAGTACACATCTAGGACTCTTCTACCGGAGGATTACAATAGCTCAAAATCTAGGTACATAACATCATATAGGATGGGACTAAATGAAATGAACTCTAGGATATGGAAACAAGAGGTTTATCTTGTGTGATTGTTGTTCTTAATGTTATATAATTTCTTTTCTCTTTTTTTCCCCTAATGGTTAATCTCAGGTGGTTACTATATCTAACTTTATTACTTGGTATATTGTATATACCCTTATTTGTTTATTTGAAATAGGAAAAGGAAGGGGGGAAACAAGAGGATTGGGAGAGGGTGGAGGAAGAGAAAAGGTGACAAAAACATGAGAAGGGGCATCAATGTGTGAGAAGTAATACCCTATTGGATGTGAGGGCCATCTGGCTGCAACATCCATCACCCCATTGATCGCCAAGGGTTGATTCGGCTGATCTGGCTGGTTAGGCAGGTGTCCCCTTCCTCTCTTACCTCTCCATGTGCATCCCCCCCAAAGCTGCACGCTTGATGGAAGAGGACAACCATCTCCAACAGAAGAGGACCAGTCCTCGGCCAAGGGTATACGAACAGCTGCTCTCCCCTGCTAGAACCACCACACAAGCTCTCTCAAGAAGTAATGCACCCACTCCCTCACTGTAACCCTCCTATACATTACCCCGACAATAGAAAAAAAAGAAAAGAAAACAAGAAATGACTGGATATTTTAGTGTTATGGAACTGTACACCTAACAACTATTATGCATCATAAATTTTAGTTGTGTATGTGTGTGTGTACATACATACATACACATACATGCATGCCAGTACTGAGGCTTGAACTAAAGGCCTGGGCACTGTCCTTAGCTTCTACCTCTTGAGAAACACTTCTACTTCTGGCTTTTTAGTGGTTCATTTGAGATAAGAATCTCACAGACTTTCCTGCTGGGACTACCTTCAAACCATGATCTTCAAGCCTCCAGAGTAGTTAAGTTATACAAACTTAACCATAGTAATTTTTTTAATCTGGTTCTCTCCGTAAGGGAGAAACAGCTTACTCTACCCATCAGCTCCTGAAGAATGGTGACTCATCCTTGCCCCACCCACCCTGGGCTCAGCCCACTGAGCCCATCAATCAAAAGTCTTAGAGGCTGAAAGCTTTGCCTCATGGTTCCCCACAACCCCAGCGCCCCCCAATCCCCGTTGCAGAGAACAGCCAGAATGAGCTTCAAAACCCAGAAGTCAAGGCATGTATGGCCCCAAGACAGCCCTCAAAATAGCCCAAATCCCTGGGAGAGACTGAGGGAAGAGTGACATGGTCCAAAATGTCATCTGACTAACCTAACTATAACCCCTCTACATCACCTTTAGAATAACAATTAAAAAATACATTTTTTAAAAGAAATGACCCAATTCTTCTCTATGGCCTGCATGGTCCTGCCTCACCTCTGGCCCCTAACCTATCTCACTAGCTCCTCCCTGCAACTCACTAGTCCTCTCTCCTTCTTCCTCTTGACTTGCAAGGCCTCCAGGTTCTGTCCCTTACAGCAATGCTCTCTTTCTCCCTCCACTTACTTGGCGGCTGCCTCTGCTTTATCTCTAAGCCACAACACCACTTCCTCCAGGAAGCCTCTTAGAGCACTTCCTGGAGGCTCCAGTGTCAAGCCATAGATGCCAGCAGGACCCTGACCACAACACCCAGTAACAAAGTATCTGCAGACATTGATGGACAGCTGTTTTCCTGGGGTGCACAGCCATTCCACTGAGAGCCATGGCACAGGTGAGACAAAAGCCAAGTACCTTCCTGTAGTATTTTCTTAAAGCATCCTTAACTCTTCTTTCATTGAACTATAATTAAGCTGGGTGGTCCTAGCTACTCAGGAGGCTGAGATCTGAGGATCGCAGTTCAAAGCCAGTTGAAGCAGGCAAGACTCTGAGAGACTCTTACTTGCCACCAAAAAGTCAGAAGTAGGGTCTGAGAATTTGGCCTAATGGTAGAGTGCTTGCCTAGCATGCCGGAGACCTGGGTTCGATTTTTTAGTATCGCATACACAGAAAAGGCCGTAAGTGGTACTGTGGCTCAAGTGGCAGAGCCCTGGCCTTGAGAAAACCTAAGGACAGTGCTCAAGCCCTGAGTTCAAAGCCAGAACTGGAAAAAAAAAAGTCAGCAGTAAAAGTGTGGCTCAACTGGTAGTGCACCAGTCTTGAGAGAAAAAGCTAAGGAACACTGCCCAGTTTAGATCCCAGAACTGGCACACATATTCACACAAATAGTAAATAGTTTCTGGTGTCATCTCCTCCACGGGAGTGGAGCCAGACAGCTCTTGTTCTTGCCATATTCTAATGCTCAACACATAGTAGGTCCTCAATAATTAGTTCTGAATGAAAGAAACTTTGGGTAATTTTTTTCTTTCTTTTCCCTCTATGGTACTGGAGTACTAGAGCACTCAGAATCTGACATTTGCTAGGCAGGTGCTCTTTTCAATACTCTTTTTTTAACCAACATGTCTGGCAATGCACACATGTCTGTACACTGAATGGCTTAGTGAATAGAACACTGAAACCATAATAAGTAAGGGGGAGATTCAAAATCACTACTAGATTAGGTACCTTAATTAGGTTTACTATTAGGTACCTTAATCACAGGAAAGAGAGATTTGCTATGGGAACTTAAACATATTTCACTTATTCTGATTGTGTGTGTGTGTGTGTGTGTGTGTGTGTGTGTGTGTACCAATATTGGAGCTTGAACTCAGGGTCTTAGGCTCTTGCGTGGCACTCTACCACTTGAGCCACAGTTCTACTTCTGCATGATAGCCAAGCACTCTTACCACTGGGATATGCTCCCGGCCCACAGGGTGTTTAAACATCAAAATCAGCCTAGAATCAGGTCTGATTCTTGCTGTCTTACATCTTTTGACTCACTGAAACGTGAAGGATCTGAGCAAGATTTGGCTCAGAACAAAACTCATCCCTAATTTTGGCAGGTGTTTAGAAATACAATCTTGGCTCATACAGAGAGCAGACAGGGATGTGAAAGATAAATGCTAAGACCTATCATTTTATCACTGACTCAAATCAGCTTCTTCCTAGAGACATCAATTAGGATGAGGCAGGGCTTCCTATCATCTCATGGGATGCAGGGCTGGAAACACATGATAGACAGGGCAGGCAGGATGGCTCCTCGCACACCTGGCTCCTTCTATCTTCCTTCTCTATTATTCTTACTATTGTTCTTACTACTCCTGACTTCCATCCTCAAGGTCACCTCGTGGCCACAGTTAGAGCCTCCATTCTGCCAGTTACCACATTCACATAGTACACAATGAGAAAGAGGCTGAACTAAGACAAAAGGCCTATAATTCCAGCAGCATCTGCAATTTGTAATGAGTCTTCTCAGGAGCCAGGATCTCTTCAGAGGTCTCTCTGCCACCCTCAATTTGCCAGGACCACTGAGAAAAATGCTTCATATTACCACCATTCCTCACCTAAGACTTCAACCCCCATATTAACCCCAATGAATTCAAAAAAGAAGAGACAAAGGTCTGTGGGGGAGCAGAGGAGTCTCTGCTACAATTGAATTCTTAGGTTGAAATTGTAGGGTACAGAACAAGGTTCCAGGGCTCTGTCTAGTCTGTCTCCAGTTTTATAGGAGAAGACTGAGGCTCAAAACCACTAAATGCCACTAACACAGTAATAAATGAAGCCCCAAAAGCCTTCTATTTGATTCTGGAACTGATGCCAGACTTTAGAACTGCAGTTGCTGTGAATTCTGTCTGTAGATGAACAAGAGTTTAAAAATAAAATTTCTCCTTTTCCCTTGTGCCAATCCTGGGGTTGGAACTCAGGGCCTTGTGTTCTTCCTTAGCTTTTATTCCTCAAGGCTGGAGCTCTGCCACATGAGCCACACCTCTACTTCCAGTTTTATGGTGGGTAAGTGGAGATGAGAGATTCTCAGATTTGTCTTGTAGGACTAGCTTCAAACCTCGATCTTCAGAATCTCAGCCTCCTACATAGCTAAGATAACAGTGGTAAGACACCAGTACCCAGCTAAACTTCCTATATTGGGTCTTCTCAAATAATATAAATGAAATTAAGCCAGGCACTGATGGTGCTTGCCTGTAATCCTAGCTACCTAGGAGGCTAAAATCTGAGGACTGAGGTTTGAAGCCAGCCTGGGGACGAAAAGTCCATGAGTCTCTAACATCCAATTTGTCACTAAAAAGCTGGGGATGGAGCTTTGGCTCAAGTGGTAGAGCATTTGCCTTGAGGGGAAAAGCTAAGGGATAAGCCCTTAGTACAAGCTCCAGTACTGGCAAAAGGCAAATAAAATTTTAAAATCTTAATTAAAAAATAACTATGTTATAGTGTGTGGGGAAAAGATTCATCTTATAAAGGAACATGTAAGCTGTTTATGAGATTGTATATGCATGTAAGGATTCCTGTCACGTGTTCTCTCTCTGAATAGGAACACATCTGTATAAACCCATGCCTAGGAGAATACCCCCTCCCGTCCATACTACCCATGACAGCCAGTTTACAAAGCCCAGTGTCTCACAGGGACCCTTCAATGGGTTTTATGTCTTATTTATTGTGCTTTGCTGACAACTTCACAAGGCTAATAGACATCTCTAAAAATATGTTGACATTATAGTTCATTCTCAGTGTCCTTCAGTGAATTATCAAACATGGACAGTGCAAATAGTCCCTCATGGGCAATAAAAAAAGTACACAGAGATACAAATGTCTATATGCTGCATATATTAAACCTAAATATAAATATCCCCAATGCAGCATTATTAAGTGCAATGTTATAAATACACTGCTAAATTCAGCTACCACCCACCCATTTGGTAAGTTGCAAACAAAAAGGTCTAGGCACTGCGCCAACAGATGAAGCCAACAGTCATCTCACCTAGACAATTCCCCAAACCACCACTGCTCTAAGGGCTTCCACCCAGCAAAGCTTTCTTCAACCATGGACCTCCAGCCAAATTCAGACTCTACATGATCAATTACAGCTTCAGCATCCAAGGTGCCCTAACATTTTTAATTATATTGTTGCCAGATTAATCATGCATGTGAACAATTAATTACCCACTAATCTCCCTCAATTTTCCCACACTTACCAAACACCCTATACAAAGGCCCCGGGGAACACAAAGCAAAAGAGATGTCAATTGGAAAAGCTTCCATCAAAATAAAAATGAGAGCTGGGTGCCCTTGGCCCACACCTGTAATCCTCACTACTCAGGGGACTGAGATTTGAGGATCGTGGTTCAAAGCCAACCCAGACAGATTCTTATCTCCAATTAACCATCAAAACAGCCCGCAGTGGATCTGTGGTTCAAGTGGTGGAGGACTTTCCTCTAAGTGGTTAAAGCAAAGGGACAAGGCCCAGGCACCAGCATTACTACGGGTTTTTTGTTTGTTTTGTTTTGTTTTGGGGTTTTGTGCATGTGTGTGTGTGTGTGTGTGTGTGTGTGTGTGTGTGTGTGTAAAATAAAAGCAGGCTGTCAAGTCTCCAGTTGGCTAACAAAGGCAGCATAGAAATAAAGCCCTACCCAGAACAATTCTGCCATTCCTACAAATCTCAACCTTTCATGTACTGGACACACAGGCAAGTCTAGGTGAAAGGACATTAGCATTCTACCAGTCTGCAAAAGGAGTTAATATATATATATATATATATATATATATATATATATATATATATATTATTTTGCACAAGCTTTCAAGCTCACATTTCATCCTAAAAGGCTATTGCAATGACTTTTTAAAAGGAAAAGAACTTTCATCACATTTTTTTTATAAGAAGTGAGTAAATGCCCTTGGGGGAGGAGGAAGAAGAGGAGGTGGGGGGGGGGGGGGAAGCAGGCATCGCCGCTGCCGGAGACCCCGCCGGCGCCGTTTGCAGACACTTCTCCGGGTTTCCCTGCAAAGATCTGACAGAAGCTCCCCACGCAGTCCCGCGCCACGAACCCCGCTCGCCCAGGCGTGCCCGGGTACCCCGTACCCCCCCCACACACACACACACAACTCCCGGTCGCGATGGCCCAAAGAGCGGACGGGCCGTGGGTCGTCATCGCGAGCCGGGGCGAGTGCGGCCGGGCGCCCGGACGCGGGGCGCGCAGCCTCGGGGGCCCCGGGCCGCCGCTCCCCCCACGGGGCACGCGCGGGCGCGGGGCGCGGGCCGGGCGGAAGGCGGGGGGCGGCGCCGCGCGTCCTCCTGCAAAGTTTCTCGCAGTTGCAGTTCCTCCGCTTCCTGTGGGGGTGGGCGCGGCGCCCCGCGCACCCGCCGGCCCGCCAGCCCCGCTCCGGGCGGAAGGAGGCGGGGACGCGCGCCAAGTCTGGGCCGGGGCCCCGGACGGCCGTGGGGACCGGGGAATGGGGGACCCCGAGGGGCCGCGGAGCCGGGCGGGCGCGTCCCGGGTTCCCACCTGGACGCCGCGAGAGGGCGCCGGCGGCAGCGCGGTGCGGTGGGGACTGGACGGGCGAGTGGCGGGCGCCCGCCGGCGGGGCAGGACCCGGGCCGCCCGCCACCTCCCTCCCCGCGGCGACTCGAGCGCCGGACGGTGACACCCCGATCCCAGCCCCGCGAGCTCCCGGGGCCGCCCCACCACTTACCCGCGGAGCAGGTGAGGAGCGCCAGCAGAGCCGGGAGCGCCGGGCTGCGGCCGCGCCGGGCGGGAAGCTGCATCCCGGCGGAGGACGCCACGCGCCCCGGCCGGACTCGGGGAGCGGAGACTTCGCGGGAGCCGAGCTGCGCGGCTGGCGCTGCCGCCGCCGCCGCCCTCCGCCGCGGCTGACCCCTCTCCGCCGGCTCCCCTCCTCCTCCTCCTCCCAGTCGCCGGCTCCTCCACGCCCGCCACCGCCGCGCCCTCTGGCGGCCGGGAGCGGGAGCGCCCCGGAGCGCGCTGACAGCGCTGGCGGGCGGACTCGGGTTGGGGTTGCGAGATGGAGCGGGGCCGAGGCCCGCCCCCTTGTCCCCCTGGTCCTTCCTCCCCACAGACACCCCACCCGCGCCCTGTCCCCCTGCCTTTCCCGGTCCCCAGTCCTCCGCCGCCCTCGGCGAAGGAGAGGTCATGCCTCACTCCCCTCCTTAAGACAACACTTGCTCTTAAAAGGTCAGTCATTCAACTCCTGACATCGTTGGCACCCGTGTTCCACTTCCATGAAGACTTCTTTAAAGATCGGCTCAACCAATTTACTTAATGTGTTTGTCTTTTTTGGTGCTTGTCCTGGTGCTTGAACCCTTGGAGATAAGAATCTCGTCTACCTTGCCCGGGCTGGCTTCAGACCTTGATTCTCCCATCTCAACCTCCTGCCAGGTTTTCAGGCAAGAGGCATCAGTACCCGGCAATATTTTGTTTTTAATGGAACTAGACCAACAACGTAGGACCTGGAATTCCGCTTTAAATAGATATTTCTGTATATGCAATTATCTGTAAATGTAATTGTAGGTGTTCTTAATGTAGGAGGGAGGGTATAATTTATTCAAAACATCTGATGAAAATTAATTCAGTTGGGAAGCAGAGCAGTAGGAGACATGTGGGAAAGCCTTATTTGAAGAGTCCCTTTTGTCCCCAGAGCTGGCAAAAAGATTCTGCCCGGTTGATAAGAGGGGTAGCTCTAATAGGGAACTGACCTAGTTATGTGCTAGACAGGAAGTGGCAATTACAAGGTTAATGCTCGAAGTCCCGCACACACTTGTGCCTTCTCCCAAGCCTTGTCCAGTGTATACCCGAAATAGCAGACAGAGCCAAGTGTGCATTCCAAGCCTGAGGTTGGCATATCCACGTTTTCATTTGTGCCTGGGTGTGTTTTTGGATGCCTGCTCTGAGCTTCTAATTCTATTTGCCTGATGTCCTTTTCTCTGCACTTAACATCCTCACCATACACATTTAATGAGGCCCACTGCTAGGCTCCAGGGAGAGAGAAGCAGGTTCTGAACAAATGTTAACTGGATCCCACAAATTGGAGTGGTATTGGGGAGATTAGCCTGGAATACATCTGGACAGTATTGTCATTTGTCTACTCAACAGATGCTGTCATTTTTGTTTTGTTTCTCTGAGTCTCCGAATGTGACCCCCAGCTGGTCTTAAATTCCTGGATTTAAGTACTCCATCTATGAGTTTCTGAAGTGCTAGGTCTGCAGGCATGTATTATGCCTAACTTTATAAAAAGGAAGTCTGGAAACAACAGGTTTTCTTAACCTTTAAAAAGTTTAACCAATGAAAACTGAGAAATAGTTACTTTTTGGTCCACCCAACCAACCATGAATATCTTTTGATGGGAGAGAAAACAAATGTTCCTCATATTACATGTGTTACTAAAGCTTTTCTAGTGTGGAATGGACTGTTTGGGTTCCTTTTATCTTAGGAAAATTCTGAAAGTTATCTATCTACTTAAGAATACTAGATTGCTTTTAATTTTCAAAGTTTTTGCTGGGTACTAGTGACTCATATCTATAATCCTTGTTACTTGAGACTGAGATTCATGATTCAAAGCCAGCCCAGCAAGCAAAGTCCATAAGACTCTTACATTAACCACCAAAAAAACTATAAATGGAGCTTTGGCTCAAGTGGTAAAGCTCCAGGCTTGAGCAGAAAGCTAAGGGATGGCACCTAGGCCCTGAGTTCAAGCCTGAGTACTAGCACAAAAATAAACTTTAGTTTTCTTCCTTTTATATGTCAGACATTGAATTTTTAAGTAAGGTGTGTTTAAATCAACAGGGGATTCTAATAGTTAAGTAACCTCAAGTGCCTGCTTCATGTTTGGTAGGTAATAGCTGTTCACCCTAATTCATCACGATAGAGGATTACCACTTCCAGGACGTTGGGATAACACAACCCACTCTTTAAACTTATCCTGGTGCTCTTCCACAGCAGACATTGATAAACAGTCTGTGACAGAGCGCCAGTGCTTATGTATGAGAAAAAGGATTAGCCTTCAGTGACTTAAGAGTCTTAGATGGACTTACTGGGAGTTCTCTCCCACTCACAAGTTGGGAGAGTTTCCTGAAGCAGATGTGCTCCTGAAGACATTAGCCTATGCATGACAAGGTGTGTTTGACCTGTGACATCAACCAACAGGGAAAAATAAACCTAACACTGGTACATAAAGAAGGGCAGGCCACAGCAATTCCAGCTGCCACCAACATTCTGGATCTTGGGGGTATGACACTTGCTTGGTTGCAGGATAAGAATGAGAAGGAAGGGTCTACATCTTCTAGGGGACCCCCCCACCCCAATGTGATTTGAACAGAATACAAAAGGAGAACCTAAAAGCATTCATGAGAACATTGGTAATCCAATAATCTAATTGACAAGAACCGTATTAGTTGACTCTAGGCCTAAATGACACGAATCCCAATTAACTATGCATCTGATAGCAAACTTCTGACTGAGGAAGTAAATGCAAAGATGCATATAAGATGGCACTGAGCTCAGGAACTCACAGTCTGTTTGGGGCAGAGAAAATGCTCATAGCTGCCAGGCACAGGGGGCTCTCGCCTATGATACTAGCAACTCAGGAGGCTTAGATCGGAGGATCAGGGTTTGAAACCAGCCCAGGCAGAAAAGTCTGTGACACTCTTCTTGCCAATAAACTACCAAAACAAAAAGAGAAGGAAGAAAGAAAGAAAAAAAAAAAAACAGAATTAGCGCTGTGCCTTAAGTCGTAGAGTGCTAGCCTTGAACACCAAAAAAAAAAAGTGGTCATAGCTGCTTTTACTACTATGTAGTAGATGCTAAAGACAGGTAGATGGAAACACTTTGGAACTCCCAGAAATAAATGTATGAAGTCTTTAGATTGATTAGAAAAGTAAAGGTAGCCAGGTGCAGTGGCTCATATATGTAATCATAGCTACTCAAAAACCTGAGATCTGAGAATTGTGGTGCACAGCCAGCCTGAATGGGAAAGCCTTGAGATTCTTACCTCCAATTAACCACCAAAAATATGGAAGTGGATCTGTGGCTCAAGTGGTAGAGGTCCAGCCACGAATGAGAAAGCTAAGAGATAGTACCCAGGTCCTGCGTTCCAGCATAAAACACAGACAAAAGCAAAGAAAGACAGAGAGAAGGAAGAAGTGACTTGGGTGAGGTGGGTTTCTGAGCTGAAAAGATGGGGGGATGCAATTTCATGTGAAGCCAGTGCACACATAACAGGTTCACACAAAGTCCCAGTAAGGTAGCACAGATTCCTTGCTGCCACCTCTCTCCCCTTGACTCCAAAAGGACCTACTGGGACTCCTGTTCCTGTTGCAGAAAAGGTCCTGCCCTCTCTGGGACCTCTTGATTAGTTTCAACCCCAGGGCAGACTATCAAAAGGCCTGTCCCGGGAAGATCATTCTCTTCCCACACTGGGCCGTGACTTGATGAATTATGAGTGGCTACAGGGATATTTTTCCAAATGTAAAATCAGCCTTAGAGCCTGACAAATGGATTACATGCTTAAGACTGGATCTCAAAGACTTTTCGTTACTATCTTATCAGATCCACAGTATAATACTTTTTTATCCCCCCGCCCTGCCCACACATACACACACCTGAATCTATACCCTGGGCAACAAGAGACTGACTGATCATTTTTCCCAGTGCTTTAACTGTCAAGGAAGCAAGAGGAGTTTTAGCCTCCACAAGAGACAAGTGAAAAAGAAAACATAGAACAATTTTATTTCAGAAAAAAAGGCAGGATCCACAGCTCCAGCTCACTTCAGTTTCTGAGAAAGAGAACTACGGTGACCTGTACTGGTACCTCCTGTGCCTCAAGAAGTTTATTTCCCTTTGCTTCCAAAACTATTGGAAAACCATAAGCAGAACCCATTCTGGCTGGGCACAGCAGCTCTAAGTATAATCCTAGCTCCTCAGGAAGCAGAGATCAGGAGAATCACCAGGCCATTTTTGGTGGGAGGTGGGGAGCAGGTCCCCACTTCTATCAATAAACTGTGTGGTAGCAAGCTCCTGTCACCTCAGCTACATGGGAATATCAATAGGAGGATTGAGGTCCAAAATAACACTTGAAAAAAACTTTAGACACTATATATTTAAAAAAAAAAGACCTACGTCAATAAAAGGCTAAGCGCATGGCATAAATGATAATGCACCTGCCTAAAAGTACAAGACCCTGAATTCAATCCCCAATCTCCATTACCACCTTCCACCTATAGCAGCTGTTGCAAAATGAACAACTACTTATATTAGGTTAGCAACAGCACTCAAAACACCCATGAATTTTGAGTTAGCTGCTGCATTCTCATGACCCACACATTCTGTTCTCTGCAACCCTCATCACAGACACTTCCGTTGTTCCAGCTGATGCCTGGATTATGAGCCATTCCTGATCTTTTCAAGAGCGGGGGAGAAGTGACTCTAGAACAGAACAGCCAAGCAGATCATCTATGTCTACTTAGAAGTTTCTTGGAGACAGCTTAATGTCAGATCCCTTTACCCATTCAAAATGGTAGAAAAACTGAGCACTTCTGGCTCACACCTGTAATTCTAGCTACTCAGTCAGTGGGATCTGAGGATCGTGGTTTGAAGACACCCAGCAGACAAATCTAGGAGACTCATATCCAATTAACCACCAAAAAGCTGATGTAAATAAATATATAAATATGTATGTATATATATGACTAACAGAACATGAACTTATATAAATAAACATTATACACATGCATAACACATATGTAATAATATCTTCATCTGTTATTGGGTATATCTGCTGATGTCATCATTTGCCTATTGTGAACAGTGCTGTAATAAATAGATATCTAGGTATTTTTCTGATCTATCAATTTACTCAATAATAGTATGCAGGGTCACAATGAAGGTTTGTTTTTAGTCTTTTGAGGAGCTAGTATACTGATTTCCATGTATTTCTTATACAGTAGGTACTTTCATGAACACTCTACCTGCATTAATTCATGACCATCTTTCATGTAGTTATCCAAAGGGAAATGAGACAGACTTCCTAAGCCATGTGGTTACTATCCCACTGAGACTATTCCAGGGCATCTATGTTTGCAAGAACTAAAGTATCTTCAAAGCAATGGTAAAATGTTACTTGCCTTTTTTCCTCTGTGTGGAATTACCACCAGTGATTTTTTTTTTAAAAAAAGCAATTATGATGACAGTTCTATTATTGTAGCACTCATCAAGGTATTGGCACCAAACTGTATCTGTCATCAGGAGATAAAGGCCAAATTGACTTCATAGGATCCTTTATAAGGCAGGAAAAATGACCAAATTCATTAATTATACCCTTACATACACATCTTTTATTTTTAATTTTGTGTTTTGAATTGAAAGGTGTCAAAGTACCTCTAGATATGAAAACCTGATGATGACTCAAGAAGGAGCACTTTGAGTCGGCTTGAGCTGCAGGCTGAGCCACCCACTTCTTTAAGAACACCATGTTCGATTGATGAAAAGCCAATAGACAGACAACAGTTATTGAGGCTTACAGGAGAGGGAGGGGGTAAACATTTTCTCAAAAATAAGCAAACTGAAACTGTGGCTTTGAAGCAAACGATCATTTTAATTGGTTACCAAAGTAAACTTCAAACTGTCCAATAAAATTATAATTCCAAAAGAATTTATACCTGCTGTGAACCTAACAGCTTCCCCTCCTTACAGACTTCGTGATGAGGCCCATGGTGGGAATAACAATTAGGATTTTCTTGTCTGGTGTCATGTAATGAAATGCTTCAACAATGGGGAGTATCTGGGTAGAAGTCATAAAACAGTAGTTTCCAAATGACCTAAGGGTGATGCTATTATAAAGGCATGCCTAGATCAAGTTTCCACTCAAAAGATAAGGTGAGCTATTGAAGAATAGAGGGTAATGCAAGTAGAGAAAGTGAATAAGGGGAAAGGTCAATTTGATTAAAATATTACATTTGCATAAATGTGCTTTGAATGGTTAACATACACTTTTAGAAATATATGACTGGTGTGGGTTCTAGTGGGAGGAAAGGGAGTGAAGGGTGATCGATCATGATCAAAATGTGTTCTACATATGTGTGAAAATTGAACATTGAAACTTGTTGAAAACCATAAGTACAACCCATTCTGACTGGGCACAGTAACTCTGCCTATAATCCTAGCTTCTCAGGAGGCAGAGATCAGGAGAATCACAAGGTCATCTTTGGGCAGGGGAGGGAAAGCAAGTCCCCAGGTCTATCCACAAATTGTGTGTGGTAACAAGCTCCTGCCATCTCAGCTATATAGAAAGAATAAATAGGAGAATTGAGGTCCAAAACAGCCCTTGAACAAATGAGAGCCTACTTAAAGAAAACTAACAAGGGAATTAACGCACCTTCTATCTGGCAAATATCATGTAACCCTTTTATTAATTACAATAAAAAATTATAAAAAAAATAAAACTAACAAAACACCTAAGTCAATAAAGGGTTGAGGGCATGGCATAAAAGTTTTTTTTTAAGTTTTCATTTGTTTTGTTTGTTGGATTGGTTGTGGGGCTTGAACTGTGGGCCTGGGTGCTGTCCCTGAGCTCTTCAGTTCAAGGCTAGTGCTCTTTGAACACAACACCACTTCCAGTTTTCTGGAAGTTGGAGATAAGCCCCATATCCAACCAAAAAGAAATTAAAAATTAAAAGACAAGATAAGCCAATAGACTTGAAAATAATTATAAAAAATAATATAGAACCAGGCACTGGTGGCTCATCCCTGTAATCTTAGCTACTCTGGTTGGCTGAGATCCGAGAATTGTAGTTCTAAGCCAGCCTAGGGAGAAAAACCCATGAGATTCTTGTATTCAATTAAGCAGCACAAAGCTGAAAGTGGAATTTATGGCTAAAGTAGTAGAATGACAGACTTGAGTGGAATTTGCTAAGGCACAGCACCCAGGCCCTGAATGCA
The DNA here is from genome assembly GCF_031878675.1 of Megascapheus bottae. Classification (NCBI taxonomy): domain Eukaryota; kingdom Metazoa; phylum Chordata; class Mammalia; order Rodentia; family Geomyidae; genus Megascapheus; species Megascapheus bottae. The sequence continues at coordinate 48,421,199 of NC_143519.1, read as the reverse complement.
AGCCTCAGTATTGGCACAAAAAGAAAGAGGGAGGGATAGGGAGGAGGGAGAGAGAAGATGAAGATGAAAAAGTCAGAAAGAAAATAAATAGACCAGTGTGCTGTGCTTAACTATGTCCTGTCAGGAAATTATTGCTAGCACACAAAGATGACATCAGAAGGAAGAACACAGAAGATGATGGAGATCAGGTTGGAAATGTAGCAATGGCCCTTGGGATAAATCAAATCTCAGGCAGGGATCACAGCCTGAAGCAAACATGTTCACACAGGGAAAGAGGCCACAGGGCTCTGAGGACTTCTTATTCTTCTACGAGAGAAAAATGCCATGCTTAGAAATACACACACCATTTATTTTAATTGCAGAAGTCAGAGCTAATTATGCTGTGTGACATTTTTTCCTAAAAAATATGTCTTCTCTTCATAACTTCTTAACTTCAGTAATAATAAAATAGCTGTGGCTTAATCATCTTCCACAAATGAAAATACGATTTTTGGAAACAGCGTTTTACTAGCATTAAACCAAGCAGATGTTGCCAGTATTTCCCTTTAATTTAATAGTCATGAATTTTTTTGGCTCTCAAACAAGAAGTAGGCAAGTTCTGTTTTGTTTCTCTGCTTTGTACATCAAATTCCATTTGGGGGAGGAAAGGAAAAGAGCACCCTCAAATCTGGAGATGCACGTTGTGTGTCTCCTCAGGAAAGGAGCCATGATTTATGGAAGGACATGGGATCAATAATAGAGAGAACAGGAAGTAGGGAAATGGTCCTAGAAGAGAAAGGATTGCAAGGGGAAACAGTGCAGTTGTTGGTTTTGAGAATTTTGGTTTCTTGTTTTTGTATTGAGGTTTTTAAGTAGTTACATAAAAAGGTTTTTAACTCCCAAGTCAGCTTCTGAGAACAATGCATGTTTACCAATGCCACCCCTTTCAGGCTTCTTCCTCATCTCTCCCAACCTCATAGCTGTTTATTTTTATTTATTTATTTTGTCAGTTGTGGTGTGGGAACTCAAGGCCTGTGTGCTGTTTCTGAGCTTTTTCACTCAAAACTAGTGCTTCTACCATTTAAGCCACAGTGCTACTTCCAAGCTTTTATTTTCTGCCAGTCATGGGGCTTGAACTCATGGCCTTGGGCTTTCTCAAGGCTAGAGCTCTACCACTTGAGCCACAGCACCATTTCCAGCTTTTTCTGTGTATGTGGTACCAAGGAATTGAACCTGAGTCTTCATGCATGCTAGGCCAAACTCCAGGCCCAAGCTGTTCGTTTTTAAAGGGAAAAATAGACAAGAAATATACCAAGTATTTTTAAGCCATAAGCTTTAGCCATGGTAATTAATACAAGGATATTACCTGTCTATATGGTAGACAGTTGCTGGACAGAGGTCTTCGTAACATTTTTGTGTAAAGCTGTAGTAGACATTGGCAAGCTGATGTTTCTAGCAGTCTTTTGTCTTAGTAACTTAGCTATTATATAACTACTTATTATGGAAGTTATTCTCCATTATTTACTGGTTTAGTTAGTGGTAACACAAGCAACTCCATCTTGATTCCAGAAACTTTTACACTGTCTGATGGGGAGAGTGTCTGCCAACTGAGGAGCTCTCCAAATTCCATTGTTTGATTATTCCTTAGGCAATATTGATTAAATAATTATCCACTCAATCTTCAAGTCCTCTCTCTCCCCTGAGATAGAATTTCAAGCTCTAAGGCTTAAATCTAGGCTTGGCTTTTCTGGTTATCAGCCCTTACTCTGAAGCTACCTAGGGCTCCCCAAGAGTTGCCTCATTAATATAAAAATCTTTATCATCACATCATTTAGGAAACTTAAGAGCTTTATGGCTAGGAACCATGGATACAGATAAATAACCTTTTATGATTCCACAAAATAAAAATTTAATGACAAAGCAATCAAAGAGACAGGAACACCCAGAAAGATGCAGGAAAATGCATGTTTAGCTTTCTTTTGGAACTTTTGGCATCTGAGTTCCTTGGTTGTAAGTGGAAAAGTCCTCATCTTATCAAGCAGAACCCGATTACTTTGCCGGCTTCTCTTGCAGCTAGGAAGAAGGACTATAATCTAGACTTTGTCAGTCAACACAACTGCCTTTGATTCTGACTTCAGTGCAAGGAATGATTTGAGGCGCTTCTGTGGTCAATGGTGGCAGTAGTGCCAGGTGGTAGAAATAGTGTTTAAACAGCCACACTAAGAGTTGACAGCAAGATTCCTTATATCTGTCTCCAGCATAATTTGGGGCCTGTACTTGGCTTCCTGGCCCCCCAATCCTGGTTCCCTACCCATCTCCCATATGTACCACTCCACCTCCAGATTATTTGAGCCACCCAATAGCTTTCTCTCCCTTTTCTCCTGAAATCAATGAAAGTTATTTCAGTTGATGTAAGGTGCCAATTTCTGTAAACAATGTCCATGAGTAGCCCCCAAAGGTGGTCAACAATGCTAAGTCCAGTAGACTAACAATCAGTAGACTAGCCATATGGGCATTTGACTTGGTCGCTTGGTTATTTGTAATTTTAAACAGGTGTCTAGAAATAAGAATCTAGGAAGAGTCTCTGTAGATCAAGTGGTAGAGCCTTATCCTTGAGCACAAAAGCTCAGGGATTTCCCCCAGATTCTGAGTTCAAGCCCCAAGACTGTCAAAAAAAAAAGTAAAAGAGAAAAGGGAATCAAATATTACTTGTAGTTCAAGGAGGAATAGAAAGGTTATGCTCATCTAATCATAGATCTGAAATCAATCTTGGACAAGCAGACCACATGGAATTGATTATAGATGCAAGAGATCTCATTGTAAAAAAAAAAAAAAAAGATGGGGGCTTCTCTTGGAAAGTAAGGTGAGGGACATGGGATTAAAACTGGGTGCTGGTGGCTGGGGTAAAAACTAGGTAAATCTGGATGCTGATGGCTCATGCCTATGATCCTAGCTACTCAAAAGGCTGAGATCTGAGGATTGCAGTTCAAAGCCAGCCTGGGCTTTGAAAATGTATGAGATTCTTATCCCCAATTAACCATCAAAAAACTGGGAGTTGAGCTGTGGCTTAAAGTCGTAGAGCACTGAATCCTTTTCATTGCCTTCCCCTCCTACACCCTGTGGAGTAAAATATTGTTAAACCTTCTAAGTTCTCCTTCTCCCATCAGTTCTGCCTCTTTCTTCTCTCACATGGCCTGCCTTTAAGGCAGGATCCTCTTGAACCACACTATTTTTATTAAAGAATTTCTTAACATTGATTTTTACATCAAATTTCAAATGTCATCTTTAACAAACAAGTATTCAAGAAGGGAATCTCTATGTACAATCACTGGCACTTAGGTTTTAGAACATAATTAAAATTAACCAAGGGTTTGTATGTCATAGATACATATTAATATATGTAATAAAATATTATATCTATATAGCCCATCATAAGTTTTTATGTCTATGTAGTTACGTTTACATCTCCAAGACCATGTCCATAACATTGAGTGCCCAAATATCAAGTCATCACTTGTACTGTTTGGATCTGAAATCCACATATTAAGGATATCATGTGTCTTTTGTTCCTTTGGTCTTGACTTATCTCACTCAACATGATTCGCTCTAGCTTCATCCACTTCCCAATGAATGCCATTATTTTATCTTGTCTGTTGGCTATGTAGAATTCCATTGTGTGTGTGTGTGTGTGTGTGTGTGTGTGTGTGACATTTTTTTGTATCCATTCATCTGTAGTAGGGCATCTGGGTTGTTTCCATTGCTTGGCTATTGTGAATAGTGCAGAGATGAACAAAGCTGAGCAGGTGTCCTTATCATATCCTGGGTTATGGTGTTCAGAATAGATACCCAGGAGTGGTATGGAGAGATCATAGGGAAGGTCTATTTTCAGTTCTTTAAGAAACCTCCACACTGCTTTCCAGAGTAAGCCACATTTTAAGTGTCATATTTTTTCTACACATATGAGAAAATAGTGCAATGTTTCATGCTGTTTCTTCTGACTAATGAAATCCCACCCCCATTTTTTTCCTAACAAAAACTCAGGCTTCCTGTAAGATTCAGATGAAGATTGATTATTAAGGAACTCCTTCTTTGTTCACTGGAGGAAAAAGACCAAGTGTTTTCCCTTGAGATATCAGAAACACAATAGTATGAAACTCTGTATGTGTGCATGTGTAGCTAGGTAGAAATTTAGATATAGATGTAGCTATAGATATATAAAGATATAGATACACAAAGTATTCTACTCTTTGTGTCTGAGTGTGTGCGTGTGTGTATGTGTGTGTGTGTGTGTGTGTGTGTGTGTTGGTACTGAAGTTTGAATTCAGGGCCTGCACATTGTTCTTTAGCTTTTTCACTCAAGACTAATGCTCTAGTACTTGAGCCATACCTCCAGTTCCAGCTTTTTCTGGTTTACTGGAAATAAGAATCTTATAAGGCATAAGAATTTTCCTGTCTGATCTGTCTTTGATCTACAATTCTCTGGTCTCAGCATCCTGAGTAGCTAGGATTATAAGCCTGAACCACTGGCACCCGGCTGGTAGTACACTTTTGTACTTGAGAGGCTGACAGAAGGATTATGAGTTCAGGGCCATCCTGAATCGTATTGATCCTGTAGAAGGAAGGAAGGAAGGAAGGAAGGAAGGAAGGAAGGAAGGAAGGAAGGAAGGAAGGAAGGAAGGAAGGAAGGAAGGGAGGAAAGGAGGGAGAGAGGAAAATAAGGAAGGAAAAAGGAAGCAAGGAAGAAGGAAGGGATGGAAAATGTACATCTGAATTTTACAGGAAGCCTAGGATTTTTCTAGGGAAAATTTTTAAAAAACACAAAATGAAAGGAAAGAATATTGTCAGCATCACTATTCGGAGACCTTGGAGCCATCATTAAGTAAAATAAATGTTACTTGAACATATAATTGCAAATACCACTACAGTCATTTAAGCAACAGAGATACAAAGTGGCTAATGGTTAGATAGCTTATAGTGTGGATTTGCTGGCAGAGAAATTATTCACGTATGGGTGGGATACAGTAGAGCAGTTTAGATTTCATCACATGATTCAGCATAGCATGCAACTTAAGACTTATGAATTATGTATTTCTGGAATTTTCCATTAACGCCTTTAGAATGCTACAGAGTTAAGACAACTGAAACTGCAGAAAGCAGAACCACAGATAAGTAGATATACTACATTACTTTTCTATTCTCTAACGGTACTCCCTAGAGAGTTGGATATGAGCCATATCTGCCCATTTCTAGTTATATACATCATATGCACTGCTGTATGAATAGCATACTTCTAACAATGAGATAAAAATAAATAGAAAGATTTCTAAACTAGGTGTAGTGGCATATGCCTGTAATCTAAGCTACTCTGGAGGAGGTAGGAAGATCATAAGTTTGAGACTAACATGGACAAAAGTAGTAACCAAATCCCTATTTCAAAAACAAAGTACAAAAGGGTTAAGGGCATGATTCAAGTGGTAGACCATTTCTCTTCCATTCACAGGGTCCTGGATTCAGTCCTTAACACTGAGAAAAAAGAAGAGTTCTCATCTCTTTCTTCTTATTCTGTGTGTCTGTGTGTGTGTGTGTGTGTGTGTGTGTGCGCGCGCGCGCACATGAGTGTGTATATGTCTTGAGGCTTGAACTCAGGCAAGGAACTGAGCTTTCGTGCTCAGGACTGGTGACTCTACCACTGGAGCCACTGGAGGCCAACTTTTTGCTGTTTAATTAGAGATAAGAATCTCATCGACTTTCCTGCTCAAGCTGACTTTGAACTGCCATCCTCAGATCTCAACCTGAGTAGCTAGGATTATATGTGTGAGTCCCACCACGCAGATAGTCCCACATTTTAATATTATCTGGCCCTCACCCTCAGCCCCAAGGTTGAACACATATACATTTCTATAATGTTTGTAGCACATGTCTCACATACTGTAATAATTGTTTCTGTACTCATCTAATTTGTCATCGCACCTGCACAGCACTGACATACAGTAGAACTTTTTAAAAACCTGTTGATTTTACTTATACAATGTTATGAACAGACTTTTTAATAGCCTCAGTTTCCTCTGATTTTCTCAGCTATGACAGATGCATAAGTTGATATTTCTGCTGGCTCCTGCATAAGTGCAGTTTAAAAAGTCAAGCAAATGGTCCGGGAGTGTGGTCTAGTGGTAGAGTGCTTGCCTACCATGCATGAATCCCTGGGTTCAATTCCTCAGTAGCATATACACAGCAAAGGCCAAAAGTGGTCTGTAGCTCAGGTGGTAGAGCACTAGCCTTGAGAAAGCCCAAGGACAGTGCCCAAGCCCTGAATTCAAGCCCCAGGACTAGAAAAAGATTCAAGCAAATGACTTGTCTTCATTTGAACCCCCCTACCCTGTGCCCAGTTAGATTTCCTCTTCTGTCAGGATTAGGTGGATGCCTTAGGCTACAAGAATGACGATCCAATGTAGATGATTAAAAATCCAGAGCTGGGTTTGTTTTTCAAATGAAGGAGAGGTCACCGTCTCAAGCACGATGCAGTCATTACTTTGCATTACTTTGCATGTCTTTCCCCAAATGAACCAAAAGGGCAATTATTTGTAGAAGTCTTGAATTGGACAGAGCAAAAAAGACTGGTAGAAATATTCTTTACATGGTCATAATTCCCATTGTTGAAAGTTCTATTCGATATGAGCATTCACGGCTCAGTGCTCTTGCTTATGAGAACAATGTGACTGTGTAATCCTCGGAGAGAGCAGGGTATTTAGGGAGTGCTGCGGTGCTGTGATTCTTCACCAAATGCCCTGCACTTGTTTAAGTTGCTCTGCAGATGGCGGCTCCATAGGCAACAGGGCAGTAATGAACTAATAATTAGGTGGGTGAGTTCTACAGGGTGGTTGAATCTGCTCGCTCACCAAGTGACTCCCTGCCTGACGGGATGTGAAGGTGTCTAGAGGAGGGGGAGGGGGAGTAGGTTTCGGTGCTGGCTATGTAGTGGTGATAGTTTCATTACCCATCATCTCACCATTAAAAATCTCCTCAAACAATATTTTTTAATTGAGGGGGAGGCAAGGAAGAGAGGGAGAGAGAAAGAGAGGTTCAAAAGACTGAGATCTGAGGATAGAGGGTCAAAGTCAGCCCTGGCATATAAATCTGAAAGACTGATTTCCAATTAACCACCAAAAAGTCTAAAATGGAGGTGTGGTTCAAGTGGTAGAGTTCCAGACTTGAGCAAAAAAGCTAAGCAAGAGCACGAGGCCCTGAGTTTAAATCTAATACAGGGGAGGGAGGAGGTGGGGGGAGAAATAGTTCTGCAAAGTGGTTGGATTGAGTTTATTCTTTATTCTGTTTTCTGTTTCATCTGTCCTGAAAATACCATTAAATGACTTCTAAGACCTCTTTGATGAAAACAATGTGGATGAATACACACATTGACCAGAATGCTGCTTTGGTTTGGGAAAATTTCACTGGGAAATTGATACACAGATTAAATACTATTAAAGGAGTAAGTATGCACTGTGGAGCCCTCAAAAGACACCACTTTGGTTTATTTATTTTTCTTTTTTGTGTATATCCATACAAGGTCTTGAACCCAAGGCCTGGGCACTATCTCTTAGCTGTTCTGGTTTAAGGCTGTGTCTTTCCCACTTAGGCCACACCTCCACTTCTGGCTGTTTAGTACTCAACTAGAGATAAGAATCTTTCAGATTTGCTTACTGGAGCTAGCTTCAAACTGAGGTCTCAGCCTCCTGAGTAGCTAGGATTGCAGATGTGAGCCACTGGCCCCTGGCAACTCACCACTTTAGACGTCAGAGGAGAGCCCTGGCAGGAAGCAGCTTCAGTGAGACCTCTCCCTTATCTACCTAAAGACTACATGAGCCACGTAGTGCACAATGACTGCTTCAGTCTTCTAAAATTTCATTACGCTGAGATGATTAAATTCATTTTACAGAAGAGTTTGAAAGCCAAACACCCACCTGGAGCCTAGTGGATTTGTTTTTCACAAGCCATTGTGTATTCTTCAAACTCATCCTTTTTTAAAATCCATCTGCTTATCCCTCTGTCATTGCCCACAGCTCCATCCTTCCTTGACCCTCTGTTGAGAGTATTTAAGCTTCAACCACCAGGGCTTCTTTGAGTTTTCCTATGTTATATGACTTTCATGCACATTAGCAAGTTAATATGTCTTGTTTGTTTTTTTTTCTCTCGTTAATCTGTTTTGTTTAATAGATAAAAAATGATGGAAACTCAGAGGGAAAGCTTGACCTTCTTTATAGGAGTTCAAGTTTATGTTTGGCTTCAGGGCAATGAGAAGTTCTTATTCATTCTTTCCTCTGGGGATTTTCTTCTAAAGAACTCTCAGCCAGCAAACAAGATATTGCTTGAACAAGAACTGAGCAAAGCTAGATTGACACCTATTGCTGAACTCCAGTATCCTGGATGACTGAAGCTGAATGCAACTGAGGCCAGGAAGTTTGAAGAAAATCTCTTTTCCTGTTCTTCCCTTCCAAATCTAAGAATGCTAGCTTCCTAGACAGAGCAAATATACCTGCCCAACAAGTGAACAAACATGAGGCCCTCCTGAATGGAAAGACTTGGAAAAAATCATATTAAGTGAAGTAAGCCAGATCCAAAGAAACATAGGCTCAATGGTTTCCCTCATCTGTAATAATTAGTTCACATCTAGAACTCTCCTAGCAGAGGATTACAATAGCTCAAACCCTAGATACATAAGGCCATATAGGATGAGACTAAATTAATGGACCTCCAGGACATGGAAACAAGAGCTTAATTATAAGTGACTGTTATTCTTAATGTATTATGTTTTCTCTCTTCTCTTGCGTCGCCCTTTGGTTAATCTCATATTGTTACAGTATCCCACTTTATTACCTGGTATATTATATAGATGTTTACTTGTTTATTTGAAATAGGAGTGGAAAAATGAGGGGTGGGAGTGGGGGGAGGAAAATGGGGACAAAAACATAAGAAGGAATATCAACGTGTGAGAAGTAGTGCACCTTCTCTCTGGCAAATATAACTGCACAATGAAATACATTGAAATAAAAAATTATTTAAAAATTTAAAAAGAGGCCCTCCTGCTTCTGTGAGAGTAGTAATAAAATGAACAGAAAGGTTAAAAATGGGTTAAACTATACCACCCACTGAAGGAACTGAGGTCTAGAATGATGAAAACGTGTGCAAATGCTTTTTCTTGAGTTAATACGTATTGGATTTGCAATATTGTTGGTTCATTTGTGTTATGTACCTGCTAGTTTAGGTTGTGACAAAAGAGCCCAACAAAAACAGATTATGTAACACACATTTCTTCGTCTCCTGTACTACCTGGCTATCAAAGATCAGATAAAGCTCTGTTTATGTCACTTCTATTCTAAGACCCACCCTGGATGCCAGAACAGCCACTTTCTGGGACATTTACTGTTGCTGTGGCAGAGAGGAAATAAACACAGTTACACATAATTGTGCTCCTATTCATTACAGCAAGTGACATGACCATCCATGAATCCAATAGAAAACCTGACTCTTTTGGTTGTTGTAACCTCAGACTTACTGATTTGTGAGGAATAGGAATTTCTGTGGAGGTGGAGAAGTTCAAGGGTGTAGTGTCAGGATTCAGATGCTCAGCCTCTATTGAGGGCCTTCTTGCTGTACAATAACATGGCACAGATATCACATGGTAAGACAGAGCAAACATGCTGGCTCAGGTTTCTTCCTCCTACAAAGTGGCTCACTAATGCCATCTCTCCCTCCTGACCTCATTTAATCCCAGCTACCTCTCAGAGCCAACACCCAAATATCATCAGTACGTGAATTTAGGGATTAGGCTTTCATCTTTTCACAGGCTTAAACACACAGGGCACCGAATATACATAAACAATATTAAAAATTAACTCATGTTGTTATATTCGCACGCGCGTGCGTGCGTGCGTGCGTGCGTGCGTGTGTGTGTGTGTATCCTGGGGTTTGAACTCTGGGCCTGAGTATTGTCCCTAGCTTTCTTGCTCAAGGCTGGTGCTCCATCACTTGTACCACAGCTCCACATCCAGGTTTCTGGCTAGCTAATTTGGACATTAGAATCTCACAGACTTTCCTAGCCACAAGAAGCATCAAACCATGATTCTCAGATCTCAGCCTCCCAAGTAGCTTGGATTACAAGCATGAGCCACTGGGGTTTAGGTTGACATTCTCCTCCAGTGATAACTTTTTTTTGGTCAGTCATGGGGCTTGAACTCTGAGTCTGGTGCTGTTCCTGAGCTCTTGAGCTTAAGGCTAGCCTTCTACTACTTGAGCCACAGCACCACTTCTAGTTTTCCAGAGGTTCATTGGAGATAAGAGTCTCATGGACTTTTGTCCCCAGGCTGGCTTTGAACTGTGATCCTCAGGTCTCTGCCTCCTGAGTAGCTAGGATTACAGGCGTGAACCATGGGTGCCGGGCTCCAGCGAGAACTTTATAAACATGAGACATAACAAAGACCTGGACATGGAGAAGTACAGTTATGAAAGTATTTCAGATTAGGTTAGATATCATCAAAAATAAATGGTAAAACAAACAAAACTGGCTATGTAGCTCAGTGTAGCAAGTAAGTATTGGGCTTGATCCCCAGTACTTCAAAAGGCAAGCAGGCTTTATCTACTCATAATCCTTGTCATCTCAGGCCAGCAGAAGGCTGTGCTCTAGATTGTCCTCACTCAGAGACAAAGTCCTCTGTCTTCACCATCTGTCACATGTACAACTGTAAAGGAAAAGTACTAGCCCATCTTATGCCTATAATAAGAAACCGAATTAGAAGAAAGCTGTCCAATGGCCAAGGAAGGTATTAAAGAAGTTTTATCACTGAAGGTGCAGGTAGTTTAGGCTGGAGGATGGAATAAAAGATCCAGAAACACCAGGGATCTGAGCACACTCTGTTCAGATTGCCCAGAATGAGGGAAAATGGAAAGAAAACAACACTGTATAACTCTTCGACCTTAACTTCACTGTGGGGAAAAAAGAAGGCATCCACAATTACCAGAGTTGTATATGTTGATGTAATTCTGGGTGGTTTTAGATTCCAGTAGTGTATTATTGGATTAAATGCTACTTGATGTTCATATGAATCTGCCAGGCAGATATAGGCCTCAACACAGATAGCTTCTGAGTCTCAGCTTACTACAGTGTGTGGCCTCAGATATCACAATTAGTACTGCTCAGAAGCTTGTGGGGCCCCTTCTAAGAGAAATTCATAAAGCCTTATAATGTTTGAGGGAGGAAGGCACAGAAAGGACAAATAGGGTCATTCTGCAAAGAGGTGGGGCCAAAGTCATTATCAGATGCAGCAGGCAGTGTCTGGTGCTTAGAATGCCTTTTAGGGACTCATGTTATTGCTTTGTATTCTTTCTAAATGGAGAGAAAGGCACTGGTAACTCACACCTGCATTCTAACCACTCAGGAGGCTGAAATCTGAGGCTCTCTGTTCTAAGCTAGCCTGGCCAAAACAGGTAATGAGACTCTTATCTCCAATTTACCAGTAGGAAGTGGAGGAGTGTAGCTCAAGTGGTAGAATTTAAGCCCCAGTTTAAGCCCCAGTACTCACATATACCACACACACACACACACACACACACACACACACACACACGCACACACAAAGAGGGAGGGGGGAAGAAATTGAAAACTTACCAATGGCGGGGGGTAGTAGTATTTTCATCATTTTTATCAACCCAGTGGTAAACATAAAATGTGTGTGGAGGGTGTGTTTTAATGCAGGGAACAGTCTACGAAGGCTGACAAAAATCCCAACACAACCTTAGAAATGGCACTAGGATTCTCTCCTGTGTATTCCTTTAAGAGCACCAGCAAGCTGACTGGACTCTACATGTGTTGGGGTGACAAAGCCAAGCATGAACAAGAGAAAGTCCCAGCCTCCAGGGAAAGATAGGGTATCTCCTGGGCCCCACCCCAGGCACATATACGGAAGAGTCTTGATAAGGGGTGAAGAGGCAGAGGAGCCTCCCCAGTGATGGAGTGTGATCAGGAAGGACTAACTACTAAACCAGCAAAAAGTCTTTGGTTTTCATTCTTCCAATATGGAGTCCTTTGATTTCCTCCAAGGAGCCAACGAGCCAGTGAACAAATGCTATCCTAGGCATTATTTTCTATTACCCAGAAGCTGTTCTTTTCCTACATTAAGCAGCTGTACTGGGCTTTCCCTTTAGTCTCCCCTTTCCCTCCTTCCCTCCTTTCTTTCTTTCTTCCTCCACTCCCCCCTCTCTCTTTCTTTCTTTCCTTCTTTCTTGGGCCAGTACTAGAGCTTGAGTTTAGTGTCTGGGCACTGTTCTTTAGCTTTTTCACTCAAGGCTGGCACTACTGTATACACTTGAGCCAAAGTTCTATTTCCAGCTTTTTACTGATTAACCAAAGATAATAATTTCATGAACTTTTCTCCCCAGACTGGCTTCAAACCATTATCCTCAGGCCTCAACTTCTTGCGTAGCTAGAACTACAGGTATGAGCCACCCTCTCTTTCTTCCAAGATCCTTCTACCGGTGACCCTATTTCCTCTCTTGCTCCCCTTCCACGCCCCACCTGGATGGAGTTAGAATGATCCCCATGTGGTGCAGTCCAAAGGACAATTATGTACTTGAGGTAGACTAGTCTAAATTAAGATGTGTCACAAGTCTAATATTTTTTTAAATATGCAAACTAGCTAATAACAATTTTCTATTGATTACATAATGAACTGTTAATAATGTGGCTCTATTAGGTCAAAGCAAATATGTGAGGATTATTTTTAGCTGCTTATGTTTCCTTCTAATGCGACTACTAGGAAACGTTTTAAATAGCATGTCTGACTCACACTTGTGCCTCTCGTTTTTTTCTGTGAGACTGCGCTCTCTCGACTTTGAGCAACACCCACCATGCACCTTAGAGAATCTTCAATATTCTGTGGTTCATCTGCTCAAATCTCTCCAAGGGTTTCGTACTTTGCCCAGAGGCAAAAAGATCTCTCTGTGGCCCCTCTGCCTTGTATAAGATCTAATTACCTCTCTGATACAATTGCCCTCATCCACTCCTATTACTTTTGCCAGTAGTCTGGCTTCTTTGCTGTTGGAGGAATATGCCAATCACACTTCTACCCCAGGGCCTTTGTGTATATTTACCCATTGCTCAGACTCCCTTTCCCTGCATATCAGTATATCATTTCTGCACTTCTTGCAGACCTCTTCTCTTTGTTATATCCCTATTTAAGAATAGGAAAGTGAGCTGAATAACTGGGGGTTTATGCTTAAAATCCTTGCTACTCAGGAGACCGTGATCTGAAGATTGGGGTTCAAAGCCAGCCTGGGCAGGAAAGTTCTTGAGAGTCTTATGTCCAGTTAACCACCAAAATGCCAGAAATGGAGTTGTAGTTCCAGTGGTAGGATACTAGCCTTGAGCAAACAAGCCAAGGGAGAATGCTCAGGCTTCAGTCCTCAGTAGTGGCACCATAGTGAGAGGGAGGGAGAGTGGGAGAAAGACAGACAGAAACAGAGAGTCAGGGAGAGAGGGTGGGCAGGAGGAAAAAGAGAAACAGAGTCAAGTCACGGGTTGATTTGATTCAGTCGTTAAGAATGAGGGCAGAGTTCCTCTGCCTGAAGCTTCCCTTTGCCTCTAGGTCACACAGACTCAGAACATTACCTGACTTCCTGCCTACTGGAATATTCCCTCAATTCAACCCAACACAACTTTCTTGAACTTTCTTGTTATAAACCATTGCCTTCCAGAGCCCCCTAGTTCAATTTATAATCAGAGTCTCTTGGTAGAAGTTAATCTCCTTTATTACCAGTCAGTCCTCTGTGTTCTATCCAGCATCCAGATTTCTCTCCATGGCTGTTCTAGGCCCCAGGGGACTCAGGACAGCCCTTAAAGCAAGGTTTGGCAGATGGGTCTCAATTAACAGAGAGACTGAACAATGAGGCTAAAGACAGAGAGAGCCTCTCTGGAATGCACTTACCATCTGATAGCAGACTCCAGATCCATCTAGAATGTTCCCTCGAGGTGAGTTAATGTCTTCTCTTACAAAAAGATGTGCAAAGCCTTACCCCATCTCATTCCCACAATTTTTCCAGTACCAGTTACTAACCTCAAGGAACAGAATGAAAATGTAGTCACATTCCCAGGAATTTATCTCTGAGGAATGGGAAACAATTAACTAAAGGCATCTAGTCCTGTGTCCTCACACTACTTGTTCTCACCAACCGGTAGTCCCTCCTTTCTCTTGATCAAGCCAAGACTAAGGAACTTAAAACCCAGCCATTGCCCTCATGTGGTGGTCCTCGGGAAAATTATTTTTTACAATCTGGCCTTATCCTCCTTTGTAAAACAGAGTTGATCATAGAAAGTACCCCTGGGAGGTTATATAAGGAAACATCCCTGATGCCCAGTGTTGGGCCCAGGTGGCTCCATAAATGTGGGGTATTTATTCTCTGCCCATCTGGCTTGTCTTGGGGTGCCACATCTACCCATTCTGCAGGAATCCTGAGGTCCTGGTGGTTAAGTAGCCCAAGCTAGACAGCATCTAGGCAGGTAACAATACATAATGACTTCCCAGGGAGCTGCCAGGTCATACTCTTCTCTTGCTGGCTGTAAGACTGTCACAGTGGAATTCCAAGAGCTGTCTTCACCACCCTAGCTAAACTCAGCCAAGGGATGGACAGAGAAAGACACAGCTCATCCCCAGCCTCCAAACATGCCCAAGCCTAACCCCAGTGAACGCACAACTTCCAGATTCTATGAATCAATATATCTCCATTTCTTTGTTTTATTTATTTGTGTTCTATCATCAGTTGCCTGGCGTTTTGTTGCTTCTAAAACTATAACACTGCTTTTTTTTTCTCCTTAGCTTGACTCTTTGGCAGCTTATAGAAGATTTTCATGAGTCTCTGGCTCCCCTGGGTGGCAAAGAGGATAAATTCACCTCTCCAAGATTCCTGTTCTCTCTGGAAACAGCTTCATTCCCAGTCCATTCTTCTCCCCGCCAGTGTCATTGGGTTTATAGTGTCATTGGGTTTGTGCTTAGCCCATGAGTGTGTGGCAGGGGTTCCTTCTTAATGGACAGTTTGCTTTCCTGATTGGATGGTTCTGGGCTGGCAGTAAGTCTCTTATGGAATGGTCCTAAGGGTCACCAATGGTTCAGTGAGTGGCCTTTATCAAGTGCAGCATGTCACATTTCCCCAGAAGCATTCAGCCACAAGGAGCATAGTCTGTGTTATAAGAAGTCTGCATCAGGCTGATGCAAAAACATGGCTCAGATTTGAACATGCTTTTAAGAATCCTGGCCATAGGAATTAGGCTACTTAAAATAATTCTTTTTTTTTTTTTGCCAGTCCTGGGGCTTAAAGTCAGGGCCTGAGCACTGTCCTTGGGCTTTCTCAAGCTATGACTCTACCACTTGAGCCACAACACCACTTCCAGCTTTTTCTATGCATGTGATTCCAAGGAATTGAACCCGGATCTTCGTGCATGCTAGGCAAGCACTCTACCACTAGGCCAAACTCTCGGCCCCTATTTAAAATAATTCTATGAGGAGGAATTGGTCAGGTGGAAATTAGTGAGCCAGGTACTGGTGGCTCACACCTGTAATCCTAGCAACTCAAGAGGCTGAGATCTAAGGATTGAGGTTCAAAACCAGCCCTGGCAGGAAAAAAATATGCTTGAGAATTTATCTGCAATTTACAAGCAGAAGGATGGCAGTAGAGATGTGGCCTAAGTGAAGAGCATCAGCTTTGAGTGGAAAAGCTAACAGAATAGCATCCAGACTCTGAATGTAAGCCTCAGTATTCACACACACACACACACACACACACACACACACACACATTACAAGCCAATAGGCTCTTTCATTATGTAATTTGAAAGGACATATTGAAAAATAAAAATGTGTTTATTTTATCGTGATTAATTACCCAAGAGCCATTGTGGTGTGGTTTGAAGATGAAATGTGGAGACAGGCTCATAAGTTCATGATTCGAAGGCTTGGTCCCCAGTTTGTGGTGCTATTTGGGAAGTTCGGGAAGCGGCAAGTGGTGGGGTTTAGCTAGAGGAAATGGGTGTCACTGGGGTGTGTCTTTGAAGCATATAGCTGGTTATCTCTTCTCCCTGTCTGCTGTGAGGGTCACCTCTTCCACCCACTTCCACTGCTGTGATGTTCTTCCTCACCCCAGACTCAGAACTAACAGTCAGACATGATGCTTCCATGCTCTGGGATCTCTGAAGTCGTGAGCTACAGTTAATTTCTTTTCTCCCTTAATTTGTGCTGTCAGATATTTTGTCACATTCATGCAAGAGCTTACTCACAGGCTTACAGAAGAAGAAGAAGAAGAAGAAGAAGAAGAAGAAGGAGGAGGAGGAGGAGGAGGAGGAGGAGGAGGAGGAGGAGGAGGAGGAGGAGGAGGAGAAGGAGAAGAAGAAGAAGACGACGACAATCTTCCAGCACATCTTGAGCAAGTGCACTCTGTGGTGCTCATTCCTTATTTATTTCTATTCTTGCATGTCAGGCATAGTGAGCTTCTTCTCCTTACAGGTATTGTTCATCCCCTCTGTATTTGCATATGTTGGCAGATGTTGCCTACCTCATCCCTACCAACCCCAACCCACACCCTTGTCCCACCTCTTTTTAAGAATGTTGTATGGCCAGAACTGTCATCATATGAGTACACGGAAGGACTCTTGGCTTATAGAGTGTGTTCCTGCTGTATTTTGTCCTCCCTGAAACTCATGATGAATTTCAACTCCTCACTGTGCTTGAGAGGTGGGGGAGGTTGGGCGCAGTGGGTCTTGGGGGAAGAGCCCCTGTAACTAGATCAATATCAAAGTTGTCTCTCTTCCTGTCAAGGGACTGGACTGGTTACCTTGAGAACAAGTTGTAATAAAAAATTTACCCCTCTGGGTGTGCCCACATGTCCTTCCAGGTTCCAGAAGAAATTTACACCAGCATAAGCTCTTTTCTCAGTACTTCTCTCAGTGCTACCACCTGCACTTAGAATTTACAACTTTTGAGACCCCCAATAAACAAATTGAAAATAAAAAACATCCTGCTTACTTTATATGCTTCTTAGTCTCCCATGCTGTGTTACAGGGACAGAAAATGAATGAATATTGTCTCCAACTATACTGCTAAGTTTGCACTATGATCTTAATTTTTTTAAACCCAGTACCTCTTGGCACACGTTTGGACCATTGTGAGCTCTTACATTTTGTTGAATAGATAAGATGCAGATGTAAGGAAAGCATGTAGCATTTGTTGAGGAGTTATTTCCTAAAAGCCTTGGGGCAATGGAGTAGAATTTAACAAGAGAGACTGAGGAAATGACGGGGGGGGGGGGAGGAATGTAACTTCACCATATGGACATGTTTGATGAATGAATGATAGAGAGTCCACATTTTGAAAATGAAAAGTATGGTACTCAGAGAGCTTATGATGGTTCCAAGAATCACATAGTAAAGTGAGAGCACAGAGATTTGAGCATGGCCCTTTTTGGTCCTTAAATCTTTGATGTCACTTCCCTATAGTCTCCCTCATTATTTCCTTTGCATGTCGCTTATGGCAGCACATAGGCAAACTGGCTTTTGTTGATAATGTTCTTTGAAGCAACTTTGACCGAATGGCTTTGCATGAGAGGAATTCCACAAATATCTGTTGCATGAATAGATGTCTGAATACACTTGGCAAGCTTCTGGTGAAGAACAAAGATAGATAACTCGTCCATTTGTTGATGATGCCCCCCCATTCCTGCACCTATCACTATGACAACCCACTACCCAGAAGTGTACTACACAATGACAATAGGGCAATGTGACAGACATAAAGGCAGAGAGAATAAAGTTAACCTTTCCAGCTTGCACACTGAAGAGCTGTGGTAGTTAGATTATCTTTACTCAGGGAAGGAAGTGTTTTAACTTCCCCTTTAAAATCAGGCATGCAGATTTAGGATTTTCTGCAAAGAGATTAAACACAGATCTGCGGCTTCGACATGTGTGTATTGTTTATGCCATCATACCACACTAGCAACACATTCTGAAAGACAAGGATAGGCATACAATTTCAATGTTTACTTACTAAGTAGCGTGGGACTCACAGACATAGCTGATATTTCTTGTGCTCCTTTTTTGTGGTAGGCACTTTGCTTTTGTTTGTGTCCCTGAAATACCACAATAAAATGGGTAGGGCTTTTATTTGTTTTGCTTTGTTTTATAATTGTGTGTGTTTTGTAACTGTGTGGTGGGGAGGAAGTTGGTATTGGGGCTTAAACTTAGAGTGCTAGCTCCTGCTTGACTTTTTCATGCAAGACTGGCACGCTACTGGAGCTGCACCTCTATTTCTGCTTATTTGCTGGTTAATTGGAAATGAGCATCTCATAGGCTTTTCTGCTCAGGCTGGCTTTGAATCATTGTCCTCAGATCTTAGTCTCTTTAGTAGCTAGGATTATTGGCCATCAATGCCCAGGCTTGTTTTTGTTTTGATTTGTTTCAGTGCTATACATACGAGGCCGGTGCTCCAACACTTCAGGCGTGCCTCCATCTCAGCTTTCTTTTGCCCAAGCATGGGGTTTGAACCCAGGATGTAGGCACTGAACCTCTTTGTGGTCAAGGCTAGTGTTTTACCACTTGAGCCACAGCGCCACTTCCAGTTTTCTAGTGGTTAATTGGAGATAAGAATCTACTGACTTTTGAAGTAAGCCAGACCCAAAGGAACATAGGCTCAATGGTTTCCCTCATCTGTAATAATTAGTACACATCTAGAACTCTCCTAGCAGAGGATTACAATAGCTCAAACCCTAGATAAGGTCATATAGGATGGGGCCAAATTAATGGACCTCCAGGACATGGAAACAAGAGCTTAATTGTAAGTGACTGTTATTCTTAATGTATTATGTTTTTCTCTCTTCACTTGTGTTGCCCTTTGGTTAATCACATATTGTTACAGTATCCCACTTTGTTACCTGGCATGTTATATAGATGTTTACTTGTTTATTTGATATAGGAGTGGAAAAATGAGGGGTGGGGGTGGAGGGAGGGAAATGACAAAACGTAAGAAGGGATATCAATATGTGAGAAGTAATGCACCCTCTATCTGGCGAATATAACTGTGACCACTCTATACATTGAAATAAAAAATTATAGTAAAAAAAGAATCTACTGACTTTTTTGCCTGGTTAGCTTTGAACTCTTATCCTCAGATCTCAGCTTCCTGAGTAGCTAGGACTACAGCCATAAGCCACTGGCACCTGGCTTCACTGCCCCTTTTGGGCATTGCACAGGGCTTTACCCTCAACAACAGACACACTTCCTTGAGTAAGTTCTTGGGAGTTCTACCTTCTTAAATGAATGAATGCTGTCATTGGAAAGTGCTTTGGGTCTCCTTGAAGAGTAGAGCTCCACACTTTGTTTTTCCCAGGAAATAGTTCTGAGTCTGTTCAAAAAGTAAGTATAGTTCCCCAACAGAAGTAGGTGAGGCTTCTATTTATCCAGAGAAGCAGAAAAAGTTTTCATTTCTGCTTCTAAATTTGATTGTGTCCCTCTTCCTGGAAAGCCAAGCTTGCCATTGGAAAGCCAAGCCAATGTTATAGGAATGGTGAGTCATGGTTTGTCTTAGCAAACAGGGACTAAGACTTGCTGAAGCTGGGAGTGTAAGGAACACTGGGCCACCTTCAGCTAAGTGAGACTCTCAGCCTTTAGCAGGCCAGAGGAAATCAGATCAGAACAGAACCTGCAAGTATCACTTAAGAACAGTGGTAAAGAGATGTCAAGATTGAGAAATTCAGGAAATACAACAAAGAGTCAATGATTGAGAAATTATAGAGAGTGTGGGAAGGGAGGAAGGGAATAAGAGAGGGAAGAAGGAAAAAAGTAAGGACAAAGAAATGACCATTCTTTGATTCTTATAACAGAGTGTTATCAAATGTCTATACAGAACAAAAGAAAGCAGACTTGTTGAGTAGCTTGAAGACTCTTTGGATACTTGATAAGCAGTCCTAAAAATCTGAAGAATGAGGCCAGGACTGGGACCTAGAGGTAGTGTGTTTTCTTAGCATGCACAAAGCCCTGGGTTCGATTCCTTGGTACCATATACACAGAAAAAGCCAAAAGTGGTGCTGTGGTAAAGCTCTAGCCTTGAGAAAACCCAAGGACAGTGCTCAGCCCCTGAGTTCAAGACCTGGGACTGGTTAAAAAAAGAACTGAAGAATTTAGAACCCTAAGGCAACCAAAAAGAGCAGAGATCCTCTCCCAGGGACTCTCAAAGATGCTCCCAGTGTGTGGACACATGCCTTGAATATCTTCCCTAAGCAGCCTCAATACGACTTCTAGAGAGCTTTTTGAAGTATGCCTGTCTATTCTTGGAGCAGACACTTGAATCCGTGTGAATTTGTTTCCTCACCTAGTCTGGAACAATGGAGGGCATCTGCAAGAGCAGCCTGGGGACAGGAGTGCCTTCAGCAGCTGCAGTGTGAGGGTCAACTCAACTAGGGGTAGCCATGGCATGATGGCAAGTGAGGAAGGGGCAGAGGGCCCCAGAGGGAGGGGCTGAGGGAGACAGAAAACAGCATCCGGTTTCTGGGCAAGACAGAATGGGAGACATAGATAGGAAAACGAGAAGAGGGGAAGGCTAGGGGCTGAATATGGTGACTCTTTTTTTTTTTTTCTTTTGCTGTTGTTGTAGTACTGAGGCTTGAAGTTAGGGCTATTCAGGGTGAGCATCCTGAATCTGAAAACCCTAATCTGAAATCTTTGTTTTTGATAGTCCTTGGGCGCTGTCCTTGAACTGCTTCTGCTCAAGGTTAGCACTCTACCACTTGAGCCATAGCACTACTTCTAGCTTTTTCTGTTTATGTGGTATCTGAAGAATCGAGCCCATGGCTTCATGCATGCTAGCCAAGTAAGTACTCTACCTTTATTCCCAGCCCTGAAACTTTTAAAATAATAAAAGGAACACGGGAATTTCCACACTAATGAAAACTGGTTTTAGGCATTAAATTATTTAAACTGTGTAAAGTTACTTCTAGATAAAGGGTGTAAGTAGTACATGAAGGATGAATGAACTTTCCACTTAAACATAAATGAATTTCCCAACAGTAATGTCATTATGTTGGATGCAAATACTTTGCAAAATTCTTAAAAGAAAAATATGAAATCTGAAACACTTCTAATTCCACGAATTTTGGACAAGAGCTACTCACTGTGTATCAAAATGTTCTCCTTTTGTCTTCCTTCTATTTTTCCTTCTTTCTTTCCATCTCTCCTTCCTTCCTTTGTTTCTTTTTTTGTGCTAGTCCTGGAGCTTGAACTCAGAAATTGGGCATTGTCTCCCTTAGTTTTATCATGCAACACTGGCACTCTATCACCTGAGTTACAACTCTACTTCTGGCTTTTTGTTGGTTAATTTGCAATAAAACTCTCAGATTTTCCTGCTCTGACTGGCTTTGAATCATGATTCTCAAATCTGAGCCTTCTGGTTTGCTAGGATTACAGGTGTGAGCCACTGGTACCCAGCATTCTAACAGTATTTTTTTCTAGAGAATTAGGGTTATGTCTTTCCAATGCCTTACTCTTTCCTCTTATTTATTTAACCTTGTGTCCACTGGCATAGAAGCACTTGACAGGTATGGGTAAGTATCTTAGAGTGACTATCCACTCAGAATTGGCAAGATATACCCTGTTTGCTATTTCTCCTTTATGCCAAGGAATTAAATAAAACAACCTTAATTGTAGCAGTTTCTCTTTCCACATTATTCTAGTTATTTATCACAAAAAGAGTATGTGAATTGACAAGGATGGCCTTGTCAAGATTTGACTTTGCATGTAGGTAGTCAGTACTCTTGAAATATCTGCAAACAAAATTTTTATTGCACTTGACACTGATAAGGCAAAAAAGTGTGACTTCCTTAATTAAAAACAAACAAACAGATCCTCAGCCACTGGGGTTATCTGGCTAAAGCATCGGTCATCTTATTGATTATCAAGGCTGATTGAGTTCATCTGGCTAGTCAGGCATCCCTTTCTCCCTCAGCACTCTGCTGTAAGTGCCCAAAGCTGCACACGTGGTCAAAGATGATGACCTTTTAGGATAATGTCAAAGTTATGGGACTAGAGCCTGGTACTGGTGGCTCATGTCTGTAACCCTAGATAATTAAAAAGGAGGTTGAGCTCCATGGACTCTAGTTCAAAACCATTCTGGAAAGACTCTCATCTCCAATTAACCAGCAAAAATCCACAAGTGGAGCTGCAGTTCAAGTGGTAGAGAACCTGCTATGAGCAAAAAAGTCAAGTAAGAACAAGTCGTCTAAAGTTTAAGCTCTAGTTTTGGCACCAAAACAAACAAGCAAGTAGCTGTGCTCCTCATCTCGAACTACCAAAGACGTTTCCAAGATACATTTGCAGATGACCATAGGGAATCAAGCTTCCAAGCTTCCAGAAACACCTAAATGTGCTCCGGGCAGCAATCTGCCTTTCTTTAAAAAATAAAACTCTCAAATTCTGCTGCTCCCATCTTTCTGAAGGGATTATTAGTTACTTTGGGAGAACTAACGGGCTACCCAAATGTGCTAAACGTGCTACCCAACAAAAACATCTATAATCATGCTTGTCTATGAAGACACATCCTGGTTCCAGAATCTATCTGATCCATAGAAAAAAAATCTAAACCTTTGGTGGTTATTTCCCCATCAAAATGAGGATGTTTTCTTTTAATAGGGCAATGCTGAAGAGTCTGGAGCCAAATGACTTCTCTACTATGTACAAAGACTTTGAATTTACCCTGTTAAAAGTTCAGAATAAAAAAAGACACCATAGACCAGCCTTTTCTCTCTTTCCCTTTCTCTCACATTCACTAAGGAAACAAAGAATAGATGAAAAGAAGAATCTATTTCTGGCATATGCTTTTAGTTTTGGGGGAGGAAACCCAGAATATTATGTATAGCAGTAATGATCCTGGTTATTTGATGCCTCTCTGTAATAGAATGTAATAACGATAAAATAATAAAGATAAGAATCACTTAATTTTCCTCTATGGTACAGGCATTCTAATTACTATTTCATCAGTAAGGGAAATAAGGGGAGTAACTTCTGAAGTATTTATACATTTCTAGAGGAAATAACTTTTGGTCTTATAGTCCTTTTGGGTTTGGTTACTTCCCCCTCCCCCCAAACAGGGTCTTACATTTATGCTCAGGCAGAAATGGTCCATAATCCTCTTATATAGCTAGGATGATGGGTGTGAACTACTGTATCTAGCTGTTTATTGATCGAGATGCCTTGGCTGGCCTTGAACTATAGCCCTTCTGATTTCTGTCTGTCTCTTGAGTAGCTAGGATTACAGGCATGATCTGCCATGCTCAGATAGGAAATAACTACTATCATCATAAAAGTTGCTTCTCAACCAGTTAATATTCATCTTCTCAGGTTGTAGGCTGACTTTTCTCCACCATGAGCATGTCCTATAGCTAGATGAGAGCTATTTGGCCTTCTTCTTAGATGGGATCTATATAGACTGGGGTTTCAAACAGGTGTGGAGCTGGGTTATCTCCTTATCTCCTAATCTCTGATTTAGAAAGCAAAGAGGGTTCAAATTTTTTTTGTGCCAGTCTTGGGCTTGAGGATTGGGAACAGGGCTTGAGCACTGTCCTTGGGCTTTCTTCCTCAAGGCTAGAGCTCTACTACTTGAGCCTCAGCACCACTTCCAGCTTTTTTCTATGCATGTGGTACTGAGGAATGGAACCTGAGTCTTCGTGCATGCTAGGCAAGCATTCTACCACCAGGCCAAACCCCTGGCCCCCATGGTTCAAATTTTTTTACTTCAAAAAAAACCACATCTCCAAATTTGTTCTCTCCTTTTTAAAACTTGAACATAAGTTAAAGCTTCGGTAAGAAAAGAGCCCTTGCCTAGCTATAATGTTGTGCCTTAGGAGCATTTGTCAATTTCTGGAGCCATGCTTGTCTATTGCCAGAACTACTAGCACCTGGTGGATAGTGGGCAGGAGTGGAACTAAACATGTCCCTGTGCACACGACATCCATCCCAAGGTGTCAACTGTTGTGAGATTCATAACTCAAGGAAGAAAGTTTTTTTCCATTAGTAACCAATCCAAATATTCATAGTCTTACATATAATTACAGACCTAGAATCTCAGAATTCTAAGCCATAATCCTAGCAATTATTCTTGTTGGGCTGCCTAGGTCAGATGTCCATTCCTGAACAATGACTGTGGCCAAGGGAAATGGGATGTGCTGACTGGCCAAGCCAAACAGTGAACACTCTTGGCACTGGAGCTAGTTCCAGCTTGTGTTTAATAATGGTAAAATTGGGTGTATCTTAGGGAAGGGTAAGATGCTGAGCAGGTAGACAGCCAGAAGTCCAAATCCAAACACTTAGATGCAGGAAAGAAGTCAGTGTGCTTTAGCATCCTGTTCCACAGGGAAAGCAGTTTCCACTGAGACTGAAGGGCAGCATGGAGACATTCGTATACTCTGCTATCCATCTATCTATCTATCTGTCTGTCTGTCTGTCTGTCTGTCTGTCTGTCTGTCTGTCTGTCTATTCTGTCTAACTAGATGCCAATACTGAGGTTTGAACTCATTAAGACGTAGTGTTCTTGCTTAGATTTTTGTTTCCTTTTTGCTTAAGGCTGATTAGCTTCACTTCCAGCTTTTTGCTGGTTAAGTGGAAATAAGAGTCTCTCCGATTTGTCTGCCCTGGCTTGCTTCCAATTGCAAGCCTCAGGTTTTAGCTCGGCCTGAAAAGGCAGAATTATAGGTATGAGCCATGTATATCTGACTACATTAGTTTTCTTCACCAAGTTTGTTATAAAAAATAGCAACAGTGTTGTAGATTAGAAGACACTTTATATTTTTCACTATATCTGAGCTGCTAGAAGATAAGAAGATAAGTTCATCTAATATTATATCTACCTTTTTTATGAGTTTTTGCTCCCAGTACAATTTACCTGTGTTCTATTCTTAGATGTTCATCCTAACATGACTTAATGACAAAATAGACTTTAGCAGAAGCAATTAACCTTTAAAGAACAAGTTTAAACATATGAGAAGACAAAATCCTTTAATAAACAATGACTGAAAGGCATTCCTATGGACAAGATTTTAGATATTTGAGCATTCATGATGCATTGACATTATAGGAAAGCCAAACCATATATATCTTTATATAAAATATGTAATTCACCAGCATCTGCTGCTGTGCTAAACACTGAGGATAGCAAGATACTGTGAACACTAGAAGTTGAAGGTCTTGTGTACTTGTATGGTTATGTACACATCCAATCCTTTGTTCATCTCTTCCTTTCAAGGAAGCCAGTGAGAGCTTTTTATATCTACTGCCTGTGATTGCTTTCAGTGGCACTGGGCTGGGGGGGGGGTGGTTAGGGAGTTAAGGGGGTGGTTGCTTTTTATCTTTCAGTTTTGTAGTTTTGTTTTACTTGGGGTGGGGAATCTGTCTCTAATGTTGAGGTCCTTCTTACTCTAAAATCAATTAGTAACTGCAATGGTGACTACTAGCAGAAAAGACTCACTTGAATTCTTTGCTTACCGCTGGGTTTGGACTTACACAAGGTTTTGTGTACATTGTTTTTTTCTAATACAAGTTCCATCCCCTCTCTCTCTGCCAGTCCTGGGGCTAGAACTCAGGACTGAGCACCGTCCTTGAGCTTTCTCAAGACTAGCACTCGACCACTTGAACCACAGCACCACTTCTGGCTTTTTCTGTGTATGTGGTACTGAGGAATTGAACCCAGGGCTTCATGCATGCTAGGCAAGCACTCTACCATCAGACCACACTCCTGGCCCCATCAATTAGAGATTTCTTTGTGTGTGTATGTGTGTGTGTCCTGGGGCTTGGACTCAGGGCCTGGGTGCTGTCTCTGAGCTTTTTTGCTCAAGGACAGTGTTCTGCTGGTTGAGCCACTGCTCCACTTTTGTAGTTTTGGTGTTTAATGGAGATAAGAGTCTCAGGGACTTTCCCACTGGAGCTGACTTTGAACTTTGATCTCAGCTTCTTGAGCACCTAGGATCACAGGCATGTGTGTAAGAAAAAAAAATGAATAAAATACATAAAGAAATCAAATATAACCAAGTTGACCAGAGTGGCAAGTATTTTAAATAATAAATATGGTACCCTGATCTATTCTCACCACTCACCTATAAGTTAAGATGATCCAGTTATATGAAACAGAGTACTACATGACTGTACAACTCAGTGTCTGTGATGAGTTAACATTTATTCTCTGATGCTGAGTTTTCTGAGCAATATTATTGTTCTTCAAAGAATTCACTGAGCCGGGCACGGTGGCTCACACCTGTAATCCTAGCTACTCAGGAGGCTGAGATCTGAGGATCATGGTTCAAAGCCATCTGGGGCACTAAAGAATGTGAGACTCATTTCCAATTAATCATTAAGAAAAAAACAGGAAGTGGGACTGTGGCTCCAGGAGTAGGGAGGTAGCTTGGAGCTGAAGAGCTCGGGGACAGTACCCAGGCCCAGAGTTTAAGCACCATAAACCACCCCCACAACACACACACACAAAAGAATTCTCTGAATGTTCAATACCATAGTATTTTATTTATATCTATATCTAATCTCAAAAATTCTAGCAAAAACGGGTATCATTTACAATTTTATAGATTGGCCTATTGTGCAGACAGTAAGCAACCACACATAATGATATGTATACTTTATGTACAATTTTGTCAGCACATAAATCTTGAGGTAGATTAATAATTATCTTAATTAACAAGGACAGCCAGGATTGAAGCCTGAGAAGTTCAGCTCCAGAAGGAGCTAGTGCTCTTATATGCTTGACTTTTTATATAATGCATCTTAGTAGTGAGTGCAAAGATTTGAACCTGACCCAAATCTGTGTGGCTTTGCTCTTCTTTGTTTTCTCATATAAAACATGGAAAGCAGACCAAGTAATTGTAAAGGACTTTCTATTCCCAACGGCTATAGTCCCATGGATTGCTTTTTAAGTGTTCATTTCTTAGTAGTACTGGGGATTGAACTCAGGGCCCAGTGCTTACTAGGGCCACACTCTCTTTCACTTGAGCCATGACTTCAGTCTCTTTACATTGGTTATTTTCAAGGCAGTTTCCTTTCATGCCCAGGTAGGCCTAGCCCACCTACTTGTGCTCACAGGTGTCCCTGGGTATGATAGAAACACACCACTGTGCCGAAGGTTTTCCTGTAGCTGGGATAACAGGCAATCACTCCCATACTCAGGCCTTGGTTGAGATGGAGTCTCTAAGTTCCTACTGTTCAGAACTGCAATCCCTACATCTCTGCCTTCCAAAGAGCTAGGATTACAGGGTTGAGCTACCATACCCAGCCAATTCCATGGATTTTTACAAAAATTTTCACATGGAAAATAAAAAGGTTGTGACAAGTTTTCAAGTTTGGGGACTGTATAACAACAACAACAACAACAAAATCATTACAGCTAACCATATTTTCCAATTTAAGAATACAACAAACAGGAGATAGCTACTATTATGTCCATTTTAAACATGAGTTAAACGAAACATGTTGAATAAACTGTCTAAGCGGTGAGTCAAACGGTCATGAAAAAGCATATACAATTTATGTATAATATAAACCTGGCCTTAAATTTCACGACTCGGCCAAGGAAGACTGCCATCCTCTTCATGAAATGACATTTTCCTAACTCTGTGTGACAACCCATTCAATTACATTTAGTCATTAGCATTTTTGGAACTGTACTCATTTCTCTGGCTGAAGGTAAACAGTGATCTCGTCAAACTTTAAAAACATTTTTTTTAAAGAAAGGATATAAAAGACTTGGTAATACTAGCAGCTCAGTTCCATTTTCCTTCCTTGGCTTGTCTCTCCACTGAACACTTTCCACGCGAAATCATTAAAGCTGTATTGGACCAGAGAAGTAAAACACTCTGGATCCATGGCTGGGAGGGGCAGGATTGGAACTGCAGGGTCTGCTTTGTGCAGACACTCCAAACAAAAGCAGAAAGTGACACCACCAGCAGCCTTCCGAATTCGAAACCATTTCCTTTTAGAAAAGTCAGAAAGCCTCGGTGGCTGGGGTAATCTAGGTAACAGGAGCGCACACAAAACGAACAAACCAATAAACAAATCCCTACATGGAGCTGGGCCTTTTCATCCCAGCTCCCAAGACAAAGCCCGGGTCCAGCAGGCATTGCGAGCCGGCGGGCGAGTTGGGACTACATATCCCGGCATGCAAGGCTTTCATGGCTCTTGTCAGATTTGGACTACATATGCTAGCATGCAAAGCGGCCACATCGCCCAGACGGACTACGTTTCCCGGCATGCCTTCCGGCCGCCTAGGTCGGCTCTCCACGTCGGAGGGCGGGGGGAGGTCTCCAAAATATAGATTCGATCTCCGCCAGAGCATCTTCCTTTTAGAGTTTAAGGGTCAGACGCCATCTCTTGGTAGCGAATTTTAAAGGTAGGGAATTTTCCGTTCCTGGTATCCGGCGTTGTTAAAAAGAGGAAGGTTCCGGAGCAGGGCGGGCCCAGGGCGGGAAGGGTCAACCGGGCTGTTTGAGCCAATGGCATTGGAGCGGTTGTCCCGCTACCATGGCAACAGGGCCTTGCGTAGCGAGTTGGGGAGGGAATGGGGGGGAAACCCATTGGGCTGCACCTTTCGAGAAGGCTCCAGAAGCAGGAAGCGGAAGTGGCACGTGGAGGGGCCAGTGGAGGCGCCGGTGAGTAAATGCCGCAGATTCTGGAAAGTTCTCATCAGTGCACTACATAAGGCTGGAGCGTTGGGACCTCCCCTTCCTAGGACCGGAGCGGAGCGCCGGCACCTGCGCCGGTGTGCGAGCGGAGCCTAGCGTGGCCATCAGCCCGAGCCGCAGAGCCGCCCCGCGGCCCTCCTCCCCCGCCAGCCGCTGCTGGAGCCCGCCCGAGTGACAGCCGAGCGGCGGGACCCCGCGAACCGGAGCCGGGCCGAGACCGGAGGCGGCCGCCGAGCCGGGAGCACGCACAGCCAGACCCCAGCCGGAGGCGGACGGACGGCGAGCCGGGGCCATGTCGGTGGTGGGCTTGGACGTGGGCTCGCAGAGCTGCTACATCGCGGTGGCGCGGGCCGGGGGCATCGAGACCATCGCGAATGAGTTCAGCGACCGCTGCACCCCGTGAGTACAATTCGGTGTGCGTGGGGGGAGAGGGAGAGGTCGGGACTTGGAGATCGCGGGGACCACCCCCACCGCAGGCCCTCCTCCGGGAAGCCACGGATGGGGAGAGTCTGCCGGAGGTGGGGTGCGGGGCAGGGCGGGCACTCGGGGCCGGTCTGCTCCGGGCATCGGCCGCGGCCGAGCGCGCCTGCAGCCGCTTCCTCCCGCGGCCGCCCGGGGTGTCCCCACCCGGCTCCTCGGAGCTGGCCAGGGCCGCCCCCGGGGGGCCCCCTCTTCCGCGCCTATCTTCGCGCACCCGGGAGCCTGGGCTGCTGAGCTCGCGCCCCCCACCCCCCCACCGCATTGTGAATCTCCGAATGACTGGAAGCTTCTAGAGTCTGGGTGCTGCTGCTGCTGCTGCTGCTGCTGCTGCTTGTGCAAGGCGCCAGCGGATTGTTGTTAGCGACCACAGAGGGGATAAAAAGACGAATAAGAAAGGGGGATCATCTTCTTAAACCTCTAGAACGCGGCAGATCATCGTGTCCAGAATCATTTTGGGATGTAAACATGCTTCCCCCCTCTCCTCACTTTTTAATGGAGGGCTTGGTAGGAGCCATTAATGAAGAACGGTAGACTTAAAGTTTATATTTCTTAATTTTGCAGTTTTTAGAGAGACAATAAAAATGGCACTCTGTGGTGCAACAGTCCTTCCAGAAGGGTGTTGTCACAGAAAGGGAAGGCACTTTCAAAAGCAACTTCTAGAGTGAGGGTCGTTTTCCGAAGAAATATGCACAAACATGCCTGCATGTGCACTGATGAGAATATTGGCCTATTTTTTTTTTTTCATTTTGTGGAAATTAGTAGTTGTTTTTCAGTTCCACGAAGCTCAAGATGGTAAAATGACTCCGAAGGTGAATGGGCCTTATATAATTACTTACGCAGGGATGAGCACTAATGAACAGGAGTAGAAAAATCAGGAAAAAGCAAACATTGACTGCCAGTAATTACTATTCCCTGAGCAACCCACGAATATATCTTTTTGCAAATCCACCATGATCTATTCTCTGGTAATATTAAAAACTGTGTAATTAGAGGTGAGAAAGATGACAGTATTTTAAGCCTTTCCTCCCTAGGTGCCCTTACCATCTCTTGTTATCATTGCTCCAATTAAAGGAAGAAAAGCTGTTCAGAGGAGAGTAGGCAAAAGATTGTCTTAATGTGAAATGGTGACCAGGGTGTGCAATTAAAAGCCTGCAGGTTTGGCTCTGAGCTGGGGGGAGTATTGAGTCATTGCATGTTTGAGAATTGCATTGGCTCTTAGTTCCTGTGTGTGTGTTCCAATTAATTTGATTGTCCCACTTGGAAAATGAGTAGACCCATAGTGCAAGGATTAGTTGATCTGTGCTTCGGATACTATTTATAGCCTGTACCTTACAGATCTACCTTCTTTTTGGCTTTTAGGATACTGTTTAGCACCTCCTTCCATCTTCTAGTTCCAGAAAGAATGTGTCTGTTACAACAGACTTAAATGTCCTCCATGTAGTCCCATTTACTCATCTCTCTTGGGCCTATGTAGGAGTAAAACAAAATTAGATTCGATTTGGATTAGTAATGCACAATTGGATTACTGCTCTAATCTAAACCTTAATCATTGCCTCCTCCTCAGAAGTCTTGCTTGATCTCGCTACTGTTACTATGCATTTCCATTTCCATTGCTCAGAAAGCTGTCTCACAGTTACAAGTCACTTTTCATCTGTCAGTGCAGATTAATGTAACTGATTATTCACTCTTTTCCCTCAGCATTTATATTTCCTTCTGCTGTGACTTGTCCTGCATCATTTTCACTTGATTTTCTCTGCTGGAGAGAGGCATGCTCCTGAGGCATAACTTAGATCCATTTGCTTGGGCTTAGCAAAAACCTTGAAGTCTAAAGAGCAGATGGCATATCAGGACAAAATTAGATGTGACAATGACATTTAGATTAGTACAGAGTTGGGAGCTGAGAGGGGTAAGTTATGCTGTATTTTTTGTTGTCATATGTATAGTGCCAAGTTTAATAATAAAGTATTTTCAGAATTAGTGTTCAGTTTCTTATGCTTGGAGACCTGGCAGATTATACCAGTACTTGAGCTGTAGGGAAGTGCCCCTTAATCCAGGCACAGGCTTTTGGGGGGTGATAGGACTTGCTACCTAGATTGGGTCGTGGGAGGGATTAAGTATCTCTGGAGGGACACCGGATTGAAGATGCAGGCTTCCAAACCGTGCTGACTTGTCCTGCTGTGCCTTTAGGAAATTTTATAAGAATTTTCCTTTTTTCACATAAAGATGCTTATATTATTATTTTTTTAAACATGTTTGAAACTTTGGCTTATATTTCTTTTAGATCAGTCATCTCATTTGGATCAAAAAACCGAACAATTGGAGTGGCAGCCAAAAACCAGGTAAATTCTGTTAAGGTTTAAAAGGGAAAATCTCCAGAAACATATCAAGAGAGGGAAGTATCTCAGCTTAGCTAATTTTGAGTTTTAAAAGTGTAAATCAGGTCTTTATAAACCTTCAAATGTGTTTTTTTCCCATCCCTTTTCTCTTTGTCACCTCCAAAATCTACTTCATTTCTACTCTACCAACTATTAATTTTTAGCGTATAATTTTTAAGAATTATAAACAGGACTTGGAATTTTACATGTTCAGTTTTTCATGACATTTAAGATTCCTTTTATAGGAGGAACTTCTAAGAGGTTCGGTGTTCAAAAGTTTTCAGGTTACTTAGTAATTGAAGTGGGTAACTTGTTCAGACCAGTGCTGTGAGATTAGAACCAAAAAACAAACTTTTTAAAAGTGCTATCTGTTTTTAGTGTATCTACTGTTCATATATAGATCTTATTTATGGCTTACGTTATAATTCTGTTGAATAGCACTGTTTTGTAAATCCTTTGGGGATTGAGAAAAGAACAAACATTTGTGTGTGGGGGGGGAGACATTTAAGAAGGGGAATAAATTCATGAAGAAACTAATACTATTAAAAAATAAAATTCTAAACCATGAAATATATTGTAATATTATGATTAGTAAGATTAGAAGAGATAGATGACGAGGGAAGGGATAGGAGGACCAAAGAAGAAGAATGGCTTCACATACTCAAAATGATTAGCTCAGGAGGGAGAGGGGCTTTGAGTGGATCGACAGTCTCCTAAAAGTGCTTGTGTTGGATATTGCTAGCCTAGGCCTAAATTTCTGATGTAATTTTGTGGTTATGTTAGGAGAATGATCCAAGCTCAGAGTTGGTTTGTAGATAGCTAGGCAAACTTCATCTCAGTTTCCAGAATCGGGAGGAATCGTTGATTTGTTTGACTTACTGGTACTAGCAAGCTATATTGTTAATCAAATAAAAAGAAATAAACTACTTTGGTATTTTCAGGTTTTAGTAATTTTAGAAGTCAGAGCTGTTTTTATATATGAACTCAGGGCCTGGGTGCTGGCTCTGTCTTACTCAAGGCTGGCTTTCTACCACTTAAGCCACAACTCTGTTTCTGCCTTTTGGTGGTTAATTGTAGATAAGAATTTCAGGGACTCTCCTCTTTGAGCCGGCTTTGAACCATGATCTTCAGATCTCTCCTTCGTAAGTAGCTAGGGTTATAGACGAGTCATGGATACTCAACTTATTTTTATATTTTTTAAAGTTTATTTTTATTTATATTTTTGTAGTTTTGTTTTTCTTTAGTCTCCTTATCTTTGAATTTAGTATGAAGGTTTTGAGACCTCCCTTAAAGTCCATAATACTATCCCCCCTCTTTTCTCACTGTTTTCTTTCTGACATCTTCCATAGAGGAAGAATAAAGTACAAATAAGATCTGTTTATTGATAGGATATTGAAGGCCTCATGGGAAGATATCACTAGAATTGTTTTGAATTATGTATATAAAATTACTGGAAGGTGGTGAAATTTGAGAAAACTTAAAAGTCTCAACTTCTCTTGCAGCAAGTCACTCATGCAAACAATACGGTGTCTAACTTTAAGAGGTTTCATGGCCGAGCATTCAATGACCCTTTCATTCAAAAGGAAAAGGGAAACTTGAGTTATGATTTAGTTCCAATGAAAAACGGAGGCGTTGGAATAAAGGTAATACATTTGAGCCAACTGTGACTTTTAATGAAATATTTACTTCATCTCTGAAAAGACAACATTTTAATAAGTATTTAACCCAAGATTTTTTCCTATTTTTTTTAGCAGGTAAGGGGACAGTACTAGGGTTTGAACTTAGGGCCTTGGACTTGCCAGACAAATGCTTTGTTACTTGAGCCTCACTACAGCCCTTTTGCTTTTAATTATTTTTCAGATAGCCTTGTTAACTTTTTTTTGGTGAGGGGAGAAGGGGGAAAGTCGGGGAGCTTAAACCACAATCTTTCCATATGCCTCTTACCTAATTGGTATTACAGGTACGTACCATCACATCTGGCTAATTGAAATCTTTTGATTGGATTAGTTCCTATTCCCTCCCAGCTCCTGTTAAGATATACTAAACACAGACTATATATGTCTGAAAATTACCCAGCTAATATATGCTGCTCTAACTTATTTTCCAGTTTTTTGGCAGTTGTAAAGTTTGCTAGTTGGATGGTGTTTAAAATCTAAATAGTAGTCTTGTTCATTTTTTTGCAAGTCCTGGGGCTTGAACTCAGGGCCTGAGTACTGTCCTTGGGCTGTACTGCTTGAGCCACGGCACCACTTCTGGCTTTTCTAAGTGGAATCAAACCCACATCTTCATGCATGCTAGGACCAAGCACTCTACTACTAGGCCAAACTCCTAGCCCCGAAATGGTATTCTTTACTGGAACAAATATATGTACCCAGAGATCACATTTGAAGTTAGACAGCAGTAGTGTGTTAACTATGAGAAACCTTCCATTAACTGACAGAGGCTTTCTGATCTTGTGATCAACACACAGTAATACTTATTCTAGTGGTTACCTTGCAAGTGGAGTCTTACTGCCTTCTATTGTGTTTTGAATGACATCTTGAGTAGAGAGAAGTCTTATCCTAGCAAGATTTTGTGGCGAAAATTATGTACTTATAGTTGGAAGGCCCAATTAGCATTTAGCTTGAAGTATTTTGGTGCTTTTTTTTTTTCTTTGCCAGTCCTGCCAGGGCCTGGGCACTGTCATTGGATACCTTTTTTTGGTCAAGGCTAGTGCTGTGCCACTTGAGCCATAGTGCCGCTTCTGACTTTTTGATGTGGTACCAGGGAATTGAATCCAGGGCTTCGTGCATGCTAGGCTAGCATCTACCACTAAGCTACGCTTCTGGCCCCAGTATTTTGGTTCTTTAAAAATCCTTTTTCCTTGGTGGGGGAGGGAAATGGGGACCAAGACATGTGAAAGGGTATCAATGTATGTGAATTAATGCACCTTCTATCTGGCAAATATCATGTAACCCTTTTACTAATTACAATTAAAAAAAAATCCTTTTTCCAAGATGAGGGGTGAGGGGGGGAGGGAAATGGGGACCAAGACATGTGAAAGGGTATCAGTGTTTGTGAAGTAATGCATCTTCTATCTGGTGAATATAATGTAACCCTTCTATTAATTACAATAAAAAATATATGAAAAAAACAACCTTTTTCCCTTACTGTAGGTGATGTACTTGGATGAAGAACATCTCTTTAGTGTGGAACAGATAACTGCCATGTTATTGACTAAGTTAAAGGAAACTGCTGAGAACAATCTCAAGAAGCCAGTAACAGATTGTGTCATTTCAGTAAGTAGAACTGAGCACTACAGTGTGCTTTAATCTATCTTCTTTATAATACTCCAGTATTACAAAGCATTGTGTGTATGTAAGCTGTTTTCTTACTGTAGATCAAAATTGCATTAAATTGTACTAAAAATGTTCTGGAGTTTCAGAGCAGTTTGATTGATATTTTTAGCTTGAATCTGTTACAGGCTCTTGACTAGAGGTAAAAAAATCTTCTGTGGGGCTTTTTAGAAGATCGACAGGTTGTACCTGTAGTAAGTGCCTACTTAACATGTAAGCTTTTCACTGGTGGAAGAATTCTACCACTAGGTGAGAATTAGTGCTTCAGGAATTTTTAAATGTAGCCTATGAGTAGAGAAAACACATAAGTTTATATTGTAATCTTGTGTTCTATCTATGGACAATTGCTCAGTAGGTTGTCTAATAGGGCTCGACATAGACAAATGTCATACTTTTATTTTTATACCAAATGGGTATTTATAAATGCTATCTTAACTGACTGGCTCACTTTCAGATCTGTGGTTATAATGTACGCTAGGATTGTCTCATGGCCCCAACTCCAGCATGGTTTCTACATTGTTGGGGGAACTGGCTGCTCACACCACTCAGAAGCCTTGATGGCAGCACCTCCTATGATTTAAAAAAAGGGAAAGGAGTCAGGGCTGAGGTTCCCCGGAAAGCCTTGTAGGACACAGTTCTATCTGCTGTTTGGATAGATAATAGTGATATCTGCTGTAAAATTAAAGAACTAATCATTAGTAGGTATTTTCCCTCAGTTTTCCTCTTGCTTCCTTCTCTGCTCCCTTCCCCCTTCAATATAAACTTTAAGGAAAGGTTAATGAATGAGGTGTTCTGATTTTAAAGAGGAACAGAGACTCAGTTCTAGCCTTGCCTTGTCTTCTTGAAGACTACAAATACTTTTTAAAATTTTAAAAGTCACTCTACAAAGTTTTTTCTTAGACAAATTTTTTTTTTTTTTTTTTTTTTTTTGCCAGTCCTGGGTCTTGAGCTTAGGGCCTGGGCACTGTCCTTGGGCTTTCTCAAGGCTACAGCTTGATCCACAGCACTACTTCAGGCTTTTTCTTAACATGCTAGAAATCAGAATTACCTTACCAAGAAGCCTAAGTTGATGCCTTCAGAATCGTTAGCCTTGAGCTGTTTATTTAGTTCTTCCTCTTATGAAAATAAACAGGCTTTTGTAGAAAGTATTTTAAAAGTCTTAGCAGTGGACCTGCTGAATAAAATCTCTTTGTCAGTGCCTATCCTCAGTACTATAGAAACGGAGGGGCACATGTAGAAGGAGCTATGTCCTGGTAGTCTTTATCTATTATTTATGTTTCACAACATGTTTTGACTGAGCATTGAAACTTCGTCATGTTAGTAGAAACTTAAGACTACTTTGGAAGCATTATTTTATCCACTTCTGTAAGATTTAAGTAATTTTCAATTTTTTTTTTTTTTTTTTGCCAGTCCTGGCTGGCTCAGGGCCTGAGCACTGTCCTTGGACTTTCTCAAGGCGAGAGCTCTACCACTTGAGCCTCAGCACCACTTCCAGCTTTTTTCTATGTATGTGGTACCGAGGAATCGAACTCTGATACCGAGGAATGGAACCCGGGTTTCCGTGCATGCTAGGCAAGCACTCTACCACTAGGCGAAACTCCCACCCTGCTCCTGTAATTTTGAAATAGTGGTTCTGCATGCTAAGGAACTGGCTAGAACTAAGTCCAAAATTGTTTCTTTTGAGAGAACTGGGGTTTGCAGTATTGTGAAAGTATTAGAAGTGATTTGTACACAAGTAATTTTGTTTTTTGTTTATAGGTCCCCTCCTTCTTCACAGATGCTGAGAGGCGATCTGTATTAGATGCTGCTCAGATTGTTGGTCTGAATTGTCTCAGACTTATGAATGACATGACAGCTGGTAAGAAGTGACTGTTACAAAACTAGAGCTTACACATTGGCTGTCCTTAAATACTTAATGGAGGTAGAAATAATAGCTTTTTTTTTTTTTTTGGCCAGTCCTGGGCTTGATCTCAGGTCCTGAGCACTGTCCTTGGACTTTCTCAAGGCTGGAGCTCCACCACTTGAGCCTTGGCACCACTTCAGCTTTTTTCTATGTATGTGGTACCCAGGAATTGAACCCCAGTCTTCATGCATGCTAGGCAAGCACTCTACCACTAAGCCAAACTCTTGGCCCCCAAATAATAGCCTGTTTAAAAGTGGGTTAGATTTCTGTCAGGGGTTAATAGGCTCAGTCTTATACTTGGGAAGTTGAGATTTGAGGAACACAGTTTAAGCCAATATTGAGCAGGAAAGACTGAGATTCTTATCTTCAATTAAGAGGAAAGGCCAGAAGTGGAGGTGTGGCTTAATGATCGCTTGCTAGCCTTGAGCAGAAAAGTAAAGGCCCCAGTGACAGCACAAAAATAAAATCTAACAAAAGTTTGTCCTCATTGAGAAATGATATCTTGTCAAATTTATGAATCTATTTTTATTAGAAATCACTTTCCCTCTCTTTGTTTTTTTTTGGTCAGTCCTGGGACTTGAACTTGGGCCTGGGCACTATCCTTGAGCTTTCTCAAGGCTACAGCTTTACTACTTCAGCTGCAGCACCATTTCTGGCTTTTCCTACATATATTATACTGAGGAATTGAACTCAGGGCTTTCACATGCTAGGCAAGCACTGTGCCACTAGGCCACACTCCTGGACCCATTAGAAATCTTTTATTTGTGTATTTTTTGTAATTCTTCAAAGCATGGGCATCTGTTTATCGTTATTTCCTTATAGTACTCTTGTGGTTAAACAGATTTTTTTCCCCATATTCTGTAGTTCTGAATATCATGACTTACTTGGTTACAAAATTCATTCTGTTTATAATTTTTCTGAATTGTAGTTAGTTGACTTCATCAGATACTGACTTTAACCAGATTAAGTACCATGCTATAGCAATGAGTAAAACAGTCATTGTTCTTGCCTTCTAGAGTTCCAGGTAAACAGAACATTAGGAGAACCTCAGTTCTGTCTTTTTTTTTTTTTAATCTTTTAAAAATTTTGTTGTCTGGGTGATGTTAGAGGGATTAGAGTTAACATTGATCAGGCAATTGGTACATTACTTTAATGTTGATTTCCCTTTTGAGAACCTCAGTTCTTAACTCCTCATGAAATGTTTATTCATTATGTTTCCTTTAGGATTTTTTCGTAGAGGGAGGGTTGGGGGGTTGAAGGGCTTGAACTTAGCCTTAGCACTATCCCTTAGCTTTTTTGCTCAGGTTTATGTATGTTTAGAAATGCTCACAAAAGTAAGAGACTCAGCCGAGCACAGTGGCTCATGGCTCTAGTCCTAGCTACTCAGGAAGCTGAGATCTGAGTATCAAGGTTCAAAGCAACCCCAGGCACAAAAGGACCTGAGACTTTTATCTCCACTTAACCTCTAGAAAATGGGAAATGGGTCTTGGCTCAAGGGTAGGATGGTAGCCTTGAGCTGAGGAGCTCAGAGACAGTGCCCAGGCTGAGTTCAAGCACCGCAATCCAAAAATAAATAAATAAATAAATAATAAAAAATATGAGATTCTTTAAGGCTTAGGTTTTTTTGTTTTGTTCTGTTTTAAAAATTGTTGCATTTTTATTTTGATTTTTTTGGTCCCTTGTAGGGCTTAAGTTTAAGACCTGGGCCCTGGCCCTGAGCCTTTTCACTCAAGCCTGGTGTTCTTCCACTTTGAGTGACAGTGCCATTCCAGTTTATTTTATTTTATTTTTTCTTTTTAATGTATACAGGGGTTGCAGTTATGTTTGCCAGATAGAAGGTGCATTACTTCTTACACATTGATACCCCTTCTCATGTTTTTGTCCCCATTCCCCTTCCCTTTTTTATTTCAAATACCATTTCTAGTTTTGTTGTTGTGGTTTTTTTGGTGATACTAGGCGATTGAACTTTTGCAGCTGATATTTTGTTTACCACTTCCAGCTCTGCCTTTTTGTTGGTCATTCTGGTATCATATAGTCTTCCTGAGTAGCTTGAATTACAAGTATGAGCCACCAGTGCCTGACAAGTGCTTAGCTCTTTACAAAAACAAGAAAGAGGAGGAGAGGGTTCTGCCATTGGTAGTTGTTACAGTTTTCATTTTGGGGTTATTATACCAGGTTGTGAACTTAAAAGTAAGTACTGTATAATGAGCCTTGTGCTATTTGTGACCAGATTTATTTGATCTGTTTCATCTCTTGAAATGTTGACAAATAGTAGAGCATTGTTCTAAAGTAAAAAAAAGTTGATGTTCATCTTTTAATTTTCACAAGTACGATCAACTTTTCTGCATGAAATTTCTAAGAAACTGACCAAACAGTTGAAACAACTTTCTATTTTGTAGTTGCATTGAATTATGGGATTTATAAGCAGGATCTTCCAAGTCCTGATGAGAAGCCTCGGGTAGTGGTCTTCGTGGATATGGGACACTCGGCTTTTCAGGTGTCTGCTTGTGCTTTTAACAAGGGAAAACTGAAGGTAAAGCCATACATTGGCACTAACAAGTGTTTGTTGTGACTTTAAATTACTATTCATGTCAGTGAGAGGCTCTAGGTAAAGATGATGTGTTGTTGCTAACACTGATCTCTGTGAAGTAGGCATGACTGTTTCAGAATGCTCTAGGTGTTTTTTTAGGAAAGATAAATATTTTAAGGTTATCTTTTGTGTTGTCATTAAAAGTAAGAATTAGGTCTCAAGTGATTTAGCACTCTATCACATTTCTCCTAACTGACTTGGTTACTGCATTGTAAGTAGAACTTGTGAACCTATTAGCTTTCCAGTCTTCCATTGTTTGAACAGCAATAACTAAGATTATAATTACAAATGTGATTGGAAAATTTTTCTGATTCTCTGTCTTGACTAATTTAGGTTCTGGGAACAGCTTTTGATCCATTTTTGGGAGGAAAGAACTTCGATGAAAAGCTAGTGGAACATTTTTGTGCAGAGTTTAAAGCTAAGTACAAGTTGGATGCAAAATCCAAAATTAGAGCACTCCTTCGTCTGTATCAGGAGTGTGAAAAGTTGAAAAAGCTAATGAGTTCTAACAGCACGGACCTGCCACTGAACATAGAATGCTTTATGAATGATAAGGATGTTTCTGGAAAGATGAACAGGTATGTTTGAGATCTGCAGTTTGAGTAATGAAACTTGTTTCAGAGAAGAGTCAAATGTCAGTGTTAGCCCAGTGTTGTGAGTCTTTGGTTATGTTGTAAGGCTGTTAGTGTTTATTTTTGAGCCTATAACTGAATAATAGATTTATAGCAGTCTTTTGAAGTTAAATACAAACAAGCATGGAAATAAGGATCAGGTCTCGTATCATGATACATGTAGGAAGTTAAATATGATCTGAATATGGAAATTATCTTATCAGTTAATAACCATAAAATAGATTTGTTTCACCCAGCCTCTTTCTGCTCTTTTAAGTATATTTACGAGAAACAAAATTGAAACTATAAAAGTAACATGTTCATGTAGGATCCCAGTGTATCTGAATAGAAAAAAAAAATTCTTCGAGTTAAGGCTGAAATTAATTAATTAATTTATTTTTGGTCGGTCGTGGGATTTGACCTCTGGGCCTGGGCTTGAACTCCTGGCCTGAGCTTTGTCCCCAAGTTCTTCAGCTCAAGGCTGGCCCTCTGCCACTTGAGCCACAGCGCCACTTCTGATTTTCTGTTAGTTAATTGAAGCTAAGAGAAAGCTCAGGGACAGTGCCCAGGCCCTGAGTTCAAGCCCTAAGACTGGCAAAATTTAAAAAAAGAAAAAAAAAAGAGTGCCATGGACTTTTGTGCCCGGCTGTCTTTGAACCATAATCCTCGGATCTGAGCCTCCTAAGTATCTAGTATTATAGGTGTGAGCCACCTGTACCCAGCTAGACTTTATTTTGAGAAAAATATAATTAGTGGTAAGCTAATTCTAATGATTTATGAAGTGCTTATCTCATTTGTTAAGGTCACAATTTGAAGAACTCTGTGCTGAACTCCTGCAAAAAATAGAAGTACCCCTTTATTCGTTGATGGAACAAATTCAGCTCCGTGTTGAAGATGTGAGTGCTGTTGAGATAGTTGGTGGCACAACTCGAATTCCAGCTGTAAAAGAAAAAATCGCCAAATTCTTTGGAAAAGATGTGAGCACCACACTCAACGCTGACGAGGCAGTAGCGAGAGGATGTGCGCTCCAGGTACTCTCATCCCTGCTTGCTCTCTCTTGGTGGATATCCCCTAAACAGCTCCATTTTATCATCCTATCCTGGTGATTAATAGAAATGGGGGCTGTCACCTAGCTGATTGGATTGCAAAGATTCCTCAAAAAGTCGGGGAGGGTGAAGGAGATCTTGAAGATCTTGAGCTTTCTCAGGGAGTGTGCTCTACCACTTGAGCCACAGCACCACTTCTGGCTTTTTCCGTGTATGTGCTAGGCAAGCCCTCTACTACTGGGCCAAACTCTTGCCCCCTTTGGGAATATTTAGTGTATATTTTAGAAAAATAGTTCATTATGACTTTTTCATGAAGTATGTAATGTTCTTTATATTTATTTTCCCTATTACATTTATTCCCTTCCCTTGGTCCCTTTCTTATTTTCTAATAGTCCTTTTGTGGAATTTTAACTTATTTTCCCTCACAAGGGAATATATCACCTTACAGACTCTTTAAATTCCACATAATGTTAAGAGTTGATCATTTCTTCAAAAACAGAACTCACTTTTGGCCTTTGTTATGAATATACTACTAAGCAGATGGTTTGATATTTTTCTTGTTGAATCTAACCAGTTCCTGATCAGGTTAGTAATTTTTATATGCCCAATTTAAATATGAACTCTTTTCCTTGTCTGTAGTATTGTGTTTGACCCAATTTTTAATTTTCCAATGGTTTTCACTCAAATTGGAAATATTAGCACTTGGGATTTATGCTTTTAGGTTCAGCATTTGAAAAGTGGTATGGACAGAGGTGCTTGTAGATGTCCATACACATGTATGCTTATTATGTATGTATACATACGTACATGCATGTGTGTGAAACTTTGTATTGATTAAAAATCAACTGAATGTGGCTCGAGTGGTAGAGCACAACAAGCCTTGAGAATGCCGAAGGACTGTGCCCAGGTCCTGAGTTCAAGCCCAGTACTTGCCCCACCCCCCAAAAAAAAGTTGTTGTAAGATTCATTATGTACCTTGTCTTTGTGACTAGTGAGTGGAATAGTTTTTCTTTTTTGCCAGTCCTGGGCTTGAGCCCAGGGCCTGAGCGCTGTCCTTGGACTTTCTCAAGGCTAGAGCTCTACCACTTGAGCCTCAGCACCACTTCCAGCTTTTTTGTACGTATGTGGTATCAAGGAATCGAACCTGGGTCTTCGTGCATGCTAGGCAAGCACTTTAACCACTAGGCCAAACTCCCAGCTAGGTAGCAGATTTTTTTGGTGTTAGTCATGGAGTTTAAACTTGAGGCCTGGTTATTGTTCCTGATCCTTTTCTGCTCATGATTAGCATTTTGAGCCATAGTGCCATTTCCAATTTTCTGGTGGTTACTTGCCAATAAAGAGTCTCACGGACTTAGCTGCCTGGGTTGGCTTCAAACCCTGATCTTCAGATTTCAGCCTCTTGAGTGGTTAGAATTAGAAGCATGAGCCACCAGTGCCTGCCTTAGTAGATTCTTAATACTTGGCATGGTATTTGCTATAAGCAGTTTTAAAAATATTAGTTTAAATTTGCCCTCTCATTAGAATTGATTTATACTATAGAATGAATGGAAATTAGCTAAGCCCTTTTGCTAATCTTTATATGTGTTTTTTTAGTGTGCCATTCTTTCTCCGGCATTCAAAGTTAGAGAATTTTCTGTCACGGATGCAGTTCCTTTCCCAATATCTCTGGTCTGGAACCATGATTCAGAAGACACAGAAGGGTATGTAGCAGAAAACTACTTGTCTTTACTATAAAAATCGGTTTTTATGGTAAAATGCTTACCTGAGATTCTCAACTACCAAACCTATCCCATATTCCTCTGGATTTAGTGTTGTAAATATTGAAATTGAATAAATAATGATCTTAGAATGCCCCTTTTATGTTTGTGTGGTACAGAAAGATTA
Source organism: Megascapheus bottae (assembly GCF_031878675.1). NCBI lineage: Eukaryota > Metazoa > Chordata > Mammalia > Rodentia > Geomyidae > Megascapheus > Megascapheus bottae. The sequence continues at coordinate 48,378,244 of NC_143519.1, read as the reverse complement.
AGTGCTTAATCTATATTGGATGTCGTTTCCTCTAGTTTTCATGAAGTATTTAGTCGAAACCATGCTGCTCCTTTCTCCAAAGTTCTCACCTTCTTTAGAAGGGGGCCATTTGAGCTTGAAGCTTTCTATTCTGATCCTCAAGGAGTTCCATATCCAGAAGCAAAAATAGGTAAGCAACTATTAGTTAAGTATATTTGCAACTTTGAATTAAGGAATTGTAGAAACTCAAAATGGTTTTTTTGGCAATGCTGAGTAGAACCTAATTGGAGGGTACTGTGTATTTGTAACAGGGTGACATAGAAATCTATTCATTTTATTAATGACTACCCTCGTCTTTATAGATTAAATGACTTGCAAATTTTACTGTAACTTCCAGGCAGCATCAAGGACCAGGCATTTTCCTGTTCTAATACAGGTTTATTTTCTTGGTCGTAGTTGTTGTTTGGCCCATCCTGGGGTTTTAACTTGGGGCCTGGGCATACTCTCCCTGAACTTTTTGCTCAAGCCTAGTGCTCTTATACTTGAGTCACAGCACCAGATCCAGCTTTTTGTAATTCATTGGAGATGAAAGTCTCAAGGACTTCCCTGCTTGGGCTGTTTTTTTTAACCTCTCATCCTCAAAGCTCAGCCTACTGATTCACTAGGATTACAGAAGTGAGCCACCAATGTCTGGCCTTACTATTTTCCATCCACTTTAACTGTCAGTAATTTTCTACCCTCTCCCTCCCCCGACCCAAGACTAGTTTGCCAGTATTTCTCTCTTTTCCTCTCTTTTTCCTTCTTTAACATTTATCATGAAGTTAGGGTAGAAAAGTAGTCTGAGAATGGAAAATTGTAAGATTTTGATAGGTTGAGTCCTATGTAGCAGTTGCATTATGTGGAAAATAACCATTAGTATTGCTTCCTGAATTCATGGTTTGAGGAGTGATCAAGATCTCGTCCCAACATCAAGATCTTTAACTGACCTGGTAAATTAAATCTGTAACATTCCGTGTGTTTTTGTAGACAGCATCTTACATACAAGGCTGTTAAAAATAGTACTTTGCACATGACAGATTCATGCTACTTGAGGTTTAGTGGTGGAGATAAGTAACTTTTAACTCTTACTCTAGTAAGTGATCATTGTAGAAAAAGTATAGAAGCAGAGACAGCCTAAGTAACATTTAACACATCACAGCAGTTAGGATTCAAGTATTACTATTTGCAGTATTATTTGGTAACTCGGGGGAACCATTCAGTTGCCAACAAATAGTGTCAGGCTTTGATAAAATTTTGACTTACCTTTTCTATTTAAAGCATGATTGAAAATGTTTTGGTTATTCATTCAGAAGAATATTCCCTAAAAGATAATGTAAGATTAAAATTCAGCATATGATGGTTATCAAATGCTTAAGACTTGCGAACAGATTGCCACATCAAGGGTGCACTCATCCATCTGGAGATTGCTTTCGGTCAGGTGTTATGCCCACTTCTGTATAATGCGTAATAGTCATTTTAATTTTTGAAGGCTTTTACAACATTACTAAGATTAATCTTAGTGAAGTATAAATTCAGTGCATAAGTGTACTCTATAATATGAGGGATATGTATAGTATCTGCTAATGAATATTATGTTGGTCAGAAATAGGAAGATTTTGCAATACTAGCAAGCTTCATTAGCATTTTATTTTTCTGATTTGTTGTCTTCACAGATATTTGGAATCAGCTCTAAAATTGTCAATTATTCTGTTTCAGGCCGCTTTGTAGTTCAGAATGTTTCTGCACAAAAAGATGGAGAAAAGTCTAAAGTCAAAGTCAAAGTGAGAGTCAACACCCATGGGATTTTCACCATCTCCACAGCATCCATGGTGGAGAAAGTCCCAGCAGAGGACAGTGAAGTGTCTTCTGTTGATGCAGATATGGAAGGTCCAAATCAGAGGCCACCAGAAAACCCAGACACTGAGGTAAGTTAGGGGATTAATCTTTGTATTGATATATAGAATTGACTTTAAGCCAGAGGGAATGGAATGCTTAAAATATTTTTCTTTACATGTAATCTTTTTATGTTTTATGCAGTGGTAATAATAGTTTTTGCCAGTTAATAACAATATACAGAAGTTTGCTGCATTGTGATTAAATTCTGTGTAACTGAATTTAGTTGATTTAATTAGAGTAGGTAAAACATTTTTGATCGGGGTGGGAGTGGCTTAAAACTAATTTGGTGATTTATTAAGTCTGATTAATTGTAAATTTACATTTGTAAATTATATGGCCTAATTATATTTGTGGGTTAGAGTATACATCTAGGGTATAAACAGATGTAGCTTAAATGAAGAGATAGGCAGTTCCTCCTGGATATCATAATGCCTTCTCAGTCTACTTTGAAACTTGGAAGGAAAAATATGTATAGACTTAGGGATGGACAAAAAGTAGTTGGTTAACTTGAGACTTTCTCCCAAGGATGGGAAAAGTTCATGGCAAGCACTGATTTACTGGGACTGTGAGCTACTAAAAACAAAATCAAGAAACCATTAGGTAGGGTTTATTTTCTTTCCCTTTTATTTTTGGCAGTATTGGGCTTTGAACTCAGGGCTTCACACGTGTTCGTCATGCATTCTACCTCTTGAGCCATACTACCAGCCATCTTGCTCTGGTTATTTTTGTGATAGGTTCTTGCTTTTGGCTTCAGTTGGCCTAGACTATGATCTTTCCATTTACATTTCCCATAGAAGCTGGGAAAACAGGTATGCACCACCATACCCATCTTTTTTGTTGAAATGGGTCTTGTGAACTTTTTTGCCTGGATTGGCCTGGAGTTACTCTCCTTCATTCATATCTCAGTGCCTCCCATAACTGGGTTAACAGGAATGTGCCACAGTGCTTTGCTATTATATGAGTTAGGGGTCTTATGAGCTGGACTTAAATTGGGTGCTCCGGATCTCTGTCTCCTTAGTATTCTCCCAAATTGAGTGTACTGTCTTTGGTGCCCTATAAGTTTAAATTTATAGAAGCAGCTAGGATGATAGGTATGAGCCACTGACACCAGGCTTCTCTCCCTTTCTTAACTTGCATTTCCATCAGCATTGTTAACATGTACCATTTGTGCTTTATCCTGAGATCTTTGCGGTGTAAATAGCTGAGTCACAAAATGAAATTGAGCAGAGAGCTGCTCAAACATCTATAAACTAGAATGAGAAGCTCCAGAGCATCTGAAAGTTGGCCGGTTTTTGCAACTGTTCAGTAAATCAGTATGGAGATGAGGTTGATAAGGCATGATGATTGCTGGTGAAACTAAGGTTTAGAAGCTTGATTCGTTTCTAGGATAGTAACCTATTCCTGTCTGCGGAAGATTTGGGGAACGTTTCTTAAGGAGGCTCCTGATGTCACATCAACCATATGCCTAGCCGCGTCACTTAACCACATTAACTGCTCTCCTTCACAGGATTTCTTGCAGGTTTAAGAAAATCTAGGTTTTTTTTCAAGTGTTTTGTGTTCATTTTGTTTTTAATCCGATATCTTTTTTGCCCACCTACTAAGTTTTCAGAAACTGAATACTGTCTTTGGTGCCCTATAACTTTTTAAATTCATAAAAGTACACCAACTGCTTTCTACATCCTTTGTGCCTGGGCTTTCATTTCAGAAAAATATCCAGCAAGACAACAATGAAGCTGGAACTCAGCCCCAGGTACAAACAGATGGTCAACAAACCTCACAGTCTCCCCCTTCACCTGAACTTCCCTCAGAAGAAAACAAAACCCCAGATGCTGACAAAGTGAGTGATTCTTCCAGTTCATTCCATTGGACAATGTTGCAGCGTATTATCGTTAGTGGTATAAAACCTATTGATTCAAGAGCAAGCTCCAAGTGATTTTATCCTGTGTGGATTTTTTTTTTTTTACTGTGATTTATTTTCTATGTTACTCAACTAAGCCAGTTAGACTAGATACTCAAGCTCAACGGAAGGAAATTGAATGCCTTGCTCTTGATCTGAAAGTGCCTCTTGATTAAATGCCATATGAGTAACAAGAGCCTAATGCAAAAGCATTTGTTGTCTTCTAAAGAGCAGAGATGCCTACTGATTCTTGAGGCAGAAATAGATGCATCCTACTACCACTTGAATTAATTTAGATGATAAATTCATAGGCTACAGGAATTCAATAAACGTTTTCTCCTTTCAAGTCACCTGTCATGTTTAAGTAAATTAATTATGATAACCAGATGGTGTTTCAGGGTAATTGTTCCTTTGCCTTACTCCCATAGCAGATACTAGAAGCTAAATAAAATTGTGGTATTGTTTCTCTTGACAAATGCAGATTCTGATCAGATCTTTAGAGCTCGTTGACAGATGGATATTGAGAGGTTCCCACCATCCATTGTTCATGCAGATCACTCTATTTCATAAACATTCTGTCTCTTCATGTTGCACACAGATTACTAACCTGCTCTTGGTACTTGGTTTTCACCCACGTCTGAAGATAGGGCTCTTTCCCATAAAAGCATATGACAGAGTTGTTGCTGAGGGTTAAAGTGACTTGCAGGTTTTAATTTGCCTTAATTTGAACTGTGGGTCCTGATTGATTTCTGAAATCTCTTCTTTTTCTCCTGCTAATAGGAACTATGTGATTATGGCAGTTATTTGGCAAAATAGGTTCTTTCAGTATTAACCCCCTTATAAGTTTAGGGTTATCAGTCTTGGCTAACAGTGCCAGCAACAGTCTCACTGGGTAGAAGCTTGTGCCCTGCTTGTACTCTTAGTTACAGGTAGGACCACAAGGCTCAGCTCTTAACATGTACTCTTTTGGAGGGTTCTTCATCCATTCCATGTCAAAATACTATTTTGGATGTTTTGGTTTAATTTTGTACTGCTTTATCAGGATGCATATCATCATCCTCAAATAGTTGATTCATCATGTCAGTTCATGGGTAAAATGTGTTTTCATCAGCATCACTCCTTCCATTGTTCTCCCCTGTCCATCATTCTTTTTGTTCAAGTACCTGTTGCACTCTCGTGTCTTGCAAAGTGCCATCTGATGCATTTTTCTTTCCTGTAGATCATGACTTCATCCATACTTCATGGCAATATTCTTACACAGTAGCCTAGAAAAGAGGAAGGGTAATTAGGGACCACAGGCTAGGTGACTAGATGATCTCTAGTGACACAGCATGTAGCACTTAGGATGGAGTTGTGATTACTGCTTAAAGCAAAAACACAAGTGTGGGAGGCATAGTCTAGTGTGTAAGTCAAATTGTTGAAATTGTATAGTCTTTGTTTCTTCAATAAAGTGTCTAGAATTGTTATATCCTTTATAGCTCAAATTGCCTATGGCAGTGATGGTGGTGCTTCACAGGCTGCTCTCATACCATTTTGACATCATAGTCAGAATACATGTTATTATGTACCTTGTTATTACCATGTAATCTGTCATACAGCTCAGTCTCCTCAATTGTCAATGGTGCTAGAAAATGGGCCAGGAACTTGAAGAAGGGGAAATAGAGAAAAGGCTTAGAAAATCAAAGGCTGTAGGAGAGCCTTCTTTAGCCCTGTATTTACATATTTTGAAAAGTCCACAGTAAACCACACTTTGAATATCCTTCATTCATCAAACTTGGGACCAGAAATGTTTTGGTTTTATTGGAATATTTGCCATATACATCATCAAGAATGTTGGGATTGGGAAGCAAGTCTAAACACTGAATCATTTGTTTCCTTATGTGTATATTTTATAATGCATAGCCTGGAGATAATCTTAAACTGTTTATAATATGCTTGTATTTTGCCTGTGACCTATCCCATGAAATCAGCTATGGAATTTTCCACTTGTGTAGGCATCATGTATTTCAGATTTTAGAGCACTTTAAGTTTTTCACATTACTACCTTTTTTGGAGACAGAATTTTATGTAGCATAGGCTGGCAATATAGGTCCAGTCTGGCCTTGAACTTACAATCTTCCTAAGTGCTGGGTATAAGCATCTGCCACTAGGCCCAGACATCTTTTATTTCTTTTCAGTTTGGGAAAGTTACTTATAAGAAATACTAAAACCTAAAGTCAGGTAGTAGAAATATTAGTACACATAAATATTCAGTCTCCCAAGTTTAATAGGAATTTTTTTTAACAATTACTGAGGGGCTAATTGTAGTTTGTAGTAGGCATAATGCAGGAATATATATATGTTAAGAATTGAATAAAACTTAACATCTTTAGTGTTGGTTGAAATTTGTTAGGTTTGCTTTCAGATTCTAGACTAAAGATGAGGAATTTGGAATTTTGACTTGGGATTCATAGGATAGTTAGTGGAATTAGAAAATAAGGCCTTTAAAGAAAAGCAGAAAATATATTAGGTTCAATATCAGAAGAGAAAAATATGCTGGGAATTGATGAAGGAAGATGTGACATTGAAGTTGAATTGCAGCCCTAATTTAAAGTGGATAGTGGGGAATTAGCTGATCTTAGGTGGTTTTTACCTTGTTCTAGGGATTTGTTTTTGACTTACATTATCAGCAAGTATGATAGTTTGTTTCTCATGGATTGAGAATTTCTCCCTTTTGTTCTTTGAATCTTCCTTCCCAAGGCAAATGAAAAGAAAGTTGACCAGCCTCCAGAAGCTAAAAAACCCAAAATAAAGGTGGTGAATGTTGAGCTACCTGTTGAAGCCAACTTGGTCTGGCAGTTGGGGAAAGACCTGCTTAACATGTATATTGAGACAGAGGTAAGTATTTTAAGTATTTTTATTTTGGAGTATATTTAGTTCTGAAAATTCATAAAGTGGCTGTAATTTTTCATACCTAATAAGTTTGATCAGTTTTTGCATTTGTATGAGAAGTCTCTGTAGATTGTTCTGCTTGGTGCAACATTACCCACGCTCTAATTAAGAAATTGTGACAGTATGTCTGGGCAGAGCACAGTAGAATCGAGGCAACTTGATCTATTCCTGTGGAAAACTGGGTCCCTGCCACCCATGCCTATAGTCCCAGCTTCTCAGGAGGCTTGATTTGAGAACTAAGGATCACCATCAACCAACGCAGACAAATCTAATTAGCCAGCAAAAGCCAGAAGCAGAGGAATGGCCCAAGTGGTTAGAGCACTAGCACTGAACAAGAACATGAGGCCCTTCTAATAATAACAGATGCTGGAGGGGATGTGGCCAGGAGGGATCACTACTATACTGTTAGTGGGAGTGCAAACTCGTTCAACCAATATGGAAAGCAGTATGGCAGTTCCTCAAAAGGCTAAACATAGAGCTCCCCTGTGACCCAGCAATTCCACTACTTGGCATTTACCCACTCGTCCAGAAACAAGGACAAATCCACTAGCACAACAGTGTTCATTGCAGCACTATCCACCATAGCAAAGTTATGGAACCAACCCAGATGCCCCTCAGTTGATGAGTGGATCAACAAGATGTGGTATTTATACACAATGGAATTCTATGCTGCTGTCAGAAAGAATGACATCACCCCACTTGTACAGGAAATGGAAAGACTTAGAAAAAAATCATATTAAGTGACGTAAGCCAGACTCAAAGGAACATAGGCTCAATGGTTTCCCTCATTTGTCATAATCAGTAGAAACCTTGGGCTCTCCTAGCAGAGATCTACAGTAGAACAAAACCTAGATACATAAGACCATATAGTATGACGCTAAATGAAAGGACCTCCAGGTTATAGAAACTAAAGCCATATAGCGATTGTTTTCCTAAATGTACTATGTTATCTCATCTCTTTTGCTGTCCCTTGGTTATGTCATATTGTTACAGTATTTCACCTTGTTATGTGATACATTATATATATGCATATTTGGTTATTTGAAATTGGATAGGGAAGGGGGGAAGGGGACCAAGACATAAGAAAGGGTATCAATGTATGTGAAGTAATGCACCTTCTATCTGGTGAATATAATGTAGCTCTTCTATTAATTACAATAAAAAATGAAAAAAAAAGAATGTGAGGCCCCGAGTTCAAAGCCCCAGTACCAGTACATACAAAAACATTCCTATTAAGTTATACTACTTCTTAGTTTCTACAAAAATAAGGTAATTGACATCTCTATTTTCCCCCCTGGTACCGTGGGTTGTACTCAGGCCAGGGCCTCATGCATGCTTAGCTTGTTCACTTTGCTGGCAGGAACATGCAGGACTCCCATTTCCTACCATGATTATCCCAATCTTAGCCTACAAAGTAGCTAGGATTATAGGTGTGAGTCACTAGCACCCCGCTGTTTTTTTAATTATTTAAATTAAATCCAAAATATGAAATGTTTATAATGAAAAGATAGCATAATTTTTACCTGTGTATTTCTTGAAGGAATAACTATAAAGCCTTATGAAATAGAAGTTGAAGCTTTAATTTTTTGTATGATCATATATATATATACATTTTAACATTCATGTTTCATGGAAACTGAGTTTGCTTTTGGAAGTAACATTTTTTTGCTTCCTAACAGGGGAAGATGATAATGCAGGATAAATTGGAAAAAGAGAGAAATGATGCTAAAAATGCAGTGGAGGAGTATGTGTATGAGTTTAGGGACAAGCTTTGTGGACCATATGAAAAATTTATATGTGAACAGGTATGACTTAAAGCTCTTTTCTTATTCACAGTCTTGTAAATGTTTAATAAAACTTAGCAGGTATGCCTTTTCTAGATTATTTAACTTGAGGTTTTTTTGGACTAATTGATAGTTGGGAAATAGAAATTGTATAAACAAAGCCAAGAAAGAGGTTAGAGCTCATTTAAACTTACGTTAGGAGTTGTGGTAGTCTTGAGATCCTTGGGCTGTCTTATAATATGGTGTATTCTAAATAATTCCCTGACACCTGGTGGCTTTCTTCATGTGTTTAGTTAGTGGGTTGTCAATTTAGGTATCTGTCCTTTAGGTATAGTTGAGATGTACATAAGAAAGGAATGTAACTTCTAATCTGTAGTGAAAATATTCCAATATTGTGATTATTCAGAATTTCTAAGATAGAATATCAGGAGGAGTTTACTCAAAACACTGAACTGTCTCCGTGTAACAAGGTAGAAAATCCACAGACAAGTGTTCAGTCCCTTATGTAAAAGATTATATAGAAGTAATTAGGAGAGTGTTGGAATTTTCAATGAAGCAACTCCAGTCTGATCGGTGCCTTCCTGGACAAGATTAGCTACTTGAAGGTGTTTCTTTGTTTTGCTATAATAACCACTGAAGTAAGGTTGCCACTAATCTTGTCTTGTTTGGTGGATAGGAACATCAAAGCTTCTTGAAGCTCCTCACAGAGACTGAAGACTGGCTCTATGAAGAAGGAGAGGACCAGGCTAAGCAGGCATATGTTGACAAACTAGAAGAGTTAATGGTAGGGTTTCTCTTCTTAAAGAGTGGTGCTGTGGTTTTAAATTAGAAAGATCTAAACCGTAATTGTAACAGCTATTAATTACCACATTTGATTTTAGAAAATTGGCACTCCTGTTAAAGTCCGATTTCAAGAAGCTGAGGAACGGCCCAAAATGTTGGAAGAACTGGGGCAGAGGCTGCAGCACTATGCCAAGATAGCAGCGGACTTCAGAAGCAAGGTAGTGTGTGTGCACAGTGAGGAGTCCGTCCTGCATTGGAATAGCTAACATTTTGGTTCAGGAGTTTTTTGTTGGTCATGGCGCTTGAACTCTGGGTGTAGCCCCGGTCTCTGAGCTCTTCAGCTCAAGGCTAGTACTTAGTACTCTCCCCCTTGAGCCACAGTTCCTCTTCGTTTTCTGTTGGTTAATTGCAGATACACGTCTCAGAGACTTCAATGCCCAGTCTGGCTTTGAACCTTGGTCCACAGATCTCAGCTTCCTGAGTAGCTAGGATTGCAGGTGTGAGCCACCAGCGCCCAGCTGTGAATAGAAATTCTTTGGCAAAGAAGTTTTGGGATTTGACACCAAAGGAACATTTAAGCTTCATGGAAAGTTCGGTGAACTAGTGTTGTTTACTTTCTCTGTTTAGGATGAGAAATACAACCATATTGATGAATCTGAAATGAAAAAGGTTGAAAAGTCTGTCAATGAAGTGATGGAGTGGATGAATAATGTCATGAATGCTCAGGCTAAAAAGAGTCTTGATCAGGATCCAGTTGTACGTACCCAAGAAATAAAAGCAAAAATCAAGGTAAGTGATACTTTTGACTACTGTATTCTCTTGGATGAACTCGACTGAAAATTATTTGAGCCTGCCTTATGGGTAGCTATTTCCCCCGTAAATCTTACCTCATTAAAACTTGACCTGCTAATTATTGGCTTAAGGCTGACTCACTTAGTTCATTGTTGTATTGCGAAAACCAGAAGGCAGCCTCCCTTGTAAGTTTAGATACCCACTTGTTCAGTTCAGCAGTGTGTTTGTGCCAGCAGTCGTTCTAGGGAAAAACCAGAGTCCCTGCCCTTGTTAACTCATTCTCTCAGAGGGGAGTCCATCTGCACACAAGTGTGTGGGTCATGTGTCAGATGAGAAAAAAATTCCCATAGGGTAAAAAGGTTAGTGCACCCAGGTGGTTATTTTTATGGGGAAAGGCTTTGTGCATATCTGAGAGGAAAATTAGGCTGGGATTTTTGTCTCAGGTTATGTTCAGCATAGCGAATGAAGATCAAGGCAAAGCAGAGCTTTTAGCCACTTTTTAAGATTTAGGCTCAAACCTAAGTTGGAAATGAACTGATGGATCTGAGTTACTTTGTTTTCTTAGGAATTGAACAATACTTGTGAACCTGTTGTAACACAACCCAAACCAAAAATTGAATCGCCCAAGCTGGAAAGAACCCCAAATGGTCCCAATGTGGACAAAAAGGATGACGATTTAGAAGGCAAAGATAATTTTGGTGCTGAACCTCCACACCAGAATGGTGAATGTTACCCCAATGAGAAGAGCTCTGTTAATATGGACTTGGACTAGAAGACATTAAGTTGGCTTACTACTTCAATCAATGAAATATTTTTGCCATAGTAGGTGATTCTACATAACAGACTGAGACTATTTATATTTTCTTTTTTAAGGATGTCTAGAAATTTTGTGTACTATATGGAAACTGAACAAAGCTTAAGTCTGTAGTCTTTATGCTAAAAAGGGAAGATTGCCTTGGTAACTTTGAGATTCCTGTGGAATTGTGATCCATACTGAGCTTCTGTGCAGTGTCACCATTTGCATCACTGAGGATGAATGAATTCACTTTTGTTTTTGGAAACAAACTGTACTGCTTGTTCAAGAAGGCTGCGGTTAAAATCTTTTAAACATTTGTTCTTGCCAAGGTAGTTTTCTTGCATTTTGCTCTCCATTTCAGCATGTGTGTGGACGAGGATGTTTAGCAATAGTGCTAAGTCTGGTTTCATAAGGGCTTTCAGAACTTAATTCTGTCCAATAGAATGATTTTGCTTTCATATTAAAATTTCAGTGAGTGAAACAACAGCTAGTGAAACGTGTTAGCAGCATGCAGACAAAACTAAAATTATCTCATTATACCATAAGCACATTGTCATGTGAAGATGTGACATGGAATAAACGGTGATTCTGTTGTAATTGTGCGAACTTCATGAGCTTTAAAATAAAGTTCATCTTATGGTGTCATTTCTAAACCATGGGTTTTCATATTGATTTAAAGATGGGACTGGGGAAGAGGAATCAAAATGGTAACAGAAATAAAGTTAGTTAATGTGAAAATTTCTTCTAAATGAAAGTAAAACTATTTTAAGTATAAAATAGAGGTAACTTGAAATACCAAGAAAAAATTGGGCTGAGAGCATGGCCTAGTGGTACAGTGATTACCTCGCATGCATGGAGACTCAGGTTAGATTTCTTGATACACGGAGAAAAGCCAGAAGTGGTGCTGTGGCTCAAGTGGTAGAGCATTGGCTTTGAGAAAAACCCGAAGACAGTGCCCAGGCCCTGAGTTCAAGCCCAGGACTGGCAGAAAAAAAAAAAAAAAAAAATGAATGTCTCTCAACATTGCTTATCTTTGTAGTCTTTTCCATAATGGGTCTGGGGTATGTCTTAGTATATTTGGTGGTTTTAAATATTAATGCCAGGGAAATTTTTCCTGCTTTTCTGTAATATGATAGACTTTTATGGGTGCCCATTGAAGGTGGGAGACATTCCTGGTATACCTGGGGCACTCATTGTGTCAAGTTCCCATTGCTGTGACAAAATGACTGGGAATCTGCTTAAAGAAGAAAGGATTGTTTTGGTTTCAGGCCTTGGTCACTTTGCTCTGCTGCCTTTGGGTCTAAATGGCACAGTCAATCATAGCCAATATGACAGAAGAATCTGCTTGTCATAGGCAACTGGGATGTAGAAGACATGACATCCTAATACTTCTTCAAAAGCACATCCCTATGATCTTTCCTGTCATGACACCTTTCCTGGCAGTAGTGCCACAGGCTGGTAACTAAGCCGCCAGCACGTGACCTTTCAGATATCAAGACTCAGGGATACTGGTCTTAAAAGGATAGGATCACATTCTTTTTCTTTCTACTCCAAAATAGGGCTTGATAATGGAGGAAACATTATTTAGCATCAGGCCAAAATAAGTCTTTTGATGGTTAGATTTTCTATAACATCACAGTATCGAGTTTTTTATCCTAAAGGGGTTGCAGTTACATTGTAAGTAAGGACGTGAATACAATTCTTGTCAAACATAAAATCCTTATTTTCTCCACTTTCACTCCCCACTCTACGCCCACTCCCTCCCCCAAGTTGTTTCAGAACAGTGGTTTAAGGGCAGTCTGGATGTGTTGTGTAGACACTGAAAAGTTGGGAGTTTAGGCCCAGTTCATCTCCAGTCTATAAAAAACTAAGTCCAGTCTCAAAATGAGTATAGTGGTAAATGCCTATAATTCCAGCTTTTCTGGAGTTGGATCCAGTCTGAGTCCTGGCAAAAAGACACCATCTAAAATGAAAATCAAAAGGGTTAGAGGCAAGTAGGTCCTCGGTTCCCGCATCTGTAGCTAGAGTCGAAATTGAAGACCTGCATTTTCAGATGGGGAAAAATACACTCAAATTGATGATAATACACTGGAATATCTAGCTCAAACAATTTGGCATTACCTAGTAAGTATATAGAATCTCAAATGAATGCGATAGTGTCAGATTTTCAAATTGTGACAATATTTCTAAAAATGTCCCAGCATGTTGGTCACTAACAAGGAATAGAAATGAACTTGGTTTTGTCCTGATCCTAGGGCTTAAACTATGGGCTTCACACTCTTGCTTGTCTTTTATAAGCTTAGGGCTCGTATTCTACTCTTGAGCCACACCTCACTCCTGGGTTTTGCTGGTTAATTGGAGATAAAAGAGTCCCTTGGATTTGTCTATCCAGCATGGCTTTGAACTGGGAATATCAGACCTAGGTGTGAGCCTCAAAGGCCTGTGTAGACTGAACTTTGAGTCTAATCTCACTCATGTCCGGTCAATGATTTTACTTTTCTTGGGTAAAGCTTCCAATATTTACTTGATTTTTATTGCCCCAGTTCTTCCATCAAAAGTAGGAAAGTCACCTGGCACTGTCAACTGAGTCCATATTTGGAGAAAGAGGCTCACTTTTTCATAAAGTGCTGTGCAGTTTAGGTATAAGTAAGCTCTGCTAGCAGAAGGGATGATCAGAAAACTTCCCTGTTAGCTCTGTATGGAGAGCTATGGGTTTTCTCCTTAGCTAGCCTGGGGGCACAGTGCACAAGGCAGCCAATCGACATAGGGTCGCTTTTAGTTTGTGTGACATTCTTGAGCGCTCTCCAGTAATTAGTTTTTCTAGACATTTAATTTTTTTTTTCCTCAGAATTGTGCAGCTTTGGAGCTTTCGACAGCTCTTACTTTGCTTAAGGGCAGGTGGCAGCATGGCATAGTAAAAAGGGTATCGTTGTGGGGAAGCAAGGGGCTTTATTTCCAAACTCTCTTGCCCCTTGATCACTCTGGTTTTTAGGTAGCCATCAACTTCTCTGGATCTCCACATTCTCACCCAACTAGGCCAATCTCTCGTGGATCCCAGGGGCATACCATTTTTGAGTAACAGGACTGTTGACACTTGCAGCTGGCATGGGAGAGGGATATTGTAGAATCTTTAACAATATAGCTGGCCTCTGTCGTCAGTTTGAATAACCAAAAGTTCCTTGAGAGCCACTGGCTCTAACAACTTGGTTCTTTTCTGAGCACTGTTGATGTATTCTGTGCACTGACTCAGTGACTTGGTATTCTCATTTGTATAACCTTCTCCCCCACCCCCCAGCTTCTATAATTAGCCTTTTCACTTTGGCTACAGATGTTCCAGGCTCAATTGTATAGTTATTCTACTTCCTCTTGGCTTCCCTCTAGGGAGGATTTGGGGATGGATGCAAACTGTGGCTGTACCTTTCCATTGTTTTATGTCTGCTGTGTTATCTGCAGCCAGTTGAATAGAGATAGTGTCTCACTGTGGTGCAGTTGATCTGGGGAGGAACTTGCCCATCATTCCCTGCAGTGGTTTGGATAAATGTCCCCTATAGCAACAAGTGTCTTAAAGGCTTGGTCACCAGGGCAATATTTCTGGACAATGCTGAAGTTTTATTGAAGTCTTAGGAGGTAGGCGCTAGAAGATCTGAAGGTCAGTAGGGGTGGTCCTTCAAAGGAGATTGTGGGGTCCTACCCCTTCCTTTTTCCTCTCTGCTCTTTGGTGCGTGGAAGGTAGCAGTTTGTTCTGCCATCCACTTCCTGTCATTGCCGCCTGGCACCGCTCACCTTGATCAATAAATCCTTCCCATCTTATTCTAAAACTTCCAAAACCAGGACCTCAAAAAAATCCTTTTCCGATTTAAAAGTGAATCATCTTAAATATTTTGTTATGGCAATGTGAAGTTGACGAATACATCCTCCAACCGATGCTATCCTAAGATTATCTACTGGAGTGGAAACAAATCATCAGTTTTCTGTTGCTGTAACCAAATCCCTGAGGTCGAGTATATCATAAAAAAGTTAATAGGTTCACAGTTTGGAAGGCTGAAACAGCATGGTACCGACACTGGCCATGACTCTCTGTGGCTGCATCCCATCATGGCACCTGGCTTTGTGGCAGGAGTATATATAAGAGTTGGGTTATCTCACTAGGGAGACAGGAAGCCAGAGGGAAAACTAAGGAGTGGCTAATTTCACTTAGAACCACCCTCTTCTTGAGAGCTAACTGTGTTATGAGCCTCAAGAACTACATTGAATTGGGCAGCAGTGGCTCACTGCTTGTAATGCTAGCGACTCAGGAGATTGAGATCTGAGGAGGGTCAAGGTCTGAGGCCAGCTTATGCAGGGAAAAGGCTTTTTTTTTTTTTTTTTGCCAGTCCTGGGGCTTGAACTCAGGGCCTGAGCACTGTCCTTAGGCTTTCTCAAGGCTAGAGCTCTACCACGTCAGCCACAGCACCACTTCCAGCTTTTTCTTTATATGTGGTACTGAGGAATCAAACCCCGGTCTTTGTGCATGCTAGACAAGCACTCTACCACTAGGCTAAACTCCCGGTCTTTTGTCTATGAGATTCTTATCTCCATTTCACCACCAAAAAGCTGGAAGCAGAGGTGTAGTTCAAGTGAGTGATAGCCCTGAGCAAGTAATGTAAGGGGTAAGGGACAGCATCTGGCTCTTAGGCTAGGCCCTACAACCCTCCCCACCCACACACAAGAATTACATTAAGTCCTCTAAGGCAGTACCTATAATGACCTCTTAATATCGCCACACTAGGAACCCAGCTTTCTAGGATATAAACTTGGGACAAACTCCACGCAAACTGCAGCACCTACTCATACACTGCGGTTTGGACAAATGTCCCGTTTAAAAAAAAAAAAATGCGTCCCCTTAAACAACTGTGGTGGGGGGCCGGGAGTTTGGCCTAGTGGTTAAAGTGCTTGCCTAGCATGCATGAAGACCCGGGTTCAATTCCTCGGTACCACATACATAGAAAAAAAGCCGGAAGTGGTGCTGAGGCTCAAGTGGTAGAGCTCTAGCCTTGAGAAAGTCCAAGGACAGTGCTCAGGCCCTGAGCTCAAGCCCAGGACTGGCAAAAAAAAAAAAAAAAAAAAAAACAAAAAAAAAACAACTGTGGTGGGTTCTATGATCCAAGCTATAATGAAATATTATAAGTTTCATTTGGTTACCTTCATTAATCCAATACTTTTTAAATGAGCAACTTTTGTTTACGGAAAAATGCTTTAGTTTGATTGTGTCTTTACAATTAGTTGCAGAAAACATAGAAACTAGGCTGGAGAGACAACCTGGTACATACTTAGCACTGGCCTGGCTAAATAGGGAGGGGTCCTGGATAGGACAGAAGGACTGGGCAGTAAATCAAGTCCTTGTTTGGCTTTCTAGTCTGGCTTTACTTTTCCCAATCTAAATGGCCCTGACATTAACTGCTCTTGCTGGGGCCATCTACATCAGTTCCTACCTTTATGAGGTCGTTGTTGAAAGTTAACGGAATTTGGACACACTAAGTGCTCATGATTTTGGTGCACAGTGGGCATCCAATGAAGATGTGATTATGTTTGGAGAGCTGCTAGCTCCCAAATCAGTGTCTGCTCTGTACCCCGCCCTCACCACCCCTGCTAGCCCACGCAAGCACACCCCCTTCTTTTTCTTCATCTAGTGTATTCTGCAAAAATGTGGCTTTTGAAAATTCATGCAGCCTGGCACTGAGAGTATGCCTTTCTTCCTTCTTGGAGAACCAACTAGCTGTCATGGGCTTGGTGAAACCCCAGAGTCTGTTATTGTTGGGTGCCCACGGCTATCTCTTTGCTGCTTCCCAGTTCTGGGTTTGGGAACATTCTGTCAGCCAGAGGGTGACAATGCTTGTCTCTGGAGAATATATAACATCATAGTCTCAAAGTAACAAGCAATTTTTCCACCCCAAAGATGTGCTAACTCATAACAGAGCTTGTGTCGCCTGAGTAACAGACTCTAAAACATAAGGTACACAAGTGCTCGGAACCTGTGATTCTAGCTACACAGGAAGCTGGGATCTGAGGATGGATGTTCAAAGCCAGCCTCAACAGAAAAGTGAGTGAGGCTCTTATCTCCAGTTAACAACCAAAAGTTTGGAAATAGGATGGTGGCTCAAATGATAGAGCGCTAGCTTTGAGAGGAAAAACTAAAGGAAGAAGACCCTGAATTTAAGTTCCAGTACCAGCAAAAGAGGGGATGGGATATATTTTGGAAAAAGCCGAGGCTGTTATATGTGGAAGACACATGGCATAGAAACCATGGGTACATTCAAAGGGAATGATGTAGAGAGACTTTTAAAAGAAAAGGAGAAGGAATCTATGCTTTATTTCAAAACAATAATCCTTGGCCTTTAAAAGGATAAATAGCAAGGGTGTCCAGGGGACAATTACAGAGGTGAGGCCATCCAAGACTGAAGACAGTTGCTGGACAGATGTTCTGGCAGTAGCATCCTCTGTGTACGGTTATAGAGGCCTCTGTGCCAGGTTGGGGTGCTTGTGTCTTTGGTGATAAATCTTTTTTTTTTTTTTTGCCAGTCCTGGGCTTGAGCTCAGGGCCTGAGCACTGTCCTTGGACTTTCTCAAGGCTAGAGCTCTACCACTTGAGCCTCAGCACCACTTCCGGCTTTTTTTCTATGTATGTGGTACCAAGGAATCGAACCCGGGTCTTCATGCATGCTAGGCAAGCACTTTAACCACTAGGCAAAACTCCTGGCCCCTGGTGATAAATCTTGTCATGAGGTTTACATCTATGAATCACCAAAACACTGCATGACCTTTAGGCTTTCTATTTATTTTTTCTTTCCCTCCTTCCCCCCACCCCCGCTTGCTATAAACATCTCTGTTTTGATCCTGACAGCTTTCACACTGATATAAACCCATTCTGAGCCAGGCACCGTGGCCAACACCTGTAATCTTGGTTGAGATCTGAGGATCGGGGTTCAAAGCCAGCCCAAGCACAAAAGGACCTGAGACTCTTATCTCCAATTATGCTCTAGAAAATGGAAAGTGGGGTTTGGCTCAAGGGTAGGGCAGTAGCCTTGAGCCGAAGAGCTCAGGGACAGTGCCCAAGTGAAGATCAAGCCCCATCTCACACACACACACACACACACACACACACACACACACACACACACACACACGCATGCACACACAACCACTCTAAAAATGTTTAACAATATCTCCCTTCAAACAAGCAACAATAACCTTTTTTTTTTGTATTGCCCTCACTTGTTTTTATCTACTGGGGTGGGGTAGAGAATGGTACAGTAAGCATGAGACCAGTCCCTGCAAGGCTCCATCCCAGGTCTTCATGGAGCAACTTGTCAGAACAGCACTTTCTCCTGAAACACAGGCCCTCACGACCCTCAAAAAAACTTACTCTGACACAGTTGTGTCATCAGGTCCTTTGTCCCACAAAATGTCCTTGACAACTATGATGGTTTTTTTTTCTTTTGATCCAAGATGCAATCAAAGATTATAAGTTTCATTTGGTTACCCTTGTCAGCACCTTTTACATGATACAACTTTTGTTTAAGAGCCTGTATACTTTATAGCTAGTAAACACAAGCATTTTACCTTAAGCTTAGCTTTAATAAAGAATTTGGAGCTAGATATAATGGCACATGACTGTAATCCCAGCTACTCAAAGGGCGGAGGTAAGAGAATTGTGGTCTGAGGGTAGCCCTGGACAAAAGAACAAGAACCTATCTAAAAAAATTTAAAAAAAAAAGGGCTGGAGGTATTGTTCAAGCAGTAGAGCTCTTGCTTAGCAAGTATAAAGTTCTAGTTGAAGCCCTAGTCCTAGCAGAACAAAGAGAGGAGAAGAGACAGAGAGAGAGAGAGAGAGAGAGAGAGAGAGAGAGAGAGAGAGAGAGAGAGAGAGAGAGAGAGAGAGAGAGAGAGAGAGAGAGAGAAAAGAGAGAGAGAGGGAAAAGAAAGAAAGAAAGAAAGAAAGAAAGAAAGAAAGAAAGAAAGAAAGAAAGAAAGAAAAAAGAGAAAGAAGGAAAGGAAAGCAAGAAAGGAAAAAATGAAGGAAGGACTAGAAGTAAAAAATTAATAGTCTAACCATTTTTAGATAATATTTGCATGCATTTATATATGCCAGTAGCATAAAATGTGCCCTGTCCATCAGAAAGATAAATCATTCAAGAAATATTTGTAAATAGTCTCCTCTGCTTACTAGGCAGAATATAAAACTTAGACAGCACTTCTCACGCCTACAATTACTCTCCTATTCATTGATGGACGGCATATATTTGTGTGTGATGTCTTGCTCACAATTAAGACCATGTATTTTGTATCGTGGTGGCTACTGTGTTCTGGTTCCCAAAAGTGTCTACCTTTGTAGGGTTTATCCCTGGTTCTCAGGCAGGAGGGACTGTCTCCCCTGCTCTGATTAGGCCACTCATTTGTAAAAAATACAATTGAAGGGTGGGCTATACCATGAGCCGGGTAGAGTGCAGGAGAGAGGAAGGTTGGTTCCATCCTCACTTCCTCTTCCTTTCTAGCTTCGTCTTTCAGACAGGAAGTTGGAGCTGAAATAGTCTGCCAATCACACAGGCCTCAGGCAGTGGATATTAAGCCCTGAGACTGTGGGATTATTGGCTGCACTCCTCCCACATGGCAAGAGGGTGGCTCAGTCTTCCTTATGTTGTGTGTAGCTCAAGTCTAGGTCAAGTCTCAATCAGTATTTACCCAGTGACTAATAGAAACTCAGCCTAGAGTCCTCAGAAAGCCAGTGTTGAAGATGTCAGAGGACACAGGATTGGTGGAGAGCTGGAGGAAAGCCGGTACTGAGAAACAGACAGGTTAATGAGCCAGAGACTGACAGATATGAAAGTGGCAAAGTGGTCAAGAGAGACACCCAAATGTTTGCCAGATATGACCATATTACATTCCCTGAGATTTCTGCAAGAGAGACAGCTGAATGAGTGTAAGAAGCCAGTGCAGAGTGTATTTGGAGAGCACACTTTTTTTTCAAGAAGGGTCTTGAATGTAGGTCTTTGCCTACATGACTCCAGACTGTGATTATTTTATTTCTACCTCCTGAGTAGCTGAGTTTACAGACATACACCCCCACACTTGGCCTTAGCCTATTATAAGACACTTGTGATGTTATTTATGGACCACATGAAAAAAAAACCCAGAATAATCTCTCCAGTATTACCTCAAGATCTTGACCCTAATCACATCTTAAATCCATTTTCCACATAAGGTCACATTCATTAGCTTCAGAGAGTAGAGTTTTCATCTTGAAAGATCATTATTTAGTCAACTACATGCCCCAAGGTGGATCAGCTTGGATATTGTCTGATCTTCCTTTCGAAGTTCTCCTGTCTGCCTTGTATCAGAAAAGATCTTCCAGGTAAAATATGCTTGGGAAACAAAGCCAGCAATTGAACATTTAAGCCTGTAGTAACATCTCTGGTGATGCTAACGAGGCACACAAACGATATGTTTGTTGTGAGGCTCTCTGTGATGAGAGGCAGAAGTGGGAGGCTGAGAAGCATGATTCAGAGTGGGAGGAGGCCAGTCGTGATTTCTCAACCCAGCTAAATGAACTCAGACCTGCATCAAAGTCACACAATAGATGCTGGGGTCTCAAAGCTGAGGGAGGGTGAAAGGGAAGGCTCAGGCTTAAGCAGAACTCTGAAAGGGAAGGGTGAAATGAGGGACAGGAGATGGAGGCCTCAGGGAAGAGACAGGAATGAGTCAGGGCAGAGGAGAACACAATCTCTGGAGTCTATAAAAGGAATCTTGTTCCTCATGCTGGTTGCTGAAGAACCCAACCCAGCTTCTCAGAGCTCTAGGAGACTGCCTTCCCTGAGTATAGAATAGAGAAAAGACCACGGTTCCCCCCCCTCACTTCCCCCAACTGAAGCATCCTGCAAAGGTGAGCTGCTCTGGGGGTAGGGGGTGGCCAGGCAGAATTGTCTATGCTGGAGAGGAGCAGGCAGCTCCATTCCTCAAATGTCGACTGTCATTTAATCACACATGGGATCGGGCATGCCAAACCTTTAACCTCTTGCTGGTAAGCTTAGGGCAGTAGGAAGGAAAGACTGGTTGGCTGAGGAGAGCTTCAGCAGGCTCTGGCTCCATTCCTGGGAGCATCCTAGCTGAAGGACACTGGAGTGCCTCAGTTCATGGTGAAATGGCACTATGGTTCAATCTGGTCTGGCTCTGGAGTCTTCCAAGGAGATGCATTCACCTGTAGGGCCGATTCAGATGCACCTGGGATTCCTGTCAATTCCAGGCATTAGCATTCTGAATCCCAGCTGGTCCTGAACTTTCTATCACAGCCCATATACCTCTGGCTCTGCTGTCCCCTTGCTTGTCTGAGTTCTCTGAGCCTCAATTTCCTAGTGGGCTCACTGGAGTCTTCAGATGGGCCCAGCTAGCTTCTGGGCTTCCCAGAGACCCAGAGAGAGAAGATACTGTGCTCTGAGTTCTAGTTTCCTCATTTGGATATTTTAAAGACTAGTATTTATTTGGGAAGGTGAATTGGAAGAAGAAGCATATAAGCTCATTAACAACTGAAAAGCAAATGAAGGTGGCAATCACATAGAACAGACCTCGTTCAAGAGGCTGAGTGCAAATGACTGCAATTCACATAACATCTCTCCAAGTATATTCCTTGGATCCTATCCCAGAAGCTATGCCTTGGAGAAGGGGTTCCCGAGCCAAGTTACTGCGGGAAACACTTCTTTTCCTGATGGTTTCCCAAGCACTAGAAGATATAAAGTGATCCAGTTCTGAAGTAAACCAACACATTGAGGGGTCCTTAATGCAACATTTCCCAAACTTATTTTCCAGGGGGGCTCATTCCCATCTCAGAAGCTCCCACTTTGATTGTAGGAATTGAGGGTAGTGATTGGACTTTGTTTCTGCCCTTCCCCTTAATTTTTGTTGTTGTTGTTACTGTTTTTCCAGGGTGACTGAGCTTAACCTCAGGACCTGGGTACTACCTCAGGTTTTTCACTCAAGGGTAGCGCTCTACCACTTGAACCACAGCTTCACTTTTGGGATTTTGCTAGTTCAATAGGTGTAAGAATCCCATGGATTTTTGTGCACGGGCTGGCTTTGAGCCTCGAACTTCAGATGTCAGCCTCCTGAGGATTCCAGCCATGAGCTACTGAGTGCCTAGCTTCTGCCCCTGTTTTGATGGACAGGTGAAAAGTAGGATACTGGTTGGTAGAGGCTAGAGAAGGTGGGAGGAGAGAGAGGCTCAAAGAGTATAAAGTCAGACATTTCACTACTTGGCCCCATTTGCTTCTGCTGATCAGTTGGAAGTTGTGTACGAAGTTCCTAGAATGCTGCTTGATATGATTTATAGAGATGGGCTTCCTCTAATGGCATTAGCCCCTTAAGGGACTAGTTAATGGAGGTGTAGCAGTGTTTTGAGCATAGCAGTGTCCATACTCGTCTCTCCAACAAAAATAGCCCCACTAGGCAGCCCATGACCTGTAGATGAAACTTAAAATGCAGTTATCCAAAATCAAGGATTAAAAATAAACTTAGCTGAGTACCACTGGCTCACACCTGTAATTGTAGCTACTCAGGAGGCAGAGATCTGAGGATTTTTGCCAGCCCAGGCCAGAAAGTTCATGAGATTCTCATGTCCAATTCATCACCAGCAAGCCAGAAGTAGACTTGTGTCTCTAGTGGTAGAGTGTCAGCCTTGAACAAAAAAGCTAAGGCCCCAAGTTCAAGCCTCAGGACCAACACACACACACACACACACACACACACACACACACACACACACACACCACACACACACACACACCACACACACACACGCACACACACGCACACACACGCACACACGCATGCACACATAAATTAATGCATACTTCATTGAATTAGAGGTTATCAAAAGCAAGGAAGAGACATTTAAGTTGAATTATTTAGGAGGTTGAAGACTTAAGAACAAAGTGAACAAACTACCCCTTTAATAGCTGAGAAAAATAAAGACCAGGGGACAGTGTGATATGCTTAGGTCTGTCACCAAGTTGGAAGCAGAGCCTCTGCTATGTCTATAGAATCTGGAAGCAGCAGGAAGAATATCTAGGATTCCAACCCATGACAAGAAGGAAGGAAGAAGAAATGGAGAGGGGAAGGAGGGAGGGAAGGCAGCAAAGTCTGTGGCAAAGGAAACAATTGCCTAGCCCCAGGAGACATATAAAAGGTTGGTTGTGTGTCCACAGTCCTATTCTTCTCTGCATTACATCAGATTCTCTCCATCTCCATGGCTCTTTGAGAGCAGTCATGTTTAAAGGAGCCAATCTCTTTTGGCTGAGCCAAGTCAAATACTGACTCATGATCTACTCTTAAGCCTTTTCAGCGAGGATTTGGAACTTGGAATCTAGGGGAATCAGGTCAAGCTCTATGGGGAGTAAAAGCTGCCACAAATACCTGCAGATTGTTGTGGCCATGTTTCCCATATTGTGGAAAGAACTTTGGAGAAAGAGGAGACAGAGAAGGGAGAGAGAGGGAGAAAGGAGGGGGGAGATATGGGGCAAGAGACCCATGATT
Source organism: Megascapheus bottae (assembly GCF_031878675.1). Classification (NCBI taxonomy): domain Eukaryota; kingdom Metazoa; phylum Chordata; class Mammalia; order Rodentia; family Geomyidae; genus Megascapheus; species Megascapheus bottae. Next base: position 48,354,789 of record NC_143519.1, on the reverse strand, counting down.
TATGAGCCAATAAATTTCTCCCTTTGCCTAGGCTTGCCTAGCTTGGATTTTCTCACAGGTCACCATGATATGACCAACCTCCAGAGGCACTCACCTGAAGGAGACAAGGGCTGGGTTCCTGAATGGTTTCTATCTGGTCAGACAAGTCCAGGGGAATGAGTGAGCCATTTAAACAAGACACATGGAAGCAGGTTGGCTGTTGGAAATCTAGACATATGTTAAGAGTCAGTCACATTGGGTGTAGCAGTGAGAGTGGGGGCACTTTATACATGCCCACTGAAGAGTCAGAATTCTTTACAAGGTAGTCTCTTCAGAAAGGAGTGTGGGAGACCAGAAAAATCTGAACAGTGAAAGAGGAGCAGAAGCAGGCTTATCCCCAAGATTTTTTTAGTTCAGAGAAAAGCCTACTTTAAATAGAGACTTAGAATTTAAAAGTTAAATATGAAGCTTATGAATTGTTTAATTCATATTGAACAGATGTTCAATCTGAATGATTCAGCAGAATGTTCCATCCTTTTACCCCGGACATGCCAGAAGGTTTCAGAAGGCTGGTTTGGATGTCAAGTTCTTGGAATCCTTAAAGTTCTTTGATAAATGGAAAAATGAAAGGAAAGCCTGCCCTGGCTTAGTTCCTTCAGAATCTCCCAGCTTCCTCTGGTACCACTGTCCTTGCCTCAGCCAGAGTGTCCAATGTCTGTCAACCTTTAGCAAACACTCACCCCTTAGCCAGATTCCTGATTCTGGGACTGTAGGGGCCTTTCTTGGATAGATGGGTCTTGGAGGAGATTATAAGGACTCTGGAAATGGACTTTGGGCCATAAGTACATGTAATTTTCAGATCTCAAGGCCTGATCTGTAATCTAGACAGATCTGTCATTGAGTAGATGTTTCTGGATCCTGAGCCAGGGAAGAGCCCTCTGGCTCAGGTTTAAGGTTGGTACCAGTCATGGGCTAACCAGAGGGTAGAACATAAGCATAAGGAAGTGAAGGTGTAGCTCATGAGATCCCACCAGATTTGAGCAAAAAGCCAAGCAAGTGTGCAAGGCTGAGTTCACCTTTGAGTACTGGCAAAAAAAGAAAGAAAAAAGAAAGAAAGAAAGAAAGAAAGAAAGAAAGAAAGAAAGAAAGAAAATAGAAAGCTCTGTCCCCCATGACCCAGCAAGTCCACTACTTGGCATTTACCCAATCATCCAGAAACAAGAACGTACTAAATCCACTAGCACAATGATGTTCATTGCAGCGCTATTTACCATAGCAAAATATGGAACCAACCCAGATGTCCCTCAGTTGATGAGTGGATCAACAAGATGTGGTATTTATACACAATGCTGCTGTCATAAAAAACGACAACACCCCTTTTGTAAGGAAATGGAAAGACTTGGAAAAAATTATATTAAGTGAAGTAAGCCAGACTCAAAGGAACATAGGCTTAATGGTTTCCCTCATTTGTCATAATCAATAGAAACCTTGGACTCTCCTAGGAGAGGTTTGCAATAGGGCAAAACCTAGACACATAAGGCCATATAGGATGAGGCTAACTGAAAGGACCTCTAGGATATGGAAATAAGAGCCATATAATGTGTGATTGTTGTTCTTAATGTTCTATGCTATTTCTCATCTCTTTTGTTGTCCCTTGGTTATCTCATATAGTTACAGTATCTTACCTTGTTATCTGGTATAGTGTATATATGTTTATTTGTTTATTTGAAATAGGATTGGGAAGGGGGAAAACAAGATGAGGGGAGGGGGTGGGAGGAAGGAAATGGTGACAAAAACATGAGAAGAGTTATCAACGTTTGTGAAGTAATGCACCTTCTATCTGGCGAATAATGTAACCTATTAATTACAATAAAAAGAAGAATATAAAAAAAAAGAAAAGAAAAATCTCTGATAGGCAAAAGACGGGGGCCAAGAAACTTTCTAGCTATTACATATCAACACTCCAATCTCAAGATCTGCATTTGTAAACAAAACAAAAAAAAGCCTTTGAGTCAAAGGTAGATATTGGGGCCACAGTAAGTTTTGAATTCTGAATTTTGTCAGTTTGTCTGTGGGACTCTGAGGGAAATAGGTTCTCCATCTATGAAACAGACTGTCTCTCCTCCTGATGCAAGGATGTTGTGAAGTGGTTTTCCCAGGATGCTCACACAGGCAGTGCTCAGTACTTGGTAGCTGGATAGTTTTGTGATTTCTGAGGTCATTTGCTCATCGCCTGACAATGGCTAGTATAGGATGATCCTTGGAAAGGAAAGGGCTAGTGACCCTTAAATGTTATTCTCCATCATGTGGATAGTTAAGACCATGAGGGCTGCATTGTAGCTTTGGTAGAGAACTTACCTATCATACACAGGTTCTAGATCTGATGCTCAGCACTGGGAAAACTAAAATAACCCAGGACAAACCGTAATTCTGGATCCTTCTATGTCATTTGATAACTTGATAACTGTCAACAAATCATTTATTTATTTATTTAGTGCCAGTTCTGGGGTTTAAGCTCAGGGCCTTGTACTGCCAGATGGCATCTATAACTTAAGGCTGATGTTGCACCACTTGAACCACACCTCCATTTCCAGCCTTTTCTTGGTTAGCTGGAGATAAGACTCACAGACTTTGCTGTCTGAGCTTTGAAACACCATTCTCAGATCTCATCTTCTGGCTCTTTGCTGGCTACTTGGAGATAAGAGTCTCACAGACTTTCCTGTCTGAGCAGGCTTTAAACATTAGCCTCAAATCTCAGCCCAATGAGTAGCTAAGATTATAGGTATGAGCCAATTGGTACCTGAATAACACTTAACATTTTGAATCCTTTTTCTCATGGTCTGATAACAAAATCTATTCATAAAACATTAGAGATAAATGAGAGAATACATTTAATCTCTTGAGTAAGATCTACCTAACACAAAGAAAACTTGCCAAACAGCCAGCTATTTTTACCTGTCTAACTGTCCTCAGCCCACTTAGAGGCAGATGGCATTAGGAGTATTTGATTTATGGGAAAGCACAGGGTCACTGGCTGTAGCCAGCAGTCTGTGTTTCCGTACAAAGAAATAACAGCCTCTAGGAAAGAAAACAACAAACAAACACACAAACAACAAGAAAAAACCCTCAAATCCTATTTGTTCTCTTAAATTCAAGCTCTAATTGCTGAGAGTCGTGTTGGCTGCAGTCATTTCTTGTTTTGTTTTTCTTTGCTCCTCTTAATCTCAGTCAGGCTTTTTGATTACACGTAGAAAAAGAACTTGCCAAGAAAAGAAAATAGCAGCAGAGGCCCTTTCAGCACTCAGACAGAGGACCAGTGCTTCGTGGGCAGCTCCACTTCTTCCTGCGGACGGAAATTCACATCCAACAAATCCGAGCCAATAATAGACAAATTTGGCTTCTCCCCAAGGGCAGACACACAGGCAATCTCATGGCACCGGAGACTCTGGTAAATGCTGGGCCACCTGGGCTCTGGCACTTTCTTGCTTGGCCTGTTTAGTGCTGGCTTCAGACTGCTGGAAAAAAGCAAAATAAATGTGTGGACTATCCATCACGTAAGGCCCTCTGCAGCCTCTCCAGCTTAGCTGACGTCCCATTCACAGCATCTGTATGTTTTCCTGGTAAAAAGTATATTGATCCTATCTCTTTGATTGTTTGTCACGGACTCGGTCCTTCCTCCTGTTGATTTCTGACACCTAGCCAAGGTATCTACTTTCACCCTGCTTCTTTGGTAGTTCTGTTGTGGGTGTTGGAGCTCCAAACTGCCCCTAACACCTTTTAACCATATCAAACTACTCAAAGTTCCCAGAACATCTGCCTTCTCTCTCTTGCTTTGATTTTTCATGCCCTCCTCCAGCCCCCCCTCCTCCATCTATCTATTTTATATTGCCAGTCCTTGAACTCAGGGCCTGGGCACTGTCCTTGAGCACTTTTGCTCAAGACTAGTTAGTTCTCTGCCACTTGAGCCACAGCACCACTTCTGGATTTTTCTGTGTATGTAGTACCGAGGAATAGAACCCAGGGCTGCGTGCATGTGAGGCAAGCGTGCTACCACTAGGCTATGCTCCAGGCTCCCCTGCTTATTTTTAATTGTGTTAAAATACACATTATATAAAATTGACTACTTCATGTGTGTGTGTGTGTGTGTGTGTGTGTGTGTGTGTGTGTGTGTGAGCTTGAACTCAGGGTCTTAGGCTCTTGCTTGGCTTTATTTTCCTCCTCAAGGGTAGTGCTCTACCACTTGAGCTGTAGCTTTACTTTTGCCTTTTTGTTGGTTAATTGGTAGCAGAAACAGCAATGGGGACACTTCACCTGCCATGTCACCTCCTCCTCCTTCCTTCTTCCCCATCCTGGGTCCTGAAGCCTAATAGACCAAAAAATGTTTTGGTTTGGTTTCCAGGGAAAATCTCTGTTGTTTGAAGGTTCATTGTGTCAGGGGGTCTCCTAACACAGCCCGTGTTTTCCTGGTGTCCAGTGCATACCCTGCAGAGCCCATAGCTTCGGGTGTTCACACCTGCAGGCAGCTGTGCATGTCTGCTCTGGCAGTAGCTGGGGTCACATGCTCAGCCAGATGGAATTACATTTGTTTTCTGGCCTACTTCTGCCATTTTTATATTTTACTGTGCTTATACACTTATCCAAACAAAATGAGAATGGCTGAAATGACTATGAAAAGAAATGAGGAAAAATCTCTGGGAAGGCTGAAAGAGAGCTTCTTTGAAAAGACTAGCCAGAAGGCAATATGCACTGAGGATAAATAATTGTTGAAACTCAGGAAAAATGATAAAAATCTGAAAGCATAAAGGCTTTCTTATTGCTTTGGGAATCTCTCTAAGATCTTGCTGTATGCTTTAAAAGCAGAATTTGAAAAAGCATCCATAATGTATTATGGAAGACCACAGTCAACATCAGAAATCTGGTGAATGAATGTATATCTTCATGTTGCAAATTGAAACACAATGTTTAAAGTAAGTGCATAGCATTTTTAAATTTATTTATTTTCCAGTCCTGTGTCTTGAACTCAGGGCCTGGGTACTGTCCTTGGACTTTCTCAAGGCCAATGTTTTACTACTTGAGTCATGGCACCACTTCTGCCTTTTTCTGTGGAATTGAACCCAGGGTTTCTCCACAGTCACACTAGGCCACATGCCACACTCCTGGTCCAGCATAGTCTTTTATATGAGTCTTATCTTAAAGGGCACATGGAATCACTTTCCTTCTTTCTTTCTTTCTTTCTTTCTTTCTTTCTTTCTTTCTTTCTTTCTTTCTCTCTCTCTCTCTTCATCTCTCTTTTCCTTCCTTCCTTTCTTTCTTTCTTTCTTTCTTTCTTTCTTTCTTTCTTTCTTTCTTTCTTTCTTTCTTTCTTTCTTTCTTTCTTTCTTTCTTTCTTTCTTTCTGTGTTAATACTGAGGCTTGAACTCAGGGCCTTGCATTTTTGCTTAGCTTTCTCACTCTAGGATGCCATTCTACTACTTGATCCACAGTTCCACTTCTGGAGTTTGGCTGGTTATTTGGAGCTAAGAGACTGACTTTTCTGCCTGGGATGATGTTGAGCTGCGATCCTCTGATCTCAGCCTCCTGAGTAGCTGGGATTATAGGTGTGAACCACCAGTGCCTGGTAAAAGATGCATATTTTAAAATTAGCCCAAGAACTTTAGGCATTGATGAAGTTCAATGTTAGCCTCTGTGCTGCCCCTGGGAGGGATCCTCCAGGCAACCTGCTGCTGCCTTTCTCCTTCCCATCCCCCCTCCTCTCCCTCCTCCTCCTCCTCCTCCTCCTCCTCCTCCTCCTCCTCCTCCTCCTCCTCCTCCTCCTCCTCCTCTTCCTCCTCCTCCTCCTCCTCATTTAGGCTCTCCACAGTCACAGAGAATGAAACCAGTTCCGAGCTCAGAGCTATTTCTTTACACCATTCTATGTTGCTGGTAAGAGAGTGGACCCAAGACAGTCATACAGCATCTCATTTTTTTAACCTCCTGCTGCTTTGTTATTTTGGTTATTTGGAAGCTATTTCTTTTCTACCTCACACCTTTCAGTGGTGCAAAACCACTGGGGAGACAAGTAATTAAAGCAAAATCTGGTCTTGTGAAGATGCTTCAAGAATGCTGCTTATTCTGCTGTTGCCAGATTTGCTAACAGTACCAGTGAACCAGTGAAGACAATAGTGACCTCTGACCTGCTGTCTGTGGCCTTGGAAGGAATGCCCTCCCCTGTTCAGTTTCCATTTGAAGCATGCTAGTACATTTACTATTCAAATTCCACACCCATCTGGAAGATCTCCAAATAAACAGGAAGTTTAAATGATTGTCTGAGGTCACATTGTTTCTCCCCCTTCCCTCCCTTCCTTTCTCCCTCTCTCTCTCCCTCCCTCCTTTCCTCCTTCCCTCCTTCTCTCCCTCCCTCCCTCCTTCCTTCTTTCCTTCCTTCCTGCCAGCCTGCCAGCCTGCCTCCCTGCTTGCCTGCCTTCTCATTTTTCTTTCCTTCTCTCTTCCTTTTTTCTTTCTTTCTTTCACCTCTTTCTTTTTTCTTTCTCTTTATTAATTATGGTGGTACTGAGATTTGAACTTGGGGACTTAACACTTGCTACGTGGGTGCTCTTACTAAGCCATGCCTCCAGCAACTCTTATTGTTTCAGATGGCAAATCTGACTCTCCTCCCCAACCAAAGTTTAGAGGCATGGCTTTGTGACTAAATGCTGGCCAACCAGATGTAAAGAGAAGTGAACAAAAGCTACTGGAACATTCCACGAAGAGTGCTAACCTGGCTGGCAGATGTACTCTTTTTTGTTGTTGTTGTTTGTTTTAATCCTGGACCCTATACACTAGGCCCCATTGGCACATTCTAGAGCACAGGTGGAGGGTAGGGGGCCCATGTAACTGCCTGTACTGGTGGTTGACTGTGAAGAAGGAAGGAGGAGCTAAGGTAGTTGGTGGGTACCACGTGGAAAAGCAGCTGGGGTCCTTGGAGCCACTGCACTACTAAGGGACAGGGGACATGTTATTACTCATGTGACACTGAAAGGACTATTTCTTTGGGGTGTTTGGCCCCTGCAATCCAGGAAGGCCAGTATGGCGTCTGAGGGACAGAGGACCTCTTAGGACTAGAGGAAGAAGTGTTGTACCTGTTTCCCAGTAGAACTTGCCATTTTGTATACACAGAATCTTTGGGGACAAGTTTTTTTCCCAGGTTTGAGAGCCCCAGGGCCCTGGGTCTAGGCCCTCAAGAAGACAGAGCAGTTGCACCAAAGCTCTGCAGGAAAGGCAATGAGATCATCCTGAAGATAGCAACATTCATCACCGAACACAAGGTATAGAACTGAGGCTTTGGCTATGGCCAGACAACATCAAGGTCAACTTAGAGTGCCCTGAACTAGTGAGACTTGTGTTGATATCCCAGTTAGACTCCAAAGGCTTGCAAGCTTAGGGAAAAGTGACACATGCAGATGACTAAACAACCTGGAATGCCTATGCCAAGAAAGGCTGTGTGATGTCAGGAGAGCTCTTCTTTAACTTGCATCTTTCCTTTTCTAATTCCTTTCATTTTTGTGCCCATACTGGGGCATGAACTCAGCACCTTGAGTTCGCCCTTGGCTTTTTCTGCCTGAAGCTACTACTCCACTACTTGAGCAACACCCCATGTCTGGCTTTTTGCTCATGGATTGGAGATAAAAGTCTCACCAGCTTTTCTACCCATGCTGGTTTTGAGCCCAATCCTTAGACCTCAGCTTCCTGAGCAGCTAGAATTACAAACGTGAGCCACAAGTGCCTAATTCTGGCTGCCTTTTCAAACTGACCTGCTGTAGAAAAATCGGAACTGTTTGTTCATGATTTCTTTCACCTCATCCTCAACAATGGAATCTTCTGGAGAATGAAGGTTACAAATCTTTTCAATCTGGAAGAAGGAGGTACAGATATGAGACTCAAAATCCAAGATCACACTAGTAATGGGCACAAGAACTGCACTATGGATAACACATGTTTTCTATGTTAAAGCCAGATTCAACCGAGGTAGATAACAAGAGCATTTTCCTTTGTGCTTTCACTCCATCTTTTTAACTACCAGCTCATAGGAGGTATTTTCCAGGCGAATGCTTTTTTTTTTATATCCGGGCAACTTATTTTAGCTATGGTGTTATTTGATCGCTGGCATCTTAGAAGAATCACTATTGGCATCCAAAATCCAATCAACACATCCAGTTTTTGTGAGTAGATGTTCAGAGAAGCATTCAATATTGAAGGGCTGGCAAAAAAATTTGAAATCACTCTAAATCCCATGTCTCTCTGTTTTATAAGTCTGCAGAAGTGACTGCTGGTGGAAAACCCATGGATAATTAAGGTGAACTTCAGAGAACTCTGGGAACGATGAAACATTTTATAACTTGGTTTCCCATCCAATGGGCCAAATACATTACATTAAAACCTCAGGTTCTTGTTTTTGAAGCATTTTTCCCCTTGGAAAGAATTTGGACTATCTTCTGAGGTACCTGCACCCAAATGGACAGAATCATAAGCATAGAGTCACCTTGTTTCCTTACAGAAGGTCAAGGTCATGGGTGAAGACTTTGCTCACCCTTGGAAAAATGATAGGCAATAAATGAGAGTATCTTCTTGTTGCAGCTTCTTCTTTTTGCTAGTTGTGGGGCTTGAACTCAGGGCCTGGGCACTGTTGTAGGGCTTTCTCAAGGCTCACACTCTACCACTCACAGCACCATTTCTGGCTTTATTAGTGTATGTGGTAGCCAGCAGTCAAACCCAAGGCTTCCTGCTTGCTAGGCTAGTACTCTACCACTAGGCCATGATCTCAGCCTCTTTTTTTTTTTTTTAATCCAGTCCTGGGGCTTGAACTCAGAGCTTGGGCACTGTCATTGAGCTTTTTCAAGTCTAGCATTCTACCACTTGAGCCACACACCACTTCTGGCTTTTTCTGTGTATGTGGTACTGGGGAATTGAACCCAGGGCTTCATGCATGCTAGGCAAGCACTCTACCTCTAGGCCACACTTCTGTCCCCAGTATCTTTCTTCATGATGTTTCTTAATTCTCCTTTCCCTCCATTTCTTTTTGACCCATGCCCAGTCTTGCCCCCGCCACCTTTGATCTTGCAGCTGGATGTCTTTTAAAGTCCTATGTCTTAAAACATAAGGTCCAACCAGGGCATATGTCTCTATCCTTACAGCTCCCTCCATCTTTATTTTCCTCTCTTTCTTCCCATCTCTTCTTGAGTTTTTTTGTTTGTTTCTTTGTTTTCCAGTCCTGGGGCTTGAACTTAGGGCCTGGGCACTTTTTGCTCAAGATTAGTGCTCTGCCACTTGAGCCACAGTGCCACTTCCGGCTTTTTCTGAGTATGTGGTACCAAGGAATGCAACCCAGGGCTTTGGGCGTGCTAGGCGAGTACTCTACCACTAGGCTACTCTCCTGGTCCTGAGTTTCTATTTTCCAGTGGGCAGATTTATAAACATTGCTGAATGATTTTTCTCCATATTAAATGGATACTGGAATTACTATGTTTCTGAATCAGCCAGTGACACAAATTATCCTGAGAGATGCCAATGCAGGGCCTTTTGATAACTTGGGAGGGATCCTGGAGAGATGGGAGGAGCTTTGTATAGGATAGAAGCATCTCTTGTGCTGTGTACTGGCTCCTTTGTTTTCTATTTTCAGCATGTTTGGGACTCTACCCTGGAGACAGTGAGTAGGTTTTACAGCATGATCAGTATTCTATGAAACCACCAAGGCAAAAAGCGTAGACACAATTTTGCTGGCTGTGCAGGTGTCCTGCTCTGAGTGGTAACACAGCTGCTGAACGATAGCTTATGCAATGACCTTCTCTTCAATTTATTAAAGGGCAAGCATTTCTTGAAAATCCATATATTTCATGGAACTCTAAATCAAGACTGCATCAACCACAACCTTCTCTAAATGTCTTGCTCTGTCTTTGACTTTCATCGACTTGGGAATTAAGCCAATTACATCTTCCTCTAAATATTAGGAGGCTCTGCTTTGAAATTCATCTCAGAACATGCACTGGGGACTGAATGTACCGGATCCACCTTTCTCAGAGGTCACATTGGGGTTGATCATGTTGCCAACGCCAGGGGCAGTGGACTTTTTCTTGGTGAAAAGGAGGAAGATACCAGATGCTAGCGGCTCACATCTGTAATCCTAGCTACTCAGGAGGCTGAGATCTGAGGATTGCAGTTCAAAGCCAGCCTGGGCACTAAAGAACATGAGACGCTTATCTCCAGTTAATCACTAGAAAACAGGAAGTGGGGCTATGGCTCAGGGGTTGGCTGGTAGCCTTGAGCTGAAGAGCTTAGGAACAGCACCCAGGCCCAGAGTTTAAACCCTATGATCCCTAGACAAACAAAAAATTCCCAAGACTCTTAACTCTGAGTAACAAAATTCAAAACTGGAGGCATGACTCAAGTGATAGAATACCAATTGGAAGTGCCAGCCGATCAAGAATGTGCATCACCGAGTTTAAGTCTGTGTGCTAGCACGTAAAAACTGGGGAAAACCTTTGCAGATGGGATCCTATACCCCACAAATAGGTCCAACCACCCATCTTGTTCTGGTCAGTATTATGAGAACAGAATGGTGGGAACACAGGTTTTTGTTGTTGTTAATGACTTGGCTCTCTGGGCCTTGCCTTGATTCTCTCAGCCTGTAGCCAGGCTGCATGGTCGATCTGCCTGAGCAAACACTGGGGACCCAGGGATGTTAGTACTAACCTCATCATGAACCTTTTCCTCCATCGTGTTGACCTGCTCCTCCTGTCCTTGGTTGCCAGAAAGAGCATCTCCTTCCTGTATGGGGTGAGCAGTCGTGTTTTGGGAATCTATCAAAATCTTATCAGGACGTCTTGGATGACTCCAGGAGCTAGGAGTAAAGATATTCCAGGGCCTACTCTGCCCAAAGGTGCCTAGAAGAACAGAGCTAAATGAATGCTTATGTCAGGAGATAACATGTCTTCTCACCGAATACATTGTAATGCTTAGCATAGTTAGGTCTGGAGAGAAGATACTTGAATCAACCTAAGTCACGATTCTGTAATGCCATAAGAAATAAGTAATTGCATGACAATTATCCTTGGAGATGGAAATTTAAGAATTCTCCTACAAAATTTACCAGGTGGGTACATAGGCTCAATACTAGACTGAGAATTCAATAATACCTACATGCAACAATATATTGCAAACTTATAGAATAAATCCAAAATAGTTTCAGACCAGCTTCAAGAAACATGAGCTGTGGGACCAGTTACTCTGTTGAAATAAGCTCCCAGTCTCACCAAGTAGTGGTCAGTTGATTTTGATTTATCTCTTATGATTCAGACTTGAAATTATTATATAGAAGTAGTTGTATACAAAAGAGGATCAATTCCATAGGTCAGTTAGCAAGTACAATGCATCTTGGTTCAAGTCATTCCTTACATCTGTCTCTCCCATTTTGCTGACCACACTCATCCCTTCAAAATTCCTGGTTCCGTTTTCACAAAGGTACATGGACTATTTTGATGGCCTTTGCCCGTTTGTCTGCCATCCTTCTGATGGAGCTTCCTCCCTTTAACCAAATATGTTTCAGCTTCCTGGCATTCGTTTTGTTAAACTATAAATTAATTGTTTAAAGGAGTTATGGTATTAGACTCTTTCCCTACCTATACCACACTTTGTGTGTTTGTGTATGTGTGAATATGACCCAGTGTATGTCTTTACATATATTTATAATTGAGATCAAACTTCCGCACATGAGAGAAAACATGTGCTCTTTGTCTCTCTGAGACTGATTTCCTTCACATAACAAAAATTTGTCCATGCCTGTCCATTTCCTTGCAAATGACATAGTATCATTCTTCCTGATAGATAACTCTCATTGATATATTTGCTCCCACATATTCTTGAGCCACTCATCCATTTTAGGAATCTGGGCTGCTTCCATATCTTGGTTATTGTGCAGCAAGAACACGGGTGTGCAAATGTGTCTCCTGTGTCTTGATGTGTAATCTTTTGGATAAATGCCCAGGAGTGGTATGGCTGGATCATAGGGTAATTCTATGTTTAGTTTTTTGAGCAATCTCCAAACCATCTTCTATAGTAATTGCACTAGCTGTTTGAATTCCCACCAATTTTATAATAGGGTTCTTTTTGTCCCACATCTCTGTGAAAATTTATTGTTTGTTTTCTTGATGATGGCAATCTTACTGGAGTGAGATAGAATCTGTGTTGCTTTGATTGGCATTTCCTTCACGGCCAGCGATGTTGAACATTTCCTCGTGTGCTTATTGGTTGTTTTTCAGCCAGACTATCTTGATTACCACAATGTATGTAGGCCAGGCCCTTGCCTACAAGGTAGGCTTCTGAAATCAGGGAAGAGAGCCCTTCCCAGAATCTAGGAAGACCAAGATCCCCATCTTGGACTTCAAGGATTCAGACTAGAGAGCAAGGTAAATTCTTATTAAGCTGAATTAAGTTTTAGTGTTTTGTGTTATGGTGATATGAGTGGCTGAACATAGTTCCCCTCAAAGAATTCCTACCTCAGTGGAGTGGCATCCTCCGCCCTGATGGAGTATGGACAAGAGGGCCAGATGTTTGTCATGAAGGCTGGACATTCCCTACCTATGCACGCACCATCCCTGCTCCACAGGCATACGGTGCCGTCGAGGGAGGAGGACAGTAAAATGTTTTCTTCTTCTATCAGCTCCAGACTACAGAGATAAAAGGAAGAAGAGATTGCTTATGGCTGCTATGGTGTGAGAGAAATAGATCAGCACTGCTTTCATCCAAGTTGGAATAAGGAGACCAGGTTCCTCTCCAGAATTCTAGGTATTCATTTCTCACTTCTTATCATACCACACTCCCTTCAGTCTCCCAACTCCAGCTCCGGATATCAAATGTAACACCTGGGAAACTACTTTGTGGATGACCAGTAAGAGTAGAAGAGCAAAAAGTTGAACACCAGACTCAAACTTTCTAAACTTGTAAACTTGCATTTAAATACCAGGCTCAAGTCCAGGGAAACAATCATCCAGTTACAAGAAAAATAAAAAAAACTTCTAATTTCTTTCTTAAGTTCTGTGCGGATAATATGTATCTTGTTTTCATCAATAGCAAAACTGAAGTTCAGCTTTCTTCTTTTGGTCAGTTCAAAGGGGTTTTAAGAGGACTGACTGGATCAAAACTGTGAAAACTCCTTTCCTGCTTCCACATTCTTGAACTCTAAGAAGTATGGTACGCACTTGAAAGAGTTGGGAAAGGGTTGAGAGAGTTGAGTGAGTTGAGATAGGAAAGATTTAGAGAGGTAAGAGAGTTGAGAGAGTTAGGAGAGGGTTGAGAGAGTTAAGAGAGTTAGGAGACAGTTCAGAGAGTTGAGAGGCTTGAGAGAGTTGAGAGAGGTGAGTTAGGACAGAGTTGAAAGGGTTGAAAGGGGCGAAAAAGTAGGGTACTCACGATGTCACTGTGCTGACATGGGCCCTCCAGAAAGTCACATCTGAATGATGATGATGATGATGATGATGATGATGATGATGCAAAGGAGGAGGAGGAAGAAGAAGAGGAGAGAGAAAACATTTGAGTAGGCTAGGGGAACTGGCAGAGCTAAGTGTATACAGGGTTGGATCAAATCTTAATGCATATCCAATAGGTAGAGAGGTATGATTTTGCTAAATAAATTTCATTAGTAGAATGCCTAACATATGGAAGATTCCATGTAAGGTCTGATAGCATCTGATACGGGACCCATGTAAGATATTTGTGGCACTCTGTGATTTTATTTAGCAAATAGGATTTGATAAGCATGCAGGAATATACATATAAAAATATGAGCAGTCTGACTAAATGAATACCAGGAAGCTGAAACATCTTTTTTTGGTGGAGGAGAGTCAAGGGGAGGGAAAATACAAATGGAGAGAGAAAAGTCAGAAAATACAGTTATTAAATACTAAAATGAAGTTATTGATTTTATTATTAGTAATTAAATCAATAACTTGATCATTAATTATACAGTTGCAGCAATTAATAATTATTGATTATTGTTCTGATTAAATAATTAAATATTAAATTAAATTATTAGATTATTAAATATTAAAATATACATGTTTGAGGGGAAGGATGGGTTGAAAGAGATGAAGGATGATGATGAAAAGAGTGACATTGATCAAGACATATGTCAGGTAGAAACCCTTTTGTACAACTACCTAAATGAAAAAAAATTAATTTTAACATTAGTCTAGTCAAAGCTACACTTTCTGCTATACTCTGGATCTAGAAAGTTCATCCCTCTCATAGCCATAACTTGACCAAGTTTGTCACCATTAAAAGGTGATGAAACTTTTCAATAGTATTTAATGGAAGGTTTTAGGTCATTGAGGGCATGACCTCAGAAGGGACTGTGGGACCCCAGTCTTTTTCTCTTCCTCCTAGATCCATTTACCTGTTACCAGGTAAATGGCTTTTTTCTCCACATGCTCCCATCATGATGTGGTGCCAAGGGGGCCCAAACCATAGAACCAAAACTGTAAAACTGCAAGCAAAGCTGGGTACTGGGGGCCCACACCTATAAATCCTCACTACTGAGGAAGTGGAGATCTAAGGATCGAGGCTCAAGGCCAGCTGGGGCAGAAAAGTCCATAAGAGTCGTATCTCCAATAAACTAGTCAGAAAAGGCCAGAAGCAGTGCTCAAATAGTAGCGCACTGGACCTGAGGAAAAGAAGCTTGGAGATAGTAGCACCCAGACCCTGATTTCCAACCCAGGACTGGGGCTAAAGATTGTCTTCATTTCTCTTTCTCACACAAATGATTTACTAGATGCATAATTGTTTAACTAGATCTCTATTCACATGGATTATTTCTTTCAGTTGCATCCCTTTCTTGTAGTAGAATCGCCATTTAAAGTTAGAAGCATATTATCAACCTACTCTTCATTAACCATATAGCAATTCATCCTTTCTTTAAAATACCTGTCTGTGTATTCTCCTGCATCCTCGGCAACAAGTGTTTTCAGTGAAATATTTTGCTGTCCATTAGAGAGCCCCGTCTTACCCATACAGTTCCATTTTACTAAGCCTGAGTGTGTGATTAGCAGGAAGAAGTTTGTGGCTTACTTTTGGGAGGTTGCAGCTCTGGTCCCTGCAGGCCATAGTCCTTGATGTCATAGACATGCACAAAGCCTTGCTGGTCAGCCAGGTAGGCCAAGGCATCTCCTGCTGTCACTGCCAAGCGGCTCACCTGGGTTTTCTCTCTGGACTGGGACACACATACACCCCCCCTACAGGTGAGCACAATATGGTTCTCTGCATAAGGAATATTTCCTGGATTAACCCTCCAGTGAGTTCGAACTACCAGAAAGATAAATAAAGCAAACAACTGAAGTCCTGAAAGAATTCCTGTTTCATAGTCTAGTGCCAAAATAAATAGATAAATAAAAACAGCAAAATCAAACCTATAGCTGGAAAGTTAATCCAATCAGTGGTCCAACTTACAGGAGTGAAGTTTGCCATGAGGCCAGCCTCACCAAAGAGCCTCCAGAAGGTGACAGAACCTGGGAGGGGAGAAGCAGTGAGGAGGAGGGTTTGGTACATTGCCCAGGGTCCTGAGTTCATCCAGGCTGAGGTTTCTAACTCCTTCTAAGAAGCCCTTGCAGTTTCACACCATGGGACAAGCATCGTCTCTTCTGCATTTGGTTTATTTTGAGCAGTTGGAATCATCATGGTATATTGACAAAGGGAGTCCATCATCTTGGGGAGGGATGGGCTTCACTGACTCAGTGGCTTCTCCTATCTCCAATAATTCAGGGCAGCCTTCTGGGCAGAGAAGGCTCTGGCAATAGAGGAAAGGTTTGTGTCCTGGTGTGGTAATAAATGACATTCCGCTTAGGGTGTGTGTGTGTGTGTGTGTGTGTGTGTGTGTGTGTGTGTGTGTGGCCTGGGTTCTAATGGGAGTTTATGGGGAAATGGAAGAGGCAGCTACTGGGTGTGTACTGGAGTTCTGAGACCTTCCTTATCCCACTTTGGGCTGGAATGGCATGAGAAACAAGGGGTAGCTTCCACCCTGGGGTGGTTTGGACTCACCTCCAGGCCCATTGGCCATGAGGGAAGCAGCTACTGGGTCCAACTTGATTGCCCGGGTCTTTAGGAAAGTGATGCAAGAAACACTGTGGTCTGGGCCTGGGGACGAAAGACAGCTTTTTGGTTGGTTTTGGGTTTCCCAGTGCAGCAGCTCACAGCATTTGCTTTCTCCCTCTGCCCCCTCCTCCCTTTTCCTCTCTTACTCTCTATCTCTGATTTCTGGAGAGAGGCAGAAAGTGGGAATTTGACATGAGCTATGCAGAAGGATTGAGACATTTGAAAAACTCAAACAGCTGAGCCTTCAAGGGTTTATCCTGAGATGTGGACACTGATGAATTAACACCTTTTACATTAACCACTGATGAGATGGAACTCTAGACCACAAGATACTCATTCTCTCATTTACGTAGTTTACACTGACATCCAAGGATGACCTAGAGACAAGGCCTCATGCTGAGTGTGGTGTGAGCGGGTGAAGCAGCAATGTGAACCATAATAACACTGGGATGAGAAAGCACACCAGGGGAGGAAAGTCTCATGGCAAGACATAGACAACACTGCTAAATCCTCGACATAGTGCAAGCGCGTCTTCCCAGCCTTCCGCTCACTTGCCAGGCTTCCACTCACCATCAACAGAGGGCCCACATCTGCCCTTCGACTTCATAGCCCCACTCTCCTCTGAGAGTGCTTACTACACTAACACATATTTGCCTAGAATAAAATTCCTAAAACCTCCCTGGATCCAAATCTCTAGGAGTCACAAAGAATGTTGGTACTTGGATACAGGGAGCCTGGGGCCAGGAGTATTCTCTGATCCTCTTGGAGCCAGGGCTGGAAAGAGAGTTCTGGAAGTTCACTGCCCACACCAAATGGGAGATGGAGGATTTACATATAAAGAAAAGATTGATCTATCCTGAATGTTTGGGTTCTCCGATATATTTATAAGTTGAAAGCCTACCTCAAGGAAATGGTAGTAGGAGGTGGTGACTTCAGGAGAGAATGAAACCATAAAGGTGGAGCTTATCCTGCATAAGATTATTGCTCTTAAAAAAAAGTACTACGTGCTGGGTATTGGTGGTCTAGGTCTGTAATCCCCGCAGCTCAGGAGGCTGAGATCTGTGGATCATTGTTCAAAGCCCTCCTGGGCAAGAAAGTCCATGAGACTCTCACCTCCATTTAACTACCAAAATTAAATCTGGAAATGGCACTGTGGCTCAAAACAGTAGAGCACTAACCTTGAGCACAAAAGCTCAGGGACAGTGCCTAGGCCCCAGCTTCAACACACACACACACACACACACACACACACACACACACACACACACACACCACCCCTACCCCGCCCAAAGCCTCTAGATACAGTCCTATATCTTCTGGTATCCTAAGTGTAGACTTCTTGCTTCCAGAATGGTGAGGATTAAGTTTCTGTATCTTGTAAGTGCTCTAGTTTATCAAATTTTATTAAAAAGACTGAAGAGATAAAAAATGATATTCATAGTGGGATTGGTGCTAGAAGTGGGCACAGAAAGTGATGTCTCATGTAGTGATCCTGCCGCACTAATTTCTGCCCAACTGTGATCTCTGGGCTGTGCATTCAGGGAGCCACTGTAGAAATAGCAGAGTCAGGCCCTGCCCTACACTGAATCTTAATCACAACCTAGACTGTCCAGTTCTGGGGCTTGTCCTGTGTGCCATGGCCCAAGCTACGCATTTTTTCACCTTGACCACATTTTATGCTAACCATCCGAGATAGGCATAATACTGTGTGTGTGTGTGTGTGTGTGTGTGTGTGTGTGTGTGTGTGTGTGTGTGTGCTTATGTGTTGGTATAGGGCTTGAACTTGGGGCCTGGACACTATCCCTGCCACTCTACCACAGCTCCACTTTCATTTTTTTTGTGGTTAACTGGAAATAAGAGTCTCATGAATTTTTCATCTACTTTTATTATAATTAATAGAAGGGTTACATTATATTCACCAGATAGAAGGTGCATTACCTCACAAACATTGATACCCTTTCTCATGTCTTGGTCTCCATTTCCCTCCCCCCACTCCTGCCCCTCATCTTGTTTTTCTCCCTTCCCTATCCAATTTCAAATAACCAATTAAGCATATATACAATATATCAGATAACAAGGTGAAATACTGTAACAATATGAGATAACCAAGGGACAGCAAAAGAGATGAGACATAACACAGTACATTAAGGACAACAATCACTCATTACATGGCTTTTGTTTCTATATCCTGGAGGTCCTTTCATTTAGTGTCATTTTATATGGCCTTATGTGTCTAGGTTTTGTTCTATTGTAAATTTCTGCTAGGAGAGCCCAAGATTTCTACTGCTTATGACAAATGAGGAAAACCACTGAGCCTATGTTCCTTTGAGTCTGGTTTACTTCACTTAATATGATTTTTTCTAAGTCTTTCCATTTCCTTACAAATGGGACAGTGTCGTTCTTTCTGACAGCAGCATAAAATTCCATTGTGTATAAATACCACATCTTGTTGATCCACTCATCAACTGAGTGGCATCTGGGTTGGTTCCATAACTTTGATATGGTAAATAGTGCTGCAATGGACATCGCTGTGCTAGTGGACTTAGTATGTCCTTGTTTCTGGACGAGTGGGTAAATGCCAAGTAGTGGAATTGCTGGGTTATAGGGGAGGTCTATGTTTAGTCATTTGAGGAACTGCCATACTGCTTTCCATAGTGGTTGAATGAGTTTGCACTCCCACCAACAGTGTAGTAGTGATCCCTCCTGGCCACATCCCCGCCAGCATCTGTTGTTATTAGATTTCTTGATCATGACTATTCTAACTGGAGTGAGGTAGGATCTTAGAGTTGTTTTGATTTGCATTTCTTTTAGAGTCTCATGAATTTTTAAAATATTTTTTGGCCCGGACTGGCTTCAAATTATGATCCTTAGATCTCAGCCTCTCAAGAAGCTAGAATTACAGGTGTGTACCATTGGTATCTGACTGATGGAACTCTCTAGCTCCTTTTGTAAATCTCTATCTGATAAGGCAAAACTTGTAATGAGGCCCACCTTCTCCCAGTGCAAAGGTACCCCTGGGAAAGTGTAGAACTTTGACTTGGCAGGCTCATGTCAGCAGAAGCTTCTGCTTACCTTCTCCATGGCCAGGGCCATCCAAGTGGCTAGGAGTGTTCAGTTTGCAGTACATGTGGCCTGAGATGACATTCCAAATGATAATCTCTCCGTTGTAACTGGAGGTGGCCAGAAGAAAAGGTGGACACTGAGCCACACACAGGATGTCCTCCTTGTGCCCGTGTTCCTGCAGAGGAAAGAGAAATGGACAGAACTGAGAAATACCACCATGTCTAACTGGCCTTCATTTGATCCTGAAGATAAGAGGAAGAGCAGCATCCTAACCCCCTCTTCCCTGCCCCGTTGCCCGTGCATATAGAACTACCATTCTGTTGACCAAGTCTATAGATCAGCCAGAAAGACTGCATCGATTTGGCTTTACTCTATCACCTCCACAGGCCTCACCTTTCCCAGGGAAGTACCACTCTGGCAGCTTCCTTACTTCACCATGTGGCTTACAAGCAGGTTATTGTCCTTGTGGGACAACAGAACTCAAGCCCTGGCAAGGTGGTTCAGTTTTCCAACAACCACACTCCCTGTATGCTGAGATAAGATGTTCCATGAATCAGACCCTCTGGGGATCCCATCTGTTACCCCTCACTGTGGCTTACTTGTGCTGTTAGGAATGGAAGCCATCTGTTCTCAAAATGAGGAGTTTGGATTGTGTATTCTTAAGAAAGGTATAAGAACCCAACATAAGTGGTAAAGATTGGCACTCCAACTACAGAGTACAAAAAGCCAGTAGTAGGACTTGAACTCAGGGCCTGGGTGCTGTCTTTCAGCTTTTTTTGCTCAAGGCTGGTGCTCTACATTTGACTCACAGTCCTACTTCTGACTTTTTGCTATTTAATTGGAGCCACCCTTGCTTGGGTGGCTTTGAACCATGATTCTTATATCTCCTGAGTAGCTAGGATTGCAGGCATGAGTCACTAGTTCCCAGAAACATGAGTGCTTTGCAGGGTACTTACTGGCTTTTTTCCTATTACCTTTGTCCTGTGTGCTTGCCACAGAATGTCCCTTGAGGACTTGTCTATGCTCACCTAAGGTAACCCTTCTGCTGGAACACAGCTGATGTTTGTGAGACTGCTGGAAAGAGGAGACCATCTTTCCCCCATGACCCTGTTCTTCCAGATTCCCTTCCCAATCCAACCTCCAAAATTTGTGAGCCCTTAGGTCTGAGATTCTGCCCGCCCCAGTTCACACATTGAAGTCTTAACTCCATGATGATAGTATTTGTAGATGGGACATTTGGGAGGTTATTGGGGTTAGATGAGGTTTTGAGGATAAGGCCCCTATGTGGGAATTCATGTCCAGTAAGAAGAGAATCACAGCTCACTCTCTCCCTTTCATGTCAGTCCACAGCAAGGAGGCAGCCATCTATAAGCCAGTCAACCATGCCGACAACCTGATCTCAGAATATCCTCAAAAATTGTCTCCAGAACTGTGAGAAATCTAATTTCTGTTGTTCAAAATGCTCAGTGTGTGGCATTTTGTTAGCGTAGACCAAGCAGGCCAAAATAATATTTTAGCATCCCCTTCAAACTCTAATTTAACTTCCTGGCATTTTTTTTCTTTTTCTCTTCAGAGCACAGACAATGCATGCTCAACCTTCCAGGCTTTGGCCTATGCTTCTTCCTCATCTAGACCACCTTCCCCTTCTAGAAAACTCCTAGTCATCTTTTAATATCCCGTGATATCAGCAAAGTTAGTGATCCCCACTTGTGTGCTTCTTCAACAGAGAGAAACGATTTCATCTTCTGCTACAGTGCACAATTAGTATTTCCTCAGTGGGTTATTTGTTCACTGTTGTGAAATTTTCAGAAACCGTATGTTATCCACATTTGTGCTTCTGGTGCCTGTTCACTAAGGGTGGCATGATGCAGTGTTTCATAAATGCCTGTGAATGAATGGAGGATCGAATGGAGCTGTACTCTCTGAGTCGGGCAGGACTTCTTTCCTGTAGTGGTCATAGATTCTCTGGGATACTCTGTGGACATGCTTATTACCCTTTGGCATTCACTGAATGCATACTCCATCAAGACAGGACTGCGCCTGGTTTGCT
Source organism: Megascapheus bottae (assembly GCF_031878675.1). NCBI lineage: Eukaryota > Metazoa > Chordata > Mammalia > Rodentia > Geomyidae > Megascapheus > Megascapheus bottae. Next base: position 48,333,584 of record NC_143519.1, on the reverse strand, counting down.
CATCCCTGAAACAACATATGCTTGGTCCACAAGAGTCACGTAACAGACCCTGATCAGATGAAAATGAATTTGTGCTAGGCAATTGCTGTAAAACAGGTGCTGATCTGGGTCGTGGGAAGACCACGTGAAAAGACAGGCGAGGGAGTTTGTACTTTAAGTGACTTGCACCTATTAGACTATTATGTACATAGGGTGTAAAAGGTAGGTCGAGTGTAGGAAGACAGCTGGGCATAGAAGGCTTGCTCATTGCTTTTTAAAATGCCAGCTGGGGCATGAACTCAGGACTTAGACATCACCCTCTAGCTTTTTCACTCAAGGCTGTCACAGGATCGCATCTCCCCTTCTGATTTATTTTGGTGATTAATGGGATGAGACTCTCACAGATTTCTCTGCTGGCTTAGAATGCTAAGATTACAGATCTATGTCATCAGCACCTGCTTTCTTGATGCTTGTTTTACTGTTTTGGAATTTAGATAAGGCAACATAGTGTGTGTGTGTGTGTGTGTGTGTGTGTGTGTGTGTGTGTGTGTTGATACTGAAGCTTGAACTCAAAGTCTTGAACTCTCCCTTGCCTTTTTTCTTTCAAGGCTGGTACTTTATCACTTAAGCCACGCCTCTACTTCTGGCTTTTTGCTGGTTATTGAAGATAAGGGTCTCACGTATTTTTCTGCTTGGACTGGCTTCAATCTTGACCCTTAGATCCCCGCCTCCTGAGATCATAGGTGTGAGCCACTAGCACCCAGCAGCATTCAGATAATTTTGAGGGAGGCCAGTCAATGCGGGAAAGTGGGAACCCTCGAGTTCTAGTAAGAAACAAGTAGTCCTCTACATCTTGGCCTCTCAGAAGCCACAGTATGGCAAAAACTGTCATCCCTTAGGCTCTCTAGCTTCCCATAGCTGGTACAATGAAGACAGAGTGAAACAGAAGCAGCAAGTACATGCTTCTTTTAAGAATATCTCACTACCTCATCCTGAACTGTGTTTTCTGCACTCTGGGACTCTCAGCTGGGCTCCTCAAGTCCTGCGTGGAAGGAAGTGTCTGCTTAGGTCTCAGTGGGCTTGGTTCTACTTGGATCCCAATCTAGCAAGAATAGAGACTTCTGAGATGCTGTCACCACCCAAGTCAGGCATAGGCAATGTAAGAGGGCCTGGAGTCACAGAGGCCTTCATCATGCACGGCTGTGTGGCTCAAGAACCAGACAGTACTAGAACTCACCAGGTCATCCTGCCAGGGAGGCAGCGGCTTCCAGAACTGATGGAAGTCACATGGGGCATCCTGTATCCAGAGCCAAAGAAGAGACATTGTGCAAGCACTAAAATAATCTGCCAACACACTCACAAGTTCAGAGGGAAGGTGTTGGCATATTTCATAACCCTACCCCTCACCCCACCACTGATGCAGATTTTTGAAATGTCAAAGCAAATTCCCCTAGTGCCAGTGGGAATAAAAAGCAATCCACTCTTGACGTTTGGGTGATTGCATTCCAGCAAATCATATGTCAGCTGACAAGCTCGCCTCTGATGGGCTGTAGAGCTTTGCCTTCATAATAACACCAGAGCAGTGGCAAGTGCTAACACCAAAGCCATCAGCCTAGGAACCTGTAGTACCAAAGGACACATCCAATGCCAAACTTTCCCAGGTTGTCATCTCTCAATTCATTCCGAGAATGCAAGGATTGGCCTCTGAAATCTACTGCACTCCCCCAGGAATGAAGAATTTGCAATATTTAAAGGCTTTCAGAAATCCATGACCATTCTGCCAAGCAAGCAAGGATATGACATGACAGAAGGAGACTTACGACTTAGTTCTGGGCAGCATTTTCAACTTCCCCTCTCTTTCAATTCCTTTCCCCATCTCTAGGTCATTAAGAGGAATTATCTCTCTGTAGCACTGCTCACAGGACATCATAGAATGTTGCTTTTCCATTTAGAGACAGATTAAAGATGGGGCAGGATGAAGAAAGAAGAATCCAATAGCTGGATGATTGATTAGACTAAAGTGGGGGATGTGCACTTGTGCTAGACAGCTAGGAGACCTCAAAAGCTGGGAGGAGAGACCACAAAATCTGGGGGAGAGGGGTGAAAGGTGGGCAGGAAAGCACAAGTTCAGGACACAATCTGACTTAGATCCCCAGAGATTTTTCTAGAGTTCAGACAGCTTTCTTGTAAGAAACTACAGGAGGAAAATAAAACAAAAACAAAAAACCTAGTTAAAAAATAAAATACTAGAAATATGATTTAGTGGTAGAGTGCTTTGCCTAGCAAGCAAGAAGTCCTGGGTTGGATTCCTCAGTGCCACATTAGCAGAAAAAGCTGGAAATAGTATTGTGACTCAAGTGGTAGGCTGCTAGCCTTGAGCAAAAGAAGCTCAGAGACAGTGCCCAGGCCCTGAGTTTGAGCCCCAGGACTGGCAAAAAAAAAAGTAAAAATAACTTTAAAGGAAACAAGGGAAAAATGAATTAAGGGAGAAAAATCCTTCTATGTATGTCCCAGCTTGATCTGTACCAGATAGCAAAGGGATTCGGAAATCCATTTGTGTGTGTGTGTGTGTGTGTGTGTGTGTGTGTGTGTGTGTGTGTGTGTGCACGTGCGCGTGCCAATACTGGGGTTTGAAATCAGGGCCTAGGTGCAGTCCCTTAGCCTTTTCACTCAAGGCTGGCACTCTATCAGTTGAACTAGAATTCCGGCTTTTTACTGGTTAATCGAAGTCTGGTAGATTTTGTTGTCTGTGCTGGCTTTTTTGTAATGACCCTCAGATCTCAGCCTCTGGAGTAGCTAGGATTGCAAGCATGAACCACCAATGGCCCGCCGAATCTTTTTCTTAAGAGGGGAATGGGAGACTAGGAGAGAAAGAAAGTGATGTGAGGAGTGGGAGAGAAGGACAGAGAGAGGGAAAGGGCCAACGACAGAGAGAAACAAAAAATAAATCCAGAGGAGGATTTTGAAGTATCATCATCTGGTACATTTCACTTACAAAGTACATATTTATTCTCCGGTCCCATCCAACTGCTATGATGTACCTAGGACAATAATGGAATTTCACATTTCAACACTTCTGCTCTTCATCAGGTTACTGTGTGTGGACTGTATGCTGTAACTTAATTTTGCCATGCTCAGCAGATAAATAAAGAAGGAATAAACAGGAAGCTTCTCTGTTTCTTACCCGGCACAACAAGAAACAAGCTTTGGTCAATTAGGTTGAATGTTTTAACTGGTGCTTAAAGGATCAGGAAACAAGTCACAGGATATCGTATCACTTCCGACATTCAGGGCTACTCTTGAATGAGCAGCTGTCTGAGGATTTCCTGATCCCAGGAAATTGGTGGTACCATGTGGGCAGGGCCTGGGCAGACACTGACCTGAAATCCTTCACCCCTTTTGTGTTGAGAAGGGGGTTGATTGAATTTTTGTTCTTTGCCATATGGTGGTTGGATTTGATTGCTTCCTTTTCTAATCTCTATCTTCTTAATAAACATTTGGTGGGAAGATACAGCAGTACAACACTTGATACCTCTGAACATTTGTCAAAACGCACAGAAAATTGCGCCAATATTCTGAAAGAGCCTAGTTAGCTAAATCATTTCCAGGAAGCAAACAGGGGCCTTGGGAATGCCTTGACATATTTCCTTCTGGAAAATGCCTCTCAGTATTTTGGAATCTTTCTCCAGAGTTAACATTGTATATATATTTTTAAGATTCCCCACTAAATGTAACCCTTCCCATATCCAAGCTGAATGTTACTCACTTGTTTTGGTTTACCTCCAGGTAGGTGCAATCACAGACTTCACTTTGTTTCTCATCTAGAAAGACAGTGATATTATCATCTTTTTTTTAGGGGGGGGGGAGGAGTGTCAGTCGTAGGGTTTGAACTCTGGGCCTGCTGTCCCTGAGCTTTTCAGCTCAAGGCTAGTGCTCTACCATATTGAGCCACATCACTACTTTTGTTTCTTTGGCAGTTAATTGGAGATAAGATTCTCGCAGACTTTTGTGCCCAAGCTGGCTTTCAACCCTGATCCTCAGATGTCAGCCTTCAGAGTAGCTAGGATTACAGGTGCCCGGCAATATTATCATCTTATATCACACACTTGTCCTTATTAACCCTCTGTTACTCTCTCTGTCTCTCCCTTCCTCCCTCTTTCTTCTTTCACCCTCCTCCCCCCAGTACTGGGGCTTGAACTCAGAGCCTGGGCACAGGCCTAGCATTTTGGCTAATGGCTAGTAGGAGGTGAGAGCAGAGTTGGGGATCACAGACTCATGGCTTTAGCTTCATGATGCTAATCTGTCTTGTAAATTTTACCTTATCTCCTTCTAATATCAGAAGTCTGTCTGCATTTTACCTGCCTTGTAGAAGTTTACCAACAGGAATCAGAAACATTTTTCTTCTTTTTATTATTATTTCAAGAAACAGACTAATGAGTTCAGTGAACAGCCTTGGGAAAAATGATACTGGTCTTATTAAGCCCAAGCTTGCCTCTAATTTGCAATCCAGTCCTGGAATTACAGATGCATATCACTGGTTCAAATGCTAATCAAATGCAACAATATTTTCTGAGGTCACTTGCCATGTGTCAGGGTGTGCAGGCAGTATCCATTGTTATAGGTCCAGATTTTCAGACAGCCGTCTCTGCCCCCGGTTACAAGCCTGGGAAACAGAGTGTGGCCTTAGGATGAAGGGGCGGCAGCCACTTTGCTAATGACAGAAATGCTGGAGGGAAAACACATACCTCCTTCCACTGGAGTCAAAGGTCAGACAAGTAACCCCAGAATTGCCATGATCTCCAATAAATTCAGACAAATGTCTTCCTGTGTCCAAGTCCCACACTTTCACTACCTGTAGAAAAGCGTGGGAAAACACATGACTTGGAGATGCTGGCTAACCAATAAAAGGGAACCGTGTGTTTAGAAATCCAGTGTCAGACATATTAGCGTTCAGTTGGAGCTTCTGGTACACATTAGCAAACCATTAGCCAGGGCCGAGGTGCCACAACCATGTGACTTCAGCAACAGAAATGTATTGGAGGCAGAAGTTTAAGGTCAGGGAGTTGGCAGGGGTCATTTCTTCTGAAGCCTTCCCATCCCCACTCCTTACTGTGCAGGTAGAGACCTCCCAGAGTCCTCAAGTGGCTTTTCTTCTGTACAGGCACGTGGCTAGTCTTTCTGTGTTCTCGCTTCCTCTTAGAACCCACTTTAATGGCTTTGTTTAAGTAATCCTAGCTATTTGGGAAGCTGAGGTTTGAAGATCTGAGGATTCAAAGTCAGTCCCTGGTAGAAAAGTCCATGAGATGCCTCTCTCCAATTAAGCGGCAAGATGGAAGCATGGCATGACTCACGGGACAGAGTGCCAGACTTGAATAAAACAATATGAGACTATGAATTCAAGCCCTAGTACCAGCACACATGCATATCACTTCCCCCGCGAAAACAAAGTAAAATTAAATGAAAATTTGATACTAGATTTTTAAAATCTTTCCACTAATATTTAGCTTCAAGTTCTACTGATAAAGGTGTATCTGTTATTCTTGAAGAACAAACTAGGTATGAGATACATTATGCAGTTTTCAAACATTTTCAGAGGTGCTGAATGTTGGTGATTCAGAAGCATGAAGAATGCTTCTGTGGTGGGCAATGTGGCTTTGTGGTATGTATCAGTCTGGGTTTCATGAAGATGTTTGCTGTACTCTCTCTACCATCATGATCAAGTGTGTGATGGGGTTTAGATCGTGGTAGTGGTGTCACAGTCCTACAGAGATTTCATACAGTGGCAAATCTGCAACATGGCACATACTGAGATCACTAATTTAATTCACTCTATTCCCAGTATGTGCCTACTACCATAATAGCTGTGAGAGTATTTGTATCTCAACTCAATATCTACTTGCTACCTACTGCCAGAGGAGAGATGTAGAAGGAAAGCAAAGCTGTGGAAGGAGGAAGGCGATGCTACTGTGGAATTAACCCAGGCCTAGTGGTCCTTTTTTTTTTTTTATAGCACTAGTGTGCCAGGGAGAGAGAATAAGGTTTGTTTATTATGCTAATACTGGGGCTTGAACTCAGGGCCTGGGTGTTTTGCTTAGCTTGTTTGCTTAAGGCTAGTGCTCTATCACTTGAGCTACAAGCTCAATTTTAGACTTTTTGGTGGCTAATTGGAGATTAGAGTCTCATAAACTTTCCTGCTCAGGCTGGCTTTGAATTCCAATAGTCAGATCTCCTGACTAGTTAGGATTACAAGATTAAGCCACAAGCACTCAGCAACTGCTGTTATTTTTAATGGCCAGGCATGCATGTATTATTATTATTATTACTTTATTTTTTGCAGTTGTGGTCCCTTTCCAGAGCCGAGGCTCCTGAAGTGCCATGGTAGCCTCTCAATTTTCTCTACTATTTCTCAGTTTTCTCTACCATTGTTTTCTCTACTATTTCTATCCTTACAATGTAGTTGGTGTGTGTGTGCGTGTACATGAGTGCATGTATGTGTGCTTGCGTCTGCCAGTTCTGGGGCTAGATTTCAGGAGTTAGGTGCTCTCCTTTAGCTAGTTTGCTTGACGCTAGCTACACCTCCAGTTCTGGCTTTTTGGTGGTTAATTGGAGTTAAGGGTCTCACAGATTTCCCTGCTTGGGCTGGTTTTGAATTACGATCTTTAGACCTCAGTCTCCTGAGTAGCTTAGATTATAAGCATGAGTCATCCAGGCCCAGCAAGAATGTTTCTTAGAGGAGATAATATCTGGGTTGTGTGAACAAGAAAGAAGGAAGGAGGAAGGGAAGGAAAAAAGGGCAGTGCAAATGTTCTGATCCTGGTCTCATGAGCCTGATGTCTTTGTTGTAAGTGAGCCTCCAATCAGGTGAGAGATGGTGTGCATTGTGATGTGGTTTCTAAACACAGAGGCTCGGGAAGAAAAGTTTCATGTGTGCAAGAAAAGAGGAGACGGGGATGCTGCTGGGCAGAGATGGATGCAGCTTCAACAGAGCCAGTGGACTGCCATGGGCAGGAAGTTGGTTGGCTCCCTGCGAGAGAAGGAAGTCAGGAAGATAAGCATTCCCTCAGAGCAGGAGCCTCAGTTATGTAGTCACTGTCAAAACAAATAAACTTAGGGCTGGGAGTGTAGCCTAGTGGTAGAGTGTTTGCCTAACAAGGCTTGATTCCTCAGTGCCACATACACAGAAAAAGCTGGAAGTGGTGCTGTGGCAAGGATGGCAGAGCTCTAGCCTTGAGCAAAAAGTGTCCAAGAACAGTGCCTAGGCCCTGAGTTTTGTTTTTGTTTTGGCAAAAGACAAAAACAAAAACACAAACAAAACAAAAAAAAACGAACAAAAAAAACCAAACCAAACTTCTTGCCCAAGTAATCTACTTTTTAATATTTAATCAAATCGTGCTGCTCATTAATCTCTCTAGCAGAAATCTGTTCAACAGAGTCTCATTGACATGAGGCTGTAAAACACATGAGTATGGAAAACACAAAGTAGTAGAGATGTGGGGTGAACACTGCCCTAAAGAATGATAGGCAAGGCTCGGGAAGGAAGCAGGAAAGAAGGTGAGGCCACATAGCCTGGAAAGAAGGTGAGGCCACATAGCCTGGAAAGAAGGTGAGGCCACATAGTCTGGAAAGAAGGTGAGGCCACATAGTCTGGGTGCTCATGTGGAATGCTACCCAGGCCAGTGATTCAGAAAGTGATTGAATTGATCAGCCATCTGCTGCACGCTGGCATTTCAGCCGATATGCATGCCATTGCTGAAACATTCCTGTTTCTTCCTGGTATCCAAGCTGTGCCAAAGTCCTGGTCTTAACACACTGCTCATACGTTTGTGGTGACACTGCCAATCACAGATAGAAGTCTGGCAATACAGTCACATATGGTGCATGATACTCAATAATGATAATAAACAATGATATAACTGGATTTACTACATCGTATTGTTATCATGACTTAGGATGTATATTCTGACAGATAGATAGATAGATAGATAGAGAGATAGATAGATAGATAGATAGATAGCTGTCAAACACTATATTGTGCTATGGCAGCCTCAACATCTGATGTTTGCCATGTTTCTTAGTTCCACTGTTTCTTCCTGTGCTTGTTTTAATCTCCTATTGCTCTGTTTGTTATAACCCTAGGAGCAATAGGCTTTAACGTGCACATGCACACACACACACACACACACACACACACACACACACACACACACACACAAGGCTATACCGCTTAGGTCTGTGAAGTGCACTCTTCCATTTGTACAACCACAAAATAACCCAATCACTTGTTCGTTGGAACACATGCCACCGTTAATTGATGCCTGACTAGAAGTTTGCAGAGCTAGATGTCCTCCGTGCAGCTGGGCTATGCCTTCCCATTAGCACAGAGTGGAAGACAAATCACAGGATAGGCCAGCTTTCCGTGTTCAAGGAGCATTGGTTATATCCTCCACCTTGATGAGTTGATGCTACGTGACTTGTTAAGGATGTAGGTGAGATGATCTGTTTAATTCTGTGTGCTGAGAATCAGTCATGGAAGTCTCTGCCCTGACCCCCCAACATAGATAAGAGTGACAATATATTAAGAGAAACTAAGTGCTTTGCACCATACAGAGGGAAGGTCAATGAAATAATACTGCTGGGATGGATCTTCTGAATGGCTCATTCTACAAGCCACTAGAGGAAGTCTTCCATCTGACTCACAGAGGGAATACCCAAACACTGCCCAATCATTAGGAGAGGAGAGTTGAATCTCCCATTATTTACTTCTGGAGGCAAGAGTGTCATCAGAATGTATTACTAGGCTTTAAGGAAGTACAAAGGGACCAGGCCCACTCTTGCAGACACATCATTGCTAAGAGATTAGGAGTCAAAACTTACAGATGCTTCTGAGCAGCTGACCACATGCCTGAAGGTTGGATTGTAGCCACAGCATACCACGGGCTCTTGGTGAGAAAGTACCAGGTTGGGCTCTGGGGCAGACCTTCCTCATGAAAGAGAAACAGTGACAGCTGAGAGGACTGCATGACACAATATACTACTTTGTTGTTACGGAGATTTAAAGAGAAAATATACAATGGCATTAGCACAGAGCATCAGCTGTGCAACTTGTATGTGATAAGAATTGTCATAGCTGCTGAAAAAACATATATATATGTATATATATATATAGCCTATCTCTGTTTTTATCTCTGTCCCCTCTCTTATGGCTTTTTTTCCTGGGGGGAGTAGTACTGGAACTTGAATTCAGGACCTCCTGCTCTTGGCTGGCTTTTACACACAAGGCTGGTGCTCTACCACTTGACCCATAGCTCAACTTCTAGCTTTTTGGTGGTTAACTGGAGATAAACAGGCTTGTAGATGTTCCTACCCCTGTCGACTTCCAACTGCGATTCTTAGCTCTCAGCCCCTGATTGGCTAGGACCAGGTAGGACCAGCGCTGTCATGCCATGGACCCAAAGCTGGTCTCAAACTCATGATCATTTTGGCTCAGCTCCCAATCCCCGGACCGCCATGCCTGGTTACATATGTCATCTTTAGGGCAGGAATATGAGTTTGAGACTACACAATAGATCTTCACTGGCAATTTAGATCTTCCCTTAAACAAATACAAATGGATACATCTTCTGTGAATCTTCCTGCCCCAAAGTAGCACTTCTCACTCAGAGCAGAGAGAAAGGCAGGCAGAGTCTGGCAGAGGATGCGTGCTTAGGCGAGGACACACGAGCAAAGACGACCTTGCCCTATGGGCCACCCTCATCCTAAGGCCAGGACACAAAGCAGACAGCAACCAATCCCTTTGGATGAATTTCTTCATCTGCAAAAAAGAAGCTCCTGTGGGGATTGTGTGAGGAGTGATGGGGAAACGAAATGTCATTGTCACCAGGAGCTTGGCATGCACTAGATTCCCAGTACTGAATGGGATATTTGCCCCCCTGAGGATCCACTGCACTTTCTTCATTGCCCTCTGCAGTGTAGCCCCAGATCCAACCCCTGGGCAACAGCCAAGCCTCCCATGGATCTGAAGCTCCAGGCATGATGCCAGGAGTCTTCTTCAAGGATGAAAATAGTTTGGCATATGATTGGGCTTTGGGAAGTAAAGGTGAGCTCTGGCCCAGGTGTGAGGAGGAGAAAAGGCCATGATGAGGAGAGCCCAGGGCAGAGGGGCTATGGCAGCTGCCTTTGATTCCCTTTCCAAGCCTTAAGAAAAGAGTGAGAACTAGGCAGATGTAGATTAGGTAACTCCATCCAGGGCCCAGAGATCCTGAGTGACAGCAGAGACAGAGTGGGCTGGGGTGGGGATAGGAGACATGGTCCAATATCTAATTGTTAGCATTAGAGACTGAAGCCGTGTTTGCTGGGAAGTGGAATCCAGTCACTCGACTGCAGAAGAAATCAATCAAGCAGGCTGTTTGTTCTGTACAACGCTATCATGTAGAACAAACAGCAGTTTGATTGACAGAAGCTTCTGTTTTCAGCTACTCGCTTTGGCATTTTGAATGAAGAGCCTGAGATTGCTTCCCAGCCTGGTGGCAACAATCACTTGGCACTTGCTCTGCCCAGGCTCTCCTGACCTATGCAAACCTGTTCCATGGCGTCAGTGGACAGGTCAGGAACCACAGGCTCGAGCCACAGTCTGGACAGCTCCAAGGGGATTTGAAGCTCTGAAATAGGATTGCTTTCTTCCCTCATACCTCTGTCTCTCCCTTCCTCCCTCTCTTCCTTCCCTCCTTCCTTCCTTCCTTCTTTTCTTTTTCCTTCCTTCCTCTCATTTTCTTTCCTTCTTTCTTCTCCCTCCTTCCTTCCTCTCTTTTTCTTTCTTTCTTTCTTTCTTTCTTTCTTTCTTTCTTTCTTTCTCTTTTTCTTTCTTCTCTGTTGGCCTTCCTTCCTTCCTTCCTTCCTTCCTTCCTTCCTTCCTTCCTTCCTTCCTTCCTTCCTTCCTTCCTTCCTTCTTCTCTCTGTTCCTTCCCTCCCTTTCTCCCTTACTCCCTCTTTCTTTCTCCCTCCCTCCCTCCCTCCCTCCCTCCCTCCCTCCCTCCCTCCCTCCCTCCCTCCCTCTCTCTCTCTCTCTCTCTCTCTCTCTCTCTCTCTCTCTCTCTCTCTCTCTCTCTCTCTCTCTCTCTCTCTCTCTCTCTCTCTCTCTCTTTCCTGGTACTATGACTTGAACTCAGAGTCTCACACTGTTGTTTGACTTTTGCTCAAGGGTGGCACTGTACCACTTGAGTTACACATCTCCTTTCGGCATTTTGCTGATTAGTTGGATTGTTCCTGCCTGGGCTAGCTGTGAGCCTCAATCCTCAGATCTTAGCTTCCTGAAAGCTGGTGTTACAGGTGGAGAACCAGCAGCCATCTGTGAAGTCAAATCTTGACATACCACTGGGTCCCTGACTATAATTTTTGCAGATTCCTCTTGTGCTTCTGTTTACCAATGAAGAGAAACCATTTGTGATTCTGTGGGTCATGACTTTGGGTTCAGAAAATCCACTCACCATTACTATAGAGATAAAAGGACCTGAAATGTGCAAACTACTATAGTCCACTCTGCAAGCTCTCCTGTGACTTTGAGTTCACAGACAAATAGCCACCAGCTCAGGAGGAATGAGTTTCTATGAGTACAGCCAGAAAGGGGAAATGGGTGAAACGAGAGGGGGTGACACCTATACTGTAGGCTGGCAATAATAATGTGTTTTTCAAAGTCAGAAGGCTTAAGGTTGTCAAAGCACAGGGCAAGAGACTGATCTGGGTAAGAGAGAGTGCCTTTGTGACAGAGCCAGACAGAGACAGAAGAGCTATGACTTTCCCAGGGCCACTGGGCCAACAAGGGCAGCTTATTTGCAGATTCTAGAGAAGGGAGACCAAGTAGCTGCATCTTATTGTCTGATTGCGTTTTCAGTTTGTGTGGTTTTATTTTTAACATATCTCTGGGGATATATGTTTTTAGCTTTTGAATTAGTGTGCATCTGTAATATTAAAGGGTTTCATTGTGATATTTCTATACATGTATGTTAAGCATATTCACGCCTTCACCATGTTAACATTCCTCCACTGTTTAATTTATTTATATTATGATTTCTGGGCTGGTCCTTGTAGTTCATTGGAGATAAGAGTCTCACAAACTTTCTTGTCCAGCCTGGCTTTGAACCATGATCCTCAGATCTCAGCTTCCTGAGTATCTAGGATTAGGGTTGGAGCCATTGGCACATGGCTGTCTGATTTATTTTTTATGGGGAGTATTTGAATTCAGGACCTTGAGTTTGCTCGTGTGGTTGGCACTCTACTTCCAGCCTTGTTTTATGCTAGTTCTTTGGAGATAGAGTCTTGAAGAACTTTTTTTTTTGGCCTGGGCTGGCCTCTAACCACAATCCTTTGCATCTCAGCTCCTGAGTAGTTAGGATTACAGATTACAGGTGTGAGCACTGGCACTCAGCCCTGCTTGTTTTTTTTTTTTAATACTGCTCACAAATGTATTCTTTTTTATTAAAGAATGTATTTACATTGATTTTTATATCATATTTCAAATGACATGTTTAACAAACAGGTATTCAAGAAGGGAATCTCTATATACAATCACTGGCACTTAGATTTTAGAACACAATCAAAATTAGGCTGAGGGTTTGTATGTCATAGATACATAATAATCTATGTAATAAAACATTATGTCTATAGAGTCATAAGTTTTTATGACTATGTAGTTGTGTTTATATTTCCAATACCATGTCCATAGTATTGGGTATGCAACTTTTGAGTCCTCACTCTTGTACTGTTTGGATGTACTAGCCACATATTAAGGATACCATGAGCCTTTTGTTCCTTAGGTCTTGACTTGTCTCACTCAGCATGATTCTCTCTAGATTCATCCACTTCCCTACAAATGCTATTATTTTATCTTGTCTGTTGGCTATGTAGAATTCCATTGTATTTATATACCACATTTTCTGTATCCATTCATCTGCAGTAGGGCATCTGGATTGTTTCCATCGCCTGGCTATGGTGAATAGTGCAGAGACGAACATAGCTGAGCAGATGCCCTGATTGTTTTTGAAATGCAAGGTTTCTGCTCTCTTTTGACATCTCTGAGCACTTTGGTTTTAGCAGGATGGTTGAGAACCAAAGAGAGATGTAGACTGGTTTCTACTTCGGGCCTGGCTTGTGTGCCCTAGAGCAATTCATCCCCATGCAAGGCTCCTCCTCATCATCTACAAGGTTCTGGGAATGGACAAGATTACCCTTACATTCATGGAAGAACATAAACCTCCTCTGTAAGACCAGATAGCCACAGCCCAACTCAGAGCAGACTCATGGTCAAGGCGAGGGATCTCCCTACGCACAGAAGTGAGGAAGTTGAAGGCCATTTTCCTTGTAGATGAGGTAATAGTGATGTGGCCTGGTGAAGTAACACCAAAGTATTCTCATGCAGAGAAATCACAGACACTTGGGTCTCAAGACATCAGTGTTCCTGGATTCTGAGATATTGGGCAAGAGAAGCCCATTGAAGTCTCATTACCTGTACATGTGCTGCCCCTAAACAGCCCTCTTGCTTTATGGACAGGAATCTACAACATGGGGCACAAGGGAAGTGGATGAATCTAGAGAGAATCACGTTGAGTGAGACAAGTCAAGACCAAAGGAACAAAAGGCTCATGGTATCCTTAATATGTGGCCAACACTGGTTGGACACTGAGCCCCTGGGAGTGATTATCATCCTCCATGGAGTAAAGCTTGAGACTACTTCTTTTATGAAGGGCTGGAAGATGGGATAGGAAGCAAATTAGATGTCATTCATAGTTCACGGACTTCTGTATAATGTAGGTCACTCAGGGGTGCTAGGTAACTAATGGAAAATGTTAACTGGGCACTGGTGGTGGTGGCTCACACCTGTAATCCTAGTTACTCAGGAGGTTGAGATCTAAGCATTTCAGTTCAAAGCCATATGGGGTAGAAAAGTTCATAAGACTCTTATCTCCAGTTAACCACCAAAAAGCAGGAAGTGGAAGTGTGATTTAAATGGTAGTGCAAACTCGTTCAGCCACTATGGAAAGCAATATGGCAGTTCCTCAAAAGACTAAACATAGAGCTCCCCTATGACCCAGCAATTCCACTACTTGGCATTTACCCAATCATCCAGAAACAAGGACATACTAAATCCACTAGCACAATGTTCATTGCAGGACTATTTACCATAGTAAAGATATGGAACCAACCCAGATGTCCCTCAGTTGATGAGTGGATCAACAAGATGTGGTATTTGTACACAATGGAATTCTATGCTGCTGTCAGAAAGAATGACATTGCTCCATTTGTTAGGAAATGGAAAGACTTAGAAAAAATCATGTTATGTGAAGTAAGCCAGACTCAAAGGAACTTAGGCTCAATGGTTTCCCTCATTTGTCATAATCAGTAGAAACCTTGGGCTCTCCTAGCAGAGATTTGCAATGGAGCAAAACCTTGATACAAAAGGCCATATAGTAGGATGCTAAATGAAAGGATCTCTAAGATATAGAAACATAAGCCATATAATGAATGATTGTTGTTCTTAATGTACTATGTTATCTCTCATCTCTTTTGCTGTCCCTTGGTTATCTCATATTGTTACAGTATCTCACTTTATTACCTGATATATTAGATATATTTGTATTTGGTTATTTGAAATTGGATAGGGAATGGGGGAAAACAAGATGAGGGGGTGGGGGTGGGGGGGGAGGGAAATGGGGACCAAGACATGTGAAAGGGTATCAATGTATGTGAATTAATGCACCTTCTATCTGGCAAATATCATGTAACCCTTGTATTAATTACAATAAGAATATATGAAAAAATAAATAAATGCCTTAGCCTTGAATAAAAACACTAAGGGACAGTCCCCAGGACCAATGTTTAAATCCCAGTATTAGCACCCCCCCAAATATGAAAGAGACTATTGCAATATATTAACAGAAATATGGGAGATTCAAGAACTCAGTGTAATTACTTAGTAAGGCAAAGTCAAAGTTTAGCGAAATAAAACACCAGGAAGCAAGGATGGGGTGGGGTCAAGGAGAAGGAGGTGGACAAATGAAGAAGAGGATGGGAATGCAGTCTAGAATCCAATGTATATCCTACAAAATAAAGGAGAGTGAGGGAAGGGGGTGGTAGAGGAGGGATGGGTGAGGATGCTTAAACAGGTACATTGATCAAGAAATATTGTAGTCATAAATGGCTTTGTTAAATGGAAACTCCTTTGTAGAACTACTTAAAGATAATTTAAAAAAGTGAAGAGAGAGAGAGGGAGAGAGAGAGAGAGAGAGAGAGAGAGAGAGAGAGAGAGAGAGAGAGAGAGAGAGAGAGAGAGAGAGAGAGAGAGAGAGAGAGAGAAAGAGAGAGAGAGAGAGAGAAAGAGAGAGAGAGAAACTCTGCCAATACATGCAAGCTAGATACTCAGGTCCTGTAGTTTCTGCAGAAGTCTAAACATCAGAAGATAGTGTAGAAAGTTGATCATGGTTGTCTGGGCTTTACAAACTCTCTAGAGTGCTCAGAAGACTTAACAGTCTCATACCTCAATCTCAACTGCAGGAGTGCCACAGCGTCAGTGGCCACGCACAGGGCTCGGGGGCCAGGAAGATAAAGACAGGTTGCAAACTCCCCCTCAATACCACTGGCTTTGGAGGAGGCCGTGAACAAGCAGCTGTGGGTCTCCAGATCCCAGATCTGTAGAGGAAACAGGGGAATGTAACTGCAGATCTTGAACAATCTGGGTGCTACTTTGCTAGCCATTGTCTTCTGTGGGGTCTACTTGGCTTGATCAAGTTTAAACATAGCCTCATACCGCCCCGCTAGGAGACAAAGTATTGAAAGGAGCTGCTTCTCCTTTGTTGTTGTGAAGGATGGGATGACAAGGGCTGCATTTGGCCACGCTGGAGGGGATGCCTTTGAACACAGCTCTCTCAGCTTTACTTCCTCTAGAAGGAAATAGCATCTGCCTTTGAAGTGTGTGGTGTTGACACTTACTTGGTATACAAAGCTATTTTTTTTGTCCCTCGATACTTTCCATCCTTCTTTGTCTACCTATAGAATTGTTTCTGAGAAACAACAGCCAAACTTTCACCCAGAGTAGTCCTGAACTCAGCAGTGGACTGGGAGAGGTAGAGATGTGTGTGTGCGTGCTCAAGTGCATGTGTGTGTGTGCATGCGCGTGTGTGCATGTGCTCCGATACTAAGGCTTGAACTCAGGGTCTGGATGATGTTCCTTAGAGTTTTTGTTGTTGTTGTTCAAGGCTGGTGCTCTACTACTTGAGCCATGCCTTCACTTCTTGTACTTTGATAATTAATTGGAGATAAGAGTCTCACAGAGTTTCTTACCAGTTCAAAACTACAGTCCTCAGACCTTAGCCTCCTGAGTTTCTAGGATTACAGTGCCTTCCTGATCACTTGTTTAAGCAGGTGGCTGTGGTTTCTCGCTTCCAACAACGTGATCAGGAAGCACTGTAATCCTAGAAACTCAGGAGAGCTAAGGTCTGAGGACCTGTAGTCTTTGAACTGGTAAGAAACTCTGTGAGACTCTTATCTCCAATTAATTATCAAAGTACAAGAAGTTGAAGCATGGGCTTTATTTTTTTTTCCTCTCTGGTTGAGATCTCTGTGCTATTATGGCTTACTTGGTGTGACTCTTTAGCTGCGAACTTTCCCCTAGAATGCTAAAACTGGCATCTTGGCAAAGTCTCAGATAGACTCACCCTGAGCCTTCTCCATCTTCCAGAATCGGGGCCTTATTTCTTACAATAGCAAGCCTTATATGCTGTCCTGTACATCATGCTATCTTCCTTACAAGAAATAACTTCCTTTACAGCCAAATTTTAGTGGAGACTAAGCAGCCTTCTTTGTGGTTTGTAATGTTAAATTTACAGAAAATAAGTGAAAAAGGAAATCCGAATCTGTCACTTCATTTGTTGTCGGAGAATGCCAGAAACCCAGCAAACTCCTGGAGTGTTTTGTGTGTCACCATGATTTAAAGGAGTAAAATATTTGGGCTGAAAAATCAATTCAAAGACTGAAGACTGATCAGGCTTGCTAGAGCTCTAGCTGTTTGGCTCCTACTTGATTAGTTTTTATTTGAGAGGAATAATATATTCAGAAATAACTTACACACCATATTTCCATGATGGAATTTCAATTCATTTTTAAATACACATTGGGAAGCCATTCAATGCGCCTGAATCATCACAGCATGATGCTAATCTTGTAATCATGAGTTTAGATTGGGAGGAAATGGAGAGGCACTGGGAAAAGCAAATAGGACTGGAGACGTGTTCCCACATACAGAATTGTGGTTACCAGAGGACCACAAGTTTTGAAACGAAAGCCAAGCTCATTAAACATAAAATGCCTCCAGCTTTGTGACTTTAGATGATGCCATTGGATGAACTGGATTTCCAAAATAAATCAAACACCCAAATCCATAAATCTTCCCAGTTGAATCAAATTTACTTGAGAGGACTGAATTGAATCTGAGCCCCAGCTCTACTTCTGACTATGATCAGGACACCACATTTTCTATAAAATATCCTAACCCTCCTCATTCTCACCAAGAGATGGGAGCAGGTGCGTTCCCATCCCGTAGCCATATTGGACCCCTACACTGAGGATAATCCTTCAGCATCCCATCTTTGAAGGGCTTTGGTGCCCCTCCTCTGTTGATTGCCTTATTCCTTCCCTTTCCATCTCATCCTGTCCATGGCTTAAAATTCCATCTAAATGCTAATGCTTCCTAAATTTAAATCTGAAATCCTCTAGACTCAGAACAACTCTGTTCAATGCATCTACAACTGAGCTCCTGGTTTTTACCCATCATATTCCCTATCTCAGTTTTCGGCTCAGACTCCAAGCCTTGGTGTCATCATTTGACTCTTCTCTACTTCCTTAAGCAATAACTTTATTGAAATAAAATTTCCATATCACAGATTCCCTTTTTTATTGTGTGTCAATTAACAGACTTATAAGTACCTCACTCTAACCTCTGGCAACTATGAAGCCTTTATCTGTCTTTGTGGCTTGAACTCTTCTGAAGATTTCATACAAATAGAACAGTAGGTGGGTTTTGTGGCTGTTTTTTCAAATTTTATTCTGAATAATTACATTTATTTATTTATTTTTGTTGGTCGTGGGGCTTGAACTCTGGGCCTGGGCATTGACCCTGAGCTTTTCAGCTCAAGGCTAGTGCTCTACCACTTGAACCATAGCACCACTTTATTTTTTATTTATTATAAGTATAAATAATTTTTTCTTCTTGTGTTATTTTTCATAGTTTGTGTCTTTTTAGAAATTTTTTGTATGTTGCTAAATCTGTTGGCATTACAATTGTTTGTAGCATTCCCTTAGAATTTTTTGTTTTCTTGAAGGTGTGATAATGTTCCCTTTCTCCTTCTTGATTTTTAATAACTTGAGTCTTCTCTTTTCCTTCCACTTATCAAGCTAGATCAAACTTTTTCAATTTGGTTGATATTCTCATAATGAGCCAACTTTTAGTTCTATTGGTTCTTTCTGTTGTTTTTCTATTTTATTTAATCTCTAAACTTTATTATTTATTTCCTTTAGCTTGCTTTGGATTTAGTTTGCTCTTCTTTTTTTTAGGTATCTTATTGTGGAAAGTGGAAAATTATGTTATTGCTTTAAAAATCTTTATTTGCAAGTTTTACTTTTTCCAGTCCTGGGCTTGAGCTCAGGGCCTGAGCACTATCCTTGGACTTTCTCAAGGCTAGCGCTTTACCACTTGAGCAATAGCACCACTTCTGGCTTTTTTCTATGTATGTGTTACTGAAGAATCGAACCTGGGGTATTTGTGCATGCTAGGCAGGCACTCTACCACTAGGCCAAACTCCTAGCCCTTTTGCAAGTGTTTTAATCCAGAAATGTCTCTGTAAGAATTGTCTTAAATGTAGCCCATAGGTTTAAATATGTCATGTGTTTGTGTTTCCTCTCTTACTTTTAGAACTTTCTCTTCTATACCACCAAATCCTTTTGTTTCTCCTTTCAGTTACTTTTTGTGTTGTGGAATTCAAACTTTTTGGACTAGGTATATTGTGAAATTCAAATGATTTGAATTTTGGATGGACACATGAGACATAACATCCCCAATGGACTCTTTGGCAGACCCCCATAAACAGATAAATTTCTGGAGCGAATGTCTGGGACAAAGTCCAAGTGAGATCAAAACACCCAAATCAACTCAAGGAGTCCAGGTTATATTCTGTTGCCAAGTAAAACTGGCCCAAACATATGAAAAGAAATCCAGGTGTTAGGGCCTCCACTAATTGTGGAATTGTGAAGAAGGGGTTGTTGATCTGTATGTCAGCACTGCAGCCTCAAACAGGCTGCTGTGGAAACTTCCAGACTATTTTCCCTCTGTCAGCCCTGAGCCTCTATGATCTACTCAAAACCTTGTAAAAATGGAGGAAGTCCTGTCATACCACGCCTGTGCACCACAACTTCAAGTAACAAACACCTGACAACTCATGAAAACCCTTATGAATGCCTGCAAGGCCTTCCACAATTCTCCTCCCTCATGCTTTCCTTTCCCTCCCTCCCTCCCTCCCTCCCTCCCTCCCTCCCTCTCTCTCTCTCTCTCTCTCTCTCTCTCTCTCTCTCTCTCTCTCTCTCTCTCTCTCTCTCTCTCTCTCTCTCTCTCTCTTCATTTTGTATATAAATGCATGGTCATGCCCTTCATTTCTTTCGGATTTGTTTTTCTTTTCTTTTTCTTTTTTTTTTTTTGCCAGTCCTGGGCTTGAGCCCAGGGCCTGAGCACTGTCCCTGGACTTTCTCAAGGCTAGAGCTCTACCACTTGAGCCTCAGCACCACTTCTGGCTTTTTTTCTATATATGTGGTACTGAGGAATTAAGCCCAGGTCTTTGTGCATGCTAGACAAGCACTCGGCCACTAGGCCAAACTCCTGGCCCAGATTTGTTTTTCTTAAATGTCATCTTAGTGTGGTCATTCCTAAACCAACTTGTAGGAAACACAACATAAATTTCCATAAGGTTCAGCTCTACTTCCTTCCTTAAAATTTCATAGTGTTCAATCTGGTCTTTCTCTACTTTCTGCCTTACAATTCTCAGTAGCACCTATCACCATAGAGTGTATTTGCTAGACCTTTATTTTGTAATTTTCTATATGACTTCCGCCTCTGGATCATCACCTCCATGAAAACACAGACTTCTACTGGTTTCCTCGTCTTTGAACCTGGACCACTCTTGGCACGTGGCAAGCACGCGGTAAGCACATGGTACATCTGTAGATGGAATGCATGGTCCAGGCCTGGATCATTCCTGGGATCACAGTGGAGGCAAATCTACTGCATCAGTTTCTAGGTTTGTTCAACACCCTATCCATGGGTAGCTTAACTAATGGGAAAACTATTTTCTCCCAGCCAATGATCAAGGAAGCAGTAGAATAGATTATTTTTTTTCGGATGGGGCTGTTCCTTGGCTGTCAGATGGCCACGTGTTTGTTTTTCAGTTCTTAACTGTGACTTCACATGCTCACTCCTCAGTTTAGGTTTGACTTGTGATTTTGCATGGGTTTTTAACCAAATCGCATCAGAGCCAACTGGATAATCTTTCTTCTTTAAAGGCCCTGTTTCTCAATAGTGCCAAGTTCTAGGCACTGAGGGTTAAACTTCAATAGATAAATGTGGAAGAGGGGGCCCAATTCAACCCACCCCATCCCTCAGTCATTCATGTGCTGAGGTGTTTAGCAAGCTGGTATGATATTGGTCTCTCCCTGCCATTCCCACTTCCTGCTGATTTGCTTGCAATTCCTCTCTCTGCTCCAAGCACAGTCTAACAGAGAAGGTGGACAGTGGGTGAAAACTTGTCCTGTTCATGGATAAAGGTGATCAGAAGGATGGATAAAGGATATAACCAGTGAAACTTCTTTTCTGTGTAAAATCAGAATGCACTGCAGGGCTGGGGACACAG
Organism: Megascapheus bottae; assembly: GCF_031878675.1. NCBI lineage: Eukaryota > Metazoa > Chordata > Mammalia > Rodentia > Geomyidae > Megascapheus > Megascapheus bottae. The sequence continues at coordinate 48,312,666 of NC_143519.1, read as the reverse complement.
TGCAAGTGGTAGAGAGCCTGCCTAGTGAGCCCTGGGCTCTGAGTTCAAATCCCTGGTGTCATCAAAAAGCAAAAAGATTGTATGGCACAAAGCATGGGAGAACTAAATTTTAAAGGTAGATAGAGGTCTGGGTATAAAGATAGGCAATAAGGCAAGCAAAATGAAGCAGTAGTGTCATTTCCTCCACCTCATGTTTATAGCATTTCAGAAAGGGCTCACATGGTTAAAATAAGAAATCTTAAAGACCAGGTACTGGTGGCTTACTCTTGCGATCCTAGATACTCAGGAGGCTAAGATTTGAGGATTATGGTTCAAAATCAAGCTTGGACAGAAGAGTCCACGAGACCTGTATCTCCAATTAATCACTAAAAGGCAAGAAATGGAGGTATGGCATGCCAATTTTGAGAGGCCTCAAGTTCAAGCTCCAATACCAATGTGCATGCACACAGCACACATGCCCCCCCTTCCCCAAATCAGGTATTATTACTGATACCACTAGTGTTCTTGGCTCCCTCAGCTTTCCCTCCCTAACTCCCCTTCTCTACCCTACAATAAAGGGGAGGTTTGTACCAGGCTGTATTTGGCACGTGTGCCTGCAGGCGCCTGAATGCTGGAAGGTCCACTCAGCCCACACAAAACACCATGCATGGAGAAGGCCCTAAGCGTTCACTTGTCTGCAAAGCTCTTCTTCCAGAGAAATGCACACACAAGTGCACCACGTGGGGAGAGACCCCTCCCACTGTCAAGAGCAAGGGTGTGCAGGGAGAAGTGTACCTCTCTGGCCTAGAGAAGGCATGCGTGAAATGCAAAAGGAGAGAGAGACCTTGACAGCGTTGTCGATGGACATGGAAAAGATTTTGCTATCTTCTGAGGCGACATGGATGTAGCTCACGGGGGCCGTGTGGCTTCTCAGCATACCTGTTGGCTTTCTAGAATGGAAAAGGAGCAGATGAGCATGAATGTAGGTTGGTTTGCTGAATCTGAGAATGCAAAATACAACGTGGCCCAGATCTGGCAGTTCTGTTCAGCATGGAGGGTTCTGTTTTGGATTCACATGCAGATAGCTTGTGTGATACGCCCATTATTACAGTAGAGCCTTGGGCTTTCTCTGACTTCTGGTGATATCCGTGTAAGAGGACTCCAGCAAGAGCCCAAGCTGGGGCTGGAATGGTGAGCACTTCACCATTTTTGTGCAGATAGAGTGAACAGCACGGAAACCTGGACTTTGATTTGTTGTAGTTGTTGCTTTTTTAAAAAATTGAATTTTATTGTCAAGGTGAGGTACAGAGAGAGGTTGCAGTTACATACGTAAGGAAGAGAGTACATTTCTAGTCAAACATTGCTGTTCCCTCCAGAAGCTTATATGAAGGAATGAATCCCAGGAACCTTGCAGGAGCTCAGGGCTGGGTGTGGGAGAATGAGGAGGCAGCCAGAGGAGGTGCAGCCTTTTTATAACCAGGAGTAGAGAAGATTGTTCTCCGTTACTAGACAATCTAAAGGACTAGATGTGGGTAGAAGATAATTGTCTCCTTATTAGGTATCTGACACTGTGCTGAGTGTGTCAGGTGGATTATTTTGTTTTTAATTCTGAATTGCTACCCAATTCAGGAGGAGGTCATTCTCGTCACCAATATGTATGGAGAAACTGAGGCTGCAGCTCCTGATCAGATTGCTCTTGGCTAGGCAATGGGAGAACAGCAATCAGAGCCCAGGAGTCTGTACCATCCCACTAACTCTTGCATCCCTAAGAGACCCAGGCTCACCTTGTGCATCTCCACGAGTACTATGCCAGGAGTACTATGCCATGCATTGCACATGGCTCCTGCCCTACCTATTCCCCACTCCAAAATAGGAGAATGAACTCTCGTTCCTCCTTCTCCTCCCCTCTTTGGCACATTGTGGTAGATATGATGAAGCTGCCTTCCAACCCCTCTCTTCCATGATCTCTAGGAAGCCACTCAATTTCTCAGTGCTCCAGCTACATTATTGCTTGTAAGTGAGCCTGACATGAGGATCAGAGATATTGTAATATATGTGTTGTAAGGATCCAAGAACAAAGTAGGTGCTCAGTAAAATGGTTGTTATTATCAAGGAAGTACTCTAGAACATCTCCTCAGCGGGGCCCATCATGAAACGTATGTGGCTGATTTCAAAGTCTGACCATACACAAATGGCAAGGCTATTTGCTACTTTGCTACCCAAATCCCAGGCTTTTCTTGCATCAAGAAATGATCCTTTACTGAGTACTGATGGCGCTTGCCTGTAATCCTGGTCACTTAGTAGGCTGAGATCTGAGGACTGCAATTCAAAGCCAACCTGGAAAGGTAAGTCTGTGAGACTCCTATCTCCATAAAACTACAATAAACTACCAAAATTATACTGGAAGCAGAGCTGCGGCTTGTAGAACACTGGCCGTGAGCAAAAAAGCTCAGAGATAGTGCTCAGGCCCTGAATCCAAGCCTCATGATAGGCACAAAGAAAAGAAAAGAAAAGAAAAGAAAAGAAAAGAAAAGAAAAGAAAAGAAGCCTTCCCTTTTCTGTGAATGCTGCTATATTTCAGGAATGAGAGCATTGTTAATTGAATGATGCTAAACAACCCCCTGAATGTGCACCTGGGGCCACCTGATGGAAGTACCTAAAAGTACATTGATTATATACCCAAATCCTTAACTCTGTAGTGCTTATGGTTCAGTAAGGAAAATAACAGTTGAAACGAGGTGTAATAAAGCTCAATGAACGAATGTTCAAAGGCCACAAGCCAAAGTTTCTTAGGCAGTATGTAGGGGAGATTAATTTTTGGATAGGGATTATTCTCCCATTACTGGATCTCCAGTTCTACTTTTAATAATCTTGGTATATCATTGCTACCATTGGCTGGAGAAAGCCATCTTACCCAGGCATGTAGGGATTCCAGACTCGAATGATTCGATCCATGCCACCCGTCAGCAGCAGGTTCTTTCTCTTGCAGAATGAAAACACTTTGACTCCTTTATAGATGTGGAAAACTGTTTGATCCCCTTCTGCTCGTTTCTGAGGCAAAACAGGAGATGGTGGGCCTTCCCTGGTCTTGACATCTTTTCCAGCATGCATCATCTCTTTCATCTTTTGCTTGACATTTTTTGTTCCCATAGTGCACCCTAAAAATATTCACAGGAAAAAAGCCCAGGTTTTCTTTTATTGTTTTGGGAGGGAGGCAGGGCTTCACACTCTAGCATAGATTTTTTTTCCCCTCAAGGTTATTACCCTACCACTTGAGCTACAGCTCCATTTCTGGCTCTTTGGTGGTTAATTAGAGATAAAAAGAATTCAAGGACTTTCCTTCCAGGACTGGCTTTAAACCACAATTCATAGATCTCAGTCTCCTGACTAGCTAAGGTCACAGGCATGAGCCAGGAGCTCCATTCTATAACTCTTTTCTATGAATCCAGCTAGAGAGTGTAGAGTCCTTTCTGAATGACTAGGATGGAATTTCCACATTAGCTAAGGGCTGTAATCCATATCCTGAGCCACCTTTATCCCATTTGTGGCTGGCGAATGGAGCTGGTAACTCTGCTCATCTTTCTACAGTGGAAAGGCCATGCTGGGTAGAGTGGCTGACTAGTCACTCAGTGGGAAGGTAAGCAGCCTTGAATCTGCAAATCTGCTGCTGCCAAGCAGAGGGTAAGGCAGCTAGATAATTACACAAGATGACAGAGTGAGCTCAGGAATCTGGGTGAGCACTTTAAGTATCAAAACTAAGAATGAAAAACAAAACAGAACAGCACACGCACCTCAGAGAACAGTTTGACATGTTCACCTTTCCTGTGACCCCAAACTTCTAAGAAGGAAGATCACTTCATTTTTATTTTATTGTTTTCAAGTAAGAGAGATCAGCTAGTTCATTTGCACAGTCTCTAGGGCTTCCATTTCAACAGAGCCAGACAGAGATACGCGTTTACATGGTTGTCATGGAAACAGAGAGCATAGCGCTTCTCCAAGGTCTGAAGGAAGGATGATGAAAAGTTTAAGTAATTGCCATGGAAACCTAAAGCAGCTTCAAGGCACACTAACTAGCAGGCAAATCTTCAGGAACTGGGGTCCTGGCAGGCCAGTGTGGCACAGCCCACAGGATAGCGACATATATATGAGCTAAGAGTATACCATGGGGTTGATAGCAAGGCGAGTACAACCTCCCCTGAAGATCAGACTGTCACTCTAACTCTTCAAGTTAGACACGGGGACTTCTCTTGCCCATTTGTTCCTGTAATGTATCCCTCTTTACTGCCCCAGATTCCAGGCCCATGGATCTGTGGTCACAAAGTCAACCCATAAAACACAGGACGCTCAAAGCCTAGCTTTGGTTTCCCCGTAACCTTAACCAATATAATATCCCCTTGCTTATTATGCATGAATTACAATAAATGAAGCAAGAATAGCCAGGCACTAGTGGTTCATGCCTAACTACTCAGAAGGCTGAGATTTAAGGATCATGGTTCAAAGCCAGCCTGGGCAGGAAAGTACATGAGACACATGTCTCTCATTAAGCAGCAAAAAGCCAGAAGTGGAGATGCAGCTCAAACAGAGCTCCAGCTTAGAGCAGAAAAGGCTAAGGGAGGACATAAAGCTCTGAGTTCAAGTCCAACACTGGCATGCGCATGAACACACACATATAAGAATTGAGAGACTCTTGGCTAGATAAAAAAAGTGCTAAAAGGAACTTTGAACTTCAGAAGTCTATAGGCCTTCATATTTTTAGTTATAGCTTTCCTTGCTCAGGATAAGTGCAAAAGGAGAACAGGAAATAAGTGGATGACCACAAGGCAAGTTTTGGAGTCAAAAAGAATGTAAAGAAGAATCTTTTCTTTGTGAGTGCCAGTAGTGGGGCTTGAACTCAGGGCCTCATGGTTTTGCTCAGCTTGTTTGTAGCCAACACTCTACCACTTGAACCACACCTCCACTTGCACCTTTTTGCTGGTTAATTGGAGATGGAAGTCAATGAAACTCACAAGAACAATAATGTTGACTTGGGGGCTCATCTTTGCAACAACATGGATACCTAATACTTAAGTAATATTTATTTGATGAAATTACAGCAGTTTGGAGCTGTAAGTAATTTTACTGGCCTCCCTTTTCTTGATAGAGGAAGGAGGAAAGATAGACAGGCTTCTTTCAGCAGAATGGGGTCTTGGTGAATATGAACTGGAGAGGTCCTTAGAGCTTCTGTCAACTTTCTGTTTTCTGTAACTGAGACAGAACACCTAAGTCTATGTACTTAAGAAGTAAACAGGTTACCATAGCTCACAGCTTTACAGACTGAGAGCCCAAGATGAGGCAGCCCATTTGTTCCATTCTAAGAGGATGTCACAGCCTGATGAAGGGCATCCCGGGGGGAGGTCATGTGAGATCACATGTGAGAGATCGTGTCTAGAAACAAGAGAATGGGGAGGGGCCAGTCCTACCCTTCATATAACAACTTACTCCTAGGAACTGATCAGGGTCCTATGAGAACTACATTAATCTCTTCCAAGGTCATCACCCCAGTCACCTAACCACCTTCCATAAGGCCCCTCTTCACAGGATCCCAGGTCTCCGAACACCAGAATATTGGGGACCAAGTCTTCAGTACCTGAGTCCTTATAAGACACACTCAAATCACACCCAAACCATAGCTTCTAACTGAACTTGAAGGAAAACAGGACCCCAGCATCACAGATCTGTTAGGAGGTGAACCAGGGCTAGAACTTCCTGTTCCTTTCCCTGAAGGCACTGCTTTTTATTTGCCCAAACAAATACTGAATTTTGAGCTACTTCAGCCTCCAAGAGTTAAATCTCAATTTCTTAGAATTCAAACGCATTAGTATTCTAGAGAACTAAATATCTCAGTTCCAAGAAAGTCTAATGAAGGTGCTCAAGAAACTTAACCACTACCCATTTCTCTTTAACCCTTTGATGATTTAAATGCCAGAAAATCAGAAATTTCTAAAGGAAGCTTTCTTTGGAAGATGATGTGAGTTTTCAGGCTATGAATCAGAGAGCTGGAAAGGGCCTTCGGAAAGATTGCTATGACGAAAGAATCAAGATGGTATTTCATAGGAGGTTGTGACTTTGGCATAGGAATTATTGATTTTCCATGACATTTTGTGCCAAGTGGAATTAGACTTTGAAAGATAAAGAAGGGGAAACTCAGATTTCAGCCTTTCTGGAGATTTCAAAAGGCCCAAACCCAGTTCTATTAGAAGTTATCATAAAAGAAATTGCAAATATACTTGGCATACCTACATGTGTGATGACTAATGAGCAATTGCAAAGGGTCTTAATATGGTTTTTAGATACCTTGCTTGGTGAACTTTATCTAACAAATACCCTCTAACCACCTCCACCACTTTTGTGCTACTATTGGGGCTTGAACTCAGGGCCTCATACTTTGACTTAGCCTTTTCCCTCAAGGCTGGTGCTCTACCACTCAAGCCACACCTCCACTTCCAATTTTTGATAGTTAATTGGAGATAAGAATCTTATGAATTTTTCTTCCTAGGCTGGCTTTGAACCATGATCCTCAGTTCTTAGCTCCCTAAGGTTTTCAGGCATGAACCACCAGCTTCTAGCAGACAGCCAATCCTAAAGTCCAGGGTGGGATGGGGGGTGGGGCAGGGAGGAGGTGACAAAGAGGGCCACTGGCAGGTAGAAGATACATGCTGCTTAACAACAACGTGCTCTTTAGAACTATGTCCTTGGAGATTTCCTTGCAACATCACAGGGAGGTCAAGTGCTCCATGTGACATCTTGAAGTCACAGAGATGTAGGGGGGCAGTTTCTAGTAAAAGGTGTACACCATTGAAGGTAAATATTTTATAGAAGAGGAGTTTATGCTAAAAACAACAATGGAATGAAGTCTAATAAACATGGAAGCCTTCCTCTCATGCCCAGGAATGATGTGCTGGTTACGTGTCCTGGCATGCTCTCTCTTTCATATAACATAGTGCTGGAAGTTGTTCACATCGCCATCACGAAAGCTCCATCATGACAGCTCCATCACTGCAGCCACCTGGCACCTGTTCCCTCATGACAGCTACATGACAGCTTCACCAAAGGTACACCGTGACAGCTACATGATAACTGCTTCATCATGGCAGCTAAATGACAGTCCATGACAGCTTCATCATGACAGGTCCCTCAAGGCAGCTCTGTCATGAAGAGCTCCATCACTGCAGTTCCATGGCAATGGTTGCAATACCACAGCTTCATCTCGCCAACCTCATTATAGCTTCATCATCAAGCCAGCTCCATTACCACAGCTCCATAACGGCAGTACCATCACTGCAGCAAATGACAACTGCTCCATGACAACAGCTCCATCATGGCACAGCTATGGCATCTCCAGGGACTAGGAAATTTTCAGGTCCAGCCACTGTTGCACATGTGGTCCATCCTGGACCAGGCTGCATCAACATGGCTCATGCCTGCCCACAACTCTAGACTTCACATTTCTTTTTCCTGCCTGACATGTGGGCCTGGCAGCCAGTACACAGGCATGTCTGTTTTGGGATTCTTCATTGGCTCCTTTTCAAACCTCCTGAAGTTTGCAGGAAGCTCAGTCAGAGCTCACCAGGTAGCAGCAGCTCAGGCCAATTATAGTGGCAATTTCAACCTCTTCAATAACCAAGAGGCAGTGATCGCATTTTTCCTTTGGGCCCAAACACTTGTTCTGTTTCAAGGTCAGAAAGTTCCTTATGCTCAGAGCTGGTGGCTCATTTCCTACCAGTCTTGGACTCCATTTGTTGGGGTAATGTTACATTTGTCAGGTAATGCACATTGATACCCCTTCTCATGTTTTTGTCTCCCTTTCCCTTCCCCCACCCCCTCCCAATCATCTTGTTTCTCCACTTCCCTTCCCTCTTTCAAATAAACAAGGTACAATATACCAGGTAACAAAGTCAGAGACAGTACCAATATGAGATTAACCATAAGGGCAAAAAAAGAGAAGAGAAATAACATAGCACATTAAGAACAACAATCACACAAGATAAAGCTCTTGTTTCCATGTCCTAGAGCTCATTTCATTTAGTCTCATCCTATATGACCTTATGTACATAGGTTTTGAGCTATTACAATCCTCTGCTAGGAGAGTCCTAGGTGTGTACTAATTATTACAAATAAAGGAAACCATTGAGCCTATCTATGTTCCTTTGAATCTGGTTTACTTCACTTAATATGATTTTTTCCAAGTCTTCATTTCCTTACAAATAGGGTGATGTCATACTTTCTGATGGCAGCATAGAATTCCATTGTGTATAAGATCCATTCATCTACTGAGGGGCATCTGGGTTGGTTCCATCTCTTAGCTATGGTAAACAGTGATGCAACAAATATCATTGTGCTAGTAGCTTTAGTATATCCAGCCCTGGCCTCTTATACCCAATTATTCACCAACCTCCCCTCCTGCACTGACCCAGAAGTAGAGCTATGGATCTAGACTGTCCGAGAGTAGATCTAGACCTAGGATTTTTACCTAGGTCTAGATCCTAGATATAGAGGGTTTTATCAACCCATGCTCAACCATGTCAGGTGGTCCACTGCTTTGAAGTTGGTAGGACTAAAATCCAGATTCAGTTACAACTTACCCAGCTAAGGAACCTGCTCAGCAAACCTACCATGGCTATATCTTCGTCTGTAAAATGGAGATATGTACAATCCACACCTTCTCTTACCACTGTTCTAGTCCAGTAGGGTAGTGCCTGTGACTGGCTTCTCATCTTGGCTGCAAATCAAAGCTACTACAGAGCATCTGAGCAAGGCAGATGCCCTAACAGGATCCTGTGTTCCTGTCTAATCACTGTGTCCCTATCCAATCACTGTGGGGGCCTTTAAAAGTGGCAAGATCCAAGCTTTATCTCTGAACAATTAAGTAAAACTCTCTGAAGCTAACATTCAGGTAACCAGAGTTTGTAAAGTCCCACAGGTTGTTCCAATGGGTACCTTAAATGGAGAACCACTGAAGAATCTGTGCTTGCTTTATATTGCTAAATGTCAAACCCATAGAAGCAAATACCGTCATGATGGACTTGAAAATTAGATTTGACTGAGTGATGTTGATTAATTGGATGGGGTTTCTAACACATTCTCAAGAACTGCACAAAGTAATTATGAAATTTAATGAAGTAAGCATAAAGTGTTAAGAAGGTACTCAAGGTATTAAACATTAACATTAAGCTGGGCACAGATGGGTCTCATCTGTATACCTAGCTATGAAGGAGACTGAGATACAGAGGATCAAGATTTGTGGCCAGCTTGGGAAGAAGAATTTGTGAGACTCCATCTCCAGAATAATCAGCAGAAAGCTGGGCTGGTGGCAGCTCAAGTAGGAAGGCATCAGCTAAGCAAGCCTGAGGTAAATAAGCATGAGACCTTGATGTTAAGCCTCACTATTCCAGAAAATGAAATTCTTATCCATTCTGATGATTCTACAGTGTGAGGATAGAGCTTCTGCATTGGTCAGCTGAAACAATCCACTTAAAAGAGGTGTGGGCCATGGTTTAGAGGTTTCACTGCACTGTTTCTGGGCTGTGGGAGTTGGGGGATTTCTGTGGGGCAAAGAGAGAAAGAGGAAACAGCAGGGACAAAATGAATCCTCCAAGGCCACACACCAGGTGACCTACTTCCTCCAATGAGGTCTCACCTCCTGTTTTCCCACCTCCAATGAGATCTCACCTCCTAACATTTCCCCCAGCTCCAAATAACCCATGAAGCTATAAACCCATCAAGGAATTAATCCCCATAATGGGTCAGAGCCCTCATGATCAAAACTCCTCCCAAGGATCCCACCTTGGAAAACTGCTTCACTGGGGACCAAGCCTGTGGCACAGAAACTTTTAGAGGATAATTTGGATCCAAACCATGCTGTGGTTCCTGTGCTGGGCCCTCCTTTCTGCATTTTGTGATTTGTGAAGAAGTCCTTCTTTACCGCCTTCTGTCATCAGTAAATCTCCCCTTCTGTCTGTGCTATTAGGAAGCATGAAACGTGATGGGCACTGTCTGGCTCTTCTGACTGGGCTGGGACAACATATATGAAGTAACTTAAGGACTTAAGGGAGAAAGGTGTGTGTGTGTGTGTGTGTGTGTGTGTGTGTGTGTGTGTGTGTTTCTGGGACTTGAACTCAGGACCAAGTCTTGTCTATTAGTTTTTGTTGTTGTTGTTCAAAACTAACGCATTACACTTGAGCCACAGCTTTAGATTTTAGAGGTTTATTGGGGCTAAGAGTCTTATGGACTTTTCTGCCTGAGCTGACTTTGAGCCTTGACCCTCAGATCTTAGCCCCCTGAGTAGCTGGATTGCAGCTGTAAGCCACTAGCACCTGGCTTAGAAAAGGACTTAGTTTGACTACTGTTTTAGTGGCTCGTTGGGTTCCATTGCTTTTACTTCTGTTCCAAGAGAGAAACATCATAGTGTGTGTGTTGGGGGGGGGGGAGGAGCGTGGGGAGGAAAGCAGCTCACTGAGTGTCAGCCAGGAAGCAGAGAGGCAGGAATCCTGGCCAAAACAAGATCCTTCCATTCAGATCCTGTGTCCTAATAACCCATACAACATGAACTCACCAGTGGAGGAAGCCATTGATGAAGATACACTCACCTCCCAGCATTCCCCAGTGTGGGGCTGGTTTGCTAGCTTGCCCTTCTTGTTTTACATGAGACACCCCAAACACTCTCTTTGACTTAACTCAGTTTTCAGTTGGATTTCAGTTGGATTTCTGTCACTGTGTGGTAAAAGAAAAGATCTGAGCAGGGCTATACCTACTCTGTGAGGCAGAAAAATAGTGGGATTGGTGGGGTATGAACCACGGATAGTTTAAGGACATAAAATACTATGTGCAAGAGACTTAAGATGGAACTTCATCTTAAGGAAATATTCTAGTTAGGAATCTCCAGGGCCAGCCTGAGGCTGCTTCTGTTTTAGAATATAAGCTGGAATCTGGGGAATAGTCTATCAAAAAATAATAAAAAAAAAAAAACAGTGGATTTTTGGCTCAAATTTGGACTGTCTGATCTCTTAAAGCATATCCAAGGCCCAGATGTTAAATCCTCAATCCTCAGTTTCACCCAAACCAAGGCCTCCCTCACATTGCATCACATAGAACCATCCACTCACTCCATTGACCTGAGTTCAGCTTGATCAAATCTATTCGTAGTCATAGTTGCTCACTGAAGACTATGGTCTGAATGTGTCCCTCATAAAATGTGTGTGTTAGAACCTTACACTGGGCATAGTGGCTCCTGCCTATAATCCCAGTTATCAGGGAGGAAGAGATAGGAAAGATCAAAGCCAACTAGGGGAAAAAAAGCTCAAGCGATGAGTCAGGTGTTGTGTTACCTGTCTATGATTCCATATACATGGCAGGCCACATGCAGGAGGATTGTGGTCTGAGTACGGCTTTCCCTGCACAAAAATGTAAGGCCCTATCTAAAAAATAACGAAAGCAAAGAAAATAAAGAGGAAAAAAGAAAAGGCTGCAAGGATGGTTAAAGTGGTTGAAGTTTGCTTAGCAAGTACAAAGCCCTGAATTCAAATCCTTGCACATGAAAGAAAAAGAGTGAGACTTGTCTTAACAAAGGTGTTTAGTTCATTGTTTTCTTGGGAGAGGCTAGTTCTTTGCGCCAGAGTTTGAACACTGGGCTTCATACTTCCTGGCCCTGCTTGTTTAGCCGGCATGCTCCTATTTCATTAGCCTATAGCCTAGCACTTGCTCATTTTTAAGAAATAGAATCGAGAGGCTGATTCTGTACAGGCTTGCCTTTTACCTTGATCCTCCAGATCTTACCTTCTGCGTGGTTATGATTTCAGGAGGGAGCTACCAGTGCTTGGCTGGGAGGGGTTGGTCCTAACAGCAGTGGTTTTGTTATAAAAGCGAACTCTTCTGACCCCAAGCAAGGCAGCATGAAAGCCCTTTCTAGAAGCTGTCGTGAACTTCCCATCTTTCAGAATCATGTATCTAATACACTTTGCCTTTATAAGTTACCCAGTCTGTGGCATTCTGCCATGGTCTCAATAAGTGAGGAAAACCTTGGGGGCATCCTTAAGATTGAAGAGTAAATTGGAAGCTGAGCTCTCTCTTGGTCTTTCTTGAGATTCACTGGCTCTAAGTGCAGCTCCTGAACTTTCTAAGTGTTGGATCTTCATGTTTTCTTAAAATATAGAATTTTAAGTCAGGTGTGGTGGTTCATGCCTGTAATCCTAGCTACTCAGGAAGCTGATCTGAGGATCAAGGTTCAAAGCCAGCCTGGGCATTAAAGGATCTGAGACTCTTATCTCCAATTAACCTCTAGAAAACACAAAGTGGGGCTTGGCTCAAGGGTAGGACAGTAGCCTTGTGCTGAAGAGCTAAGGGACAGCACCCAGGCCGAGTTCAAGCTCCAAGACCCACTATATATAATTTATTGTTATTATTAAGGTGTTGTACAGAGGGGTTGCCATTTTGTAAGTCAAGTAATGAGTATATTTCTGTTTGGAAAAACTTCACCCCTCATATTCTTTGAATTCTTAAATTCCCACATTTCATTTCATGATGCCCCCATAAGACTGCTTTATGTTGTTTCCTGTTCAGTGAAAAATCATGTGTCCATGCAACATGGAACCTCCTATGACTTTGAATTTGTTCACATTTCAAATCACATATCACACGAGCTCTCTCTGTCTCTGTCTCTCTGATCCTGTATCTGTCTCTATGTCTCTGTGTCTCTGTCCCCATTTCTCTGTCTGTCTCTGTCTCTTTGTTTCTCTCTGACTCTGACTTTGTCTCTATCTATATTTTTGTCTCTGTAGCTCTGTCTCTGTCTGTCTCTCTCTAGCTGGCTCATAGTAGACTTGGAAGACTAGAGCCAAACTAAGCAGATGTGATGTCCATCTTTGAACCCTCCCAGGACACTAACAGTGTGTGATGCCTCCTGCAATGCAGAAACTGTAACGTTGGAGGACCCCAGAAAGAGAGCAAGGTCCACACAGTACCTATTACTAGAGCTGTGGGCTCGTGGTTGGAGCTGGAAATGATGGCTTTCATAGAGTCATAGTAGTTTAGCTAGAAAAAAAAGAAAGGTAGAAAACATGAATTAATACAAAGATCATCTACCAGGTCAAGGAATAGTTCCTAGCAATGTTTCAAAGCTTCCTTTGGAGACAGACTTGGTGAGGGAGAAAGGAACTATTTGTGCAGACATTAGGAACATTGTCCAGGGCATGCATGATCTCTCGTGGGCAGATGTGTGTAGGTGGCCAGTCTGGTACAGTGAAGAGTGCGTGGCAAGATCTTCCCTCTACACTGCTCAAGGCTACCACCAGAATGAATAATTCCTGGGCATCCTGTCTCACAGACCAGGCTGCAGGTCTTGCTGCCAGCTTCAGATGGTTCTGAGAAAAGCTGCAGCTCATAGAGCCTCAAGGCTTACAGAGAAAACAATTATCCTTCCCTCCAAATCATGTTGAAATTGGAAACAGCACTAAGCATCAGATTGAGAAGTGGAGATTTTATTTCTCCCCCTTCTTTTTCTTGGAAATGGAAAACTGGGCTGTGAATAGTGTACAGGGATTGGGGAAAGAGGGTTTGTGGACAGGGACAGTTTGTCATTGGACTCATCATATGCAAGGCACCAGATTTAGGTTCTCTCCAGCCACCTTTTTCCACGGTGGATAACTTTATTAATAATATGAGCCAATAAGCCAGGTGTCCATGGCTCATACCAGTGACCCTATTTAGGGGATGTAGAGGATTGCAGTTCAAAGCCACCCCAGGTAGAAAAGTCAGGGAGACTTTCTCTTCAGTTCATCAGCAATGGTGAATTGAAAAATGGGGGTGTGACTCAAAGTGGTAGAGCCCTAGCCTTAAGCCAAAAGAGCCCAGACCCTGAGTTCAAGCCTCATATCTGACACAAATAAAAAGCAAAAGGGATATGTGGCTCAAGTGGTAGAACACTTGCCTAGCAAAGACTACTATTGCTTTCTCCCAGTGATGCTCACAGTTTCCCCCACCTCAGCCCTCTACAGAAGGGCACTCCTTGGGCAATACTGCTCCTGTTCCTTCTGCCTTCTGGGTCCCAGATGGCTGAAGAGGGAAAGCAAAAGGTAGGCAAACCAGGATTAGAACCTGGTGTAAAATCTAATCTGAATCAGACCCTCCATACTCAACAAGAAGTATGGCTCCTTTAGTCTAAATGGACAAGCGGAAATTAGCTGAAAGAA